>NW_028270141.1:130020679-130350957 GCF_037043375.1 Chiloscyllium plagiosum | reverse complement strand
GGTGACCTCCAAGTGAAGCGAAGCTGTTGTCTCCTGCTTTCTATTTATATGTTTGTCCTGGATGGGGTTCCTGGGGTTTGTGGTGATGTCATTTCCTGTTCGTTTTCTGGGGGTTGATAGATGGTATCTAGATCTATGTGTTTGTTTAGCGAGCAAACCTCCACCCTAAACCTCAACCTAAGCTACAAACCTTCACAAACCTTGCAAAAATCTCATAGAAATGTCTAAAATTCTAACAGGACTAGTCAGAATAGTTGCAAGAAGGATATTACAGATGAATGGGAAGGCCAGAAGTAGGGGTCAGAGTCTATTGATATGGGGTACACCACTTAGCATTGAGATTAAGAGAAATATTTTCCTCCAGAGAGTGGTGAGCCTGTGGAATTCTCTGCTATAGAAAGCAGTTAAGGCCAAAACGTTGAATGTTTTCAAGAAGAGTTAGATATAGTTCGTGGATTGAAGGAAATGGTCAAAAAGTGGGAACACAATATGGAGCTGGATGACCAGCCATGATCATATTGAAAGGCAGGCTCAAAGAGCTGAATGACCTACTCCTGTTCCTATTTCCTTTATTTCTATGAGAAGTTTCTCCTCAACTCTTTGTCTATAGTTGTGTCTCATGGTTCTACAGAACCAGATAAAACATTTTACCTGTCTCTACCCTAATTGATGAGTAGGGGACATGATCAAGTACATGTTTCTTTCTTGTTGCTTCCCTCGTGCTCTGCTGCAGCAACAGTCTAGAAACTGTGCCATTTAACATTTGGCCAGCTGGATCAGTGTGTTGTTTCTGAGCCACCCTTGGTGATGGACTTTGAAACTCCTTCCCAGAATATATTGTGTACCATTGCTACTTACAGTATGTCCTCCAAATGGAGTAGTGCTGATTCATCAGCTAAGAGAGGAGGTATGGCTATCAGCTAAGAGGGTAGGTGTGGTTATCAGATGCAGGCATCAGGTGGTTAACAGCAGTAAGTTTCTTTGCCCATGGTTGACCCACTGAGTATGCTGGTCATGCATTTTATAATATAGATTAGAGAGATTCAGTGGGATGATATTGAAGTCGTCCTGGGTTTTCTCAGCTTATGTGGGAACATCAACACTGTCTTTCAGATAGTGTAGCTAATGCTCACTAGGTAAATGAAATGCGTTGTTCACATGTAATTGCAGTGCTGCTGTGAAAGGCGGACAATAATTATCCGCCTAATATAATCAGTGATTTCACTGGCATGATTAATGATTGGACTGGCAGTATGGGGTCTTGAGCAATAATTACGCCACCATCATAGGGTGTTGTCTAGTAATTAGATTTGCATTGCGGTTCACACCATCTGAAAATAAATCCCCTCCTCAAAACAACATAAGAATTGTCTTGAAGGGTGCTAGCTTGAGCTGTCATCCAAAATTCTCCTTAGTCTAAAATGTGCATTGGTCCTACTACTTTTTCTTCCCGTTCAATTAGTGTTGTGTTTCTTTGTTTGCTAAGAAGTCATATTAAATTTCACATGCTAATTTATCACAAAGTCGTGAATAGATCAAAAAAAAAGTGCAAAGCTGATTTTTCATGAATCTACTGAATTCAGGAGTCATGAGCCCCACCTGGTTCTGGACTGGATAGGCATGCTAGCATAGATTAACAGTTGAGCAATGCAACCACATAACCGATAATATGTCAGCAGACCTATCTTCTTCTGAGTCAGGAGCAATAATTGTTTTAAGAATGAGGGTGGGCTACCAGAGAAGTGGGGACAAACTGAAACAAACATGGGAAATTATTACAGGCCCACAAAAACAGTATTCTTGCCTCTTGGTTAATAATACATCAGTGCATATTGCATTGATGGTAAAATCTTTGTTAAATTGCACAACTCTCAAAAAAATGTTAAGGGCATACAGCTTTCAAATGGGAAGACCTGGATTACTCACTTAGACTCCAACAGCTTATGTTGCCTTTCATATTCCTGAATAAAAGTCTGTTCCCCTAATTAAAATTAAAAATAACTGACAATAATTTTATGTTTTTCCACAGGCATGACTTGGAAAACTGTGTGTTTTTGAAGGAAGGGTTTGACATAGTGTTCTGCAGGCAATGAAGTGGTCCTCACAAATAACACAAATTTCTATGTAGAATGATCATCTCATGTTTCTAATTTTGACTTTTCTTCAGAACTATGGTAGAAAAATCATCTTGCCACCAGCTGTACAGGACTTCCTGCACTATGGAAAATATTTTAATTCAAAAAGTTTTATTGTGTGGTAAACCGATTATTTTTAACTTGTGACATCTGAAACCAATTTAACAAAGATTGTATAATTCTGAGGGTTGGTTTCATTTTATGTTTATTTTCTACTCATGACTACTCTTTAGTTTCAACCCATTGCCAGTAGACATGATTCCACAGTCAAAGCTTCTCAAATGGCTTGACAACAAGAGTACTAACTGGTATTCCAAAGAGTATGAATTTGAATGCATTTTAATCCCAAATTAAGATTTCTGAATATTCAGCATTTATTATTTACTTTTTAACTCAGTAAATTGACTGGAAATATAATCCCCTATCTAGCTTCACTTTAATGGAGGTGATGAGTAAAAGTAAAATCAAAATTCTGTGGATGTTGGAAATCTAAAACAAACACTGAAAAGGCTGGAGAAGCTCAGCAGTTCTGGCAGCGTCTATGGAGAGAGTCTTTGGAAGAGTCAGATTGGACTCAAAACATTAACTCTGTTTCTCTTTCCACAGACTCTGCCAGATCTGCTACATTTCTCCAGCATTCTCTGCATTTGTTGTTGATGTGTCCACGTTGAGGTTTTAAAATTCAGAATGCAAAAATGAAATTGAAGCCGAGAACAATGTTGGCTTAGTTGTATATTATCAGGTATGAGAGGCTGTTTTTATGATGAAGGATGTGATACTTTACTTGTCAGAACAGATGAATTGTAGAATAGTTACAACATAGACGGAGGCCATTCAGCCAGTCTCATCAGTGCTGGCTCAGCAAGTTCTATTTCCCTGCCTTTCTCTGTAGCCTTGCAGTATTTTAATATTTTCATGTGCTTATCCAGTTTCCATTTGACAGCCACAATGGTATCTGCATCCACAAATCTTTCAGGTAGTGTAATTTATATTTTAGTCATGCACAAAGTCACAGAATTGTCCTGGTGCAGAAAGAGGCCATATGGCCCACTATATTTGCACTGGTTCTCTGAATGAGTATTGAGCTACTGCAATTCTCCTGTATTTCCCCAAAACCCTGAATATTGTTTCTATTTAAATAATAATCTAATCTCCTCATGGATGCTCAATTGTCTCTGCCTCAATCACATTTCCAGGCAGTGAGTTCCAGATCACCGTGAATTAGTTTTTTTTCACACATCACATTTGCTTCTATTGTAAATTACCTTATTCATGTGCCTTCTCACTCTTTTATGAAAGGGATCAGTTTTCCCCTCTCCATTGCTTCCTCTGATGGGATTAGTTCCAACTGTAGTGTCCTCATGATTTTGAACACATGCATCAAACCTCCTCTCAATCTTCTCTGCCTCGAGGCTGACCTTAGCTTTTCCAGTCTACCTAGGGAACTGAAATAGTTAGAGTGCAAGTAACAGAGGAGGTTAAGAAGTATCTTATAGAAGTATTCAATTTATTTTGATTATTTACCTTATCAATTTCTTCCAATTTAGTAAGTGGCATAAATTTAAGTTTATTATAAAAACATAAAGCCAAGGAATAGAAGGATTTTTTTCTACACAGAGGTTTTTGGGATAAAAAACATTTGGCCAGAAATGGTAAAGCTGTGTCAATCACAACATGTAACGGGTTACAACATTTACAAAACTTCTTAAATACATAATTGAAGAAAATAGTAGAGAATTATTAATGAATGGGGGCATAAAATTGGAATTAGTAGATCTGGTATAGGATGAGAACAGGTACCCCTTTAAATTTCTTCAGGTTTCCATCTATAAAGCCCAATACATTTAACTTTATTCTGCAATGTGCTTTCCTCGTTTAATTTCAACAGGCAACGACAAGCTATTCTTACTCTTTTTCTTCCACTAAGTTGAACTGTTTCACTGTTGTTGAACATCAGGAATTAACCAAAGATATATGGTGTGCAGTTACATGGTGCTTTAGTGACAATACAAAAGGGGGATGTACTTTGGAGAGGATGAATTTTCTTATCTGTATTTACAAAGGAGAAAGACATTGTAGTTGGCTATTTCAGCTGTGGTGGTGTGGTCCTAGAGCACGTTAAGATTAATAAGAGGAGGCATTAAATGTTTTAGAAGGCGTAAAGGTACATAACTTCCCAGGGTCTTTTCAGATGGGAGGCAAGGGAGGAAATTGACAGTGTTCTAACAGAGACATTTAATGCTTTGCTGACCAGGAGTGAAGTAGCAGATGACTGGAGGATACTAATGATCCTTTGTTCAAGAAGGGCAGCAGGATAGGCCAGGTAATTACAGAGCAGTTAGTCTTACTTTAGTGATGGGGAAATGTTTGGAAAACATCTGTGGGATAGGTTTAATCAGCACTCCATCTTCACTTCTCATTACTGCGGAAAGAGTGCCAACATCATCAAAGACTCCTCCCACCCCAGGTGTCTTCCAACCTCTTTCATCAGGCAGAAGACACAGAAACTTGAACATATGCACCAACAGGTTGAAAAACAG
This sequence comes from Chiloscyllium plagiosum, assembly GCF_037043375.1. Lineage (NCBI taxonomy): Eukaryota > Metazoa > Chordata > Chondrichthyes > Orectolobiformes > Hemiscylliidae > Chiloscyllium > Chiloscyllium plagiosum. Next base: position 130,346,282 of record NW_028270141.1, on the reverse strand, counting down.
CTTCTTCCTGCTGTTATTAGACTGCTGAATGGACATCTCTAATTTTACATCGAATGTTGGCCTTGCTTTATGCATCTCCTGACCCGTCATAACCTTGCATGCTTCGCTGAGTTCTAAGCATCCTATGACTTATCTGTCCTTTTTTGCAATGATCTGCCTGTACTGCTCACAAAACACAACTTTTCACTGTACTTGGGTATAAGTGACAGCAATAAATCAAATCAAATCAAATCAAACTTGGAAAGGCAGGGATTATTTAGGGATAATCAGTGTGGACTTAATGGAAGGAGATCCTGTCTGACAAATTTAGTTGAATTTTTTGAAAAGTTGACTAAATGAGGGTAGTGTCATTGATGTGGTTTACATGGATTTCAGTAAGGTCTTTGACAAAGTGCCACATGGACTATACAAGTCTATGGAATCCAAAGCAAGTTAGCAAACTTGATCCAATATTGGCTTACCAATAGGAGGCAAAGGGTGATAGTATAGCGTTGCTTTATGATTGGAAGCCTGTGGCCAGTGTTGTACCACAGGGTTTGGTGCTGGGACTGTTACTGTTTCTTAAATATATTAACAGCTTGGATGTGAATGTTGAAGGTATAATGAGTAAGCTTGCAGATCATATAAAAACTGGTGTTGTTCATAGTGAGGATTTGATTTGATTTATCGACTTGTACTGATATACGGTGAAAAGTATTGTTTTGCATGCTATCCAGGCAAATCACACCTTACATAAGGACATCAGTGTAATAAAAAAGAATGCAGAATATAGTGTTACATCATAGAGAAGGTGCAGGGAAAGATCCGTTTTCATGTATGAGAGATCCATTCAAACGTTTGATAACAGTGAGGAAGAAGCTGTTCTTCAATCTGTTTGTACATATTTTCAAACTTCTGTATCTTCTGCTAGATGTAATAGGGTGGAACAGAGTATAACTGGAGTTGGAGGGGTCTTTGATTATGTTGGCTGCTTTCCCGAGGCAGCAGGAAGTTTAGACGGAGTTGATGGAAGGAAGGCTGGTTTTCCTGATGGTCTCAGGCAAGAGACTGATACCGATCAGCTGGTAAATTGGGCACAGCAATGGCAGTTGGAATCTAATCCTGATCATGTGTGAGGTGATGACGTTGGGATTTCTAATAAAGGAAAGGTACGCACAATGAATGGTAGGTCCCTTAAGAGTACTGAGAAACAAAGGAACCATGGTGTTCAAGTCCGTAGATCCCTGAGGGTGTCAGCACAGGTAGGCTGGGTGGTGTAAAAGGCATACAGGATGTTTGACTTCATTAGCTAAGGGTAGAATATAGGAGCAAGGAAGTCTTGTTACAACATTATAAAAATTGGTTAGATCACAGATGGAATACTGTATGCAGTTGCCACACTATCAGCAGTACATCATTGCACTGGAGAGGTTGCAGAGGAGATTCACCAGGATATTGTCTGGGATGGAAAGTCTCAGTTATGAGGCAAGAGTGGATATGCTGGGTTTATTGTCCCTGGAGCAGGAATGGCTGAGCGGGTATCTGATTGAGGTATACAAAATTATGAGAGACATAGACAGAGTAGACCATGAGAATCCTTTTTTTGGATTAGTGGTGCTGGAAGAGCACAGCAGTTCAGGCAGCATCCGAGGAGCAGCAAAATCGACGTTTCGGGCAAAAGCCCTTCGAGGAAGGACTTTTGCCCGAAACGTCGATTTTGCTGCTTCTCGGATGCTGCCTGAACTGCTGTGCTCTTCCAGCACCACTAATCCAAAAGCTGGTTTCCAGCATCTGCAGTTATTGTTTTTACCATGAGAATCCTTTTGCAATGGCAGACATACCTAAGATCAGAAGACATGGTTTGAGGTGAGGAGTAAGTGGTTTAAAGGGAATCTGAGGAAAAATCTTTTTATCAGGAGAATGGTTGAAATGTGAAATGCACTTCCTGAGAGGGTGATGGAGGCAGGTACTCTTGCACCATTTGATAGTCAATAGCAAACAAAATGCATCAATGAATTTCTGTAGCACTTGATAACAACTTGATATTCAGATATAACTTGTTGTGGTTTGCATTTCTTTGGTAATGATTTTCAGCTTTGTCCTAATTCTTAAAGATTTCATGGTTTTCCCGAATGTGACATTACTCTGTAGTTCTTGGCATAGTCTATCCTTACAAATGCTGTAAAACCAGAAATAAGAATGCATTAATCCAGTGTTCTGAATATCTCAGTGTGGCTTTATTTTTGCAGGGAGATTTGTTAAGGGAAGCTTTTGGTGAAAAAAGTCAATCATATTCATCTTATTCCTTCAGAGAATGACTGAAAAGCATGAACTGAAATTCATGTAAATGTTAAATGTTAGAATTTACTGAAAGATTTACAAACATTTGGAGGAAACAATTTGGGTATAGAATAAGAAGTTCAACTTCAGAAGAGGCACCAACATCAAATTAGGGATGACACCACATTAAAGAAGATTATGAGAAACAGAATGGGTGTGTAAAGGGCAAAATAATTTCAGTATAGGCAGCAATAACAGAAACTGCTAGAGAAATTCAGCACGTCTTACAGCATCGGTAGAGAGAAAACAGAGTTAACAATGAGTCTAGTGATCCTTCTTCAGAAGTGATGGTAGCGAGGAAAAGGTGGTATTTATACTAATGATAGGGGATGGGAGGGGGAAAAAAGGAGTGGGCAGATAGGTGGTGATAGAACCCAGAGAGAGAGATAAAGAAAGTGAGGCAAATAAAGAATGGTTGATAGTAAGCCACAGCAGGCGAAAAGCTGATAATGGGAATAATGAGAAGGTGAAAATGTAATTTTTAATGGGTTGGCTGTGCTGAAAGCAGCCCATGTCGTGACATCCACACTGTAGGGAATCTAATCTAATCTAAAAAAAAGGCCTGGGGTGTGGGGATGGGTAAGAGACAGAAAAGGAAGTGATCAAGCTCTAAAATTATTGAACTCGTGATGTGAGGTGCCGGTGTTGGACTGAGGTGGGCAAAGTCAGAAATTGCACAACATCAGGTTATAGTCCAACAGGTATATTTAAAATCACAAGCTTTCAGAGTCACTTCAAGTGATGAAAGAGCAGTGCTATGAAAGCTTGTGTTTTAAATAAACCTGGTGCACTATACTGATGTTGTGTGACTCCTGACATTATTGAACTCGATATTGAATCTTGAGGACTATAGGGTCCCCAAGTGGAAATTGAGCTTGTGTTAAACCTCACAGGAGCACTGCAGCAGACCCAAGACAGAAATGCTGGCTAGGGAGGATAGTGGTGTGTTAAACTGGCAGGCAATTGGAATCTTGGGGTCATTTTTAATGACAGAATGCAGGTGTTCTGCAAAGTGGTTATTGAGCACATTGTGAGCAACGAATATAGTATATAGGCAAATTAATTTCAAAATAGGCAGGTTCAAGTTGGTGTATTTGGATAAGAGGAATAACAAAGTTAACATGTTTCTTCCAAAATAAGAGGGTATAGGAGAAGAGAAGCCTGAAGGTACACACATATTCAATGAAAATGGCAAAAGCAAAATACTACAGATGATGGAAGCCATAAATCAAAACAGAAAATGCTGGGAATACTCAGCAGACCAGTAACTTCTGGGGGCGAGAGGCATAGAACTACAGCTCTTTTCTCTAACAAAGTGAAGGTGAAGGGTGATAAATTTGAAATTTAAAATTAAGCAAGGATACAGAGGGAACTGTGGATGTCCTTGAATGCAAATTACAATAAGTTAGCATGCAAGTACATGTAATCACAAAGACAAATTAGGTATGTTCACTTTCATTCTAAGGCAAATGGAAGATAAAAGTAAGAAAGTTTTTACTGTAACAGTACAGTGCTTTGGTGAGAGAAAACTGCACACAGCTTTGGTCTCATTGTTTAACTGATTCAGATCAGCCAACTAACTATACAAGAGGCTACAAGAGCAGATCAGAGGCTAAGAATTCTGAGGCAAGTAACTCAACTCCTGACCCCTCAAAGTCTGTCCACAATGTACCAATCAAAAATCAAGATAGAATACTTGCCTGCATGGCAGCAGCTTTAACATTGCTGAGGATGGTTAATACCATCCAGGACAAAGCAGCTCACTTGTATGATACCACACCCACTGCATTCAACATTCTCTCCCTACCTCCTAGACACATGTGGCAGCAGTGTGTACCATCTGCAGGATACATTGCAGCAGCTCACCAAAGGTCTTTTAACAGCACTTGGTAAACCCATGACCTTACCCACCTACAATGCCATCACCTGCACATTTCTCTCCAGACCACACATTATCCTGACATGGAATTATATTACTGTTCCTTCATGGCCACTGGATCAAATTTCTTGTACTCCCAAGCAGCACTGTGCATGTGCCTGCCTCACCATGGACTGCAGTAGTTCAAGGCAATAGTCCACCACTACCTTTTCAAAGGCAGTTAGTGATGTGCCCAGCCAGCAATATGCACATCACACAATGAAATAAATAGGATACACTTACACTAGGAGCAGTTCAGTGAAATTTCACTGGGGATAATCACTAGGATTTTGGGTGCTTAGAAGAATAAGATTTGATCTTACTGAATAATATTGAAACATCCTGGAGGGGAAGGGTGACAAAGGCCATGATACACATTGGTAGCAATGTTAAAAATCACACAGCCACTAGGTTATAGTCCCAACAGGTTTATTTGGAAGCACCAGCTTTCAGAGCTCTGCACCTTGATCAGGTAGTTGTGCAGCATGACCATAAGGCACAGAATTTATAGCACAGGCATTCTCTCAGACACACACACATGCACTCCATACACTCCCACCCATGAGCACACCCTCTCACAGGCTTATACTCTGTCATACTCTCACACACTCTACCAAGCACGCACACACACACACGCATACGTGCACACACACTCTCATCCTCACATGCACGCACACACACATATAAATCTATGGGGTGAATTTGCATTTGCAGAATTGTATTTGCAGATACATTCTAGTTTGCTCAAAAAACACACAATCTGTAGGCAGTCAATCCATGTGACATTTCATAAATTCCTACTTTGGAAATAGAACCAGTCTGACTCAAGATCATAGTGTTATGCAACTGATAATGATATATTGAACAAACCTAGATTGCTGTTAAGTCTTTTATCTTTTAGAATGGCTTGCAGGTTTCAATTCATTAATATGCAAATCCCAGAACCTCTTTCAAGTCACATTCCCTAGATTACTTAAATATTTTCTTAAAATAAGGTGAGATCTCAGCTCATACAGTGCATTAGAGGTGTGAGGTTAGAGTCTGTCTGTATTCCAATCTTGAGTCAGACTGGTTCTATTTCCAAAGTAGGAATTTATGAAATGTCACATGGATTGACTGCCTACAGATTGTGTGTTTTTTGAGCAAACTAGAATGTATCTGCAAATACAATTCTGCAAATGCAAATTCACCCCATAGATTTATATGTGTGTGTGCGTGCATGTGAGGATGAGAGTGTGTGTGCACGTATGCGTGTGTGTGTGTGCGTGCTTGGTAGAGTGTGTGAGAGTATGACAGAGTATAAGCCTGTGAGAGGGTGTGCTCATGGGTGGGAGTGTATGGAGTGCATGTGTGTGTGTCTGAGAGAATGCATGTGTATGAGAGAGGGTCTGTGTGTGAGTATGTCAGGGTATGTATGTATGTATATGTGCTTGTGTGTGTGTATGTGTGAGAGTGTACAGTATAGTGGGATCACCTGGAGTGTGACATGAACCTCCCAAGTCCTGGTTGAGGCAATCCTCATGGGGATCGAACTTGGTTATCAGCCTGGGCTCGGCCACTGTGCCTTGTTGTGTATCCTGAAGTTCCTCGCACCTTTAATACATTGTCTGAGCTGAAATGTCACCTTTTTTTGTAAAACCTTAACTTATCTTGGGAATGAGACTTGAAACCAGTTCTGGGATTTACATATTAAAACATCGAAACCTGCAACCCATTCTAAACGATGAAAGACTTAACAGCAATCTTGGTTTGTTCAATCTATCATATCGGATGCATGATACTATGATCTTGTGCTGCAACTTCTGTGTCTTATGATCCTACCCCACTAGCTACCTGATGAAGGAGCAGTGCTCCGAAAGCTAGTACCTCCAAATAAAGCTGTTGGACTATAACCTGGTACGATTTTTAACTTTTTGTTGACCACAGTCTAACACCAGCACCTCCGCATCATTGGTAGCAATGATATAGGTACAATGAGAGATGAAGTCTTGCATCAAGAATTTAAGGAATTAGGCAGCAGACTAAAGAGTAGGAGGTCAAAAAGATTGTTATTTCTGGATTACTCCCTGTGCCACATTGCGAGTATGGGAATAGGAGAATAGGGTAGAGGAATTCGCGGCTCACGAGTTGATGCAGAAGGGAGAGTTTTAGGTTCCGGGATCACTGGGATCATTTCTGGAGAATGTGGGACGTGTAAAGTGGGACAGTCTGCACCTGAACCAGAATGGGACCGACATCCTTGCGGATGGGTTTGTTAGTGATGTTGGGAGGAATTCCATCAGATATAAGGCATGCAGAGTGCTAGTTGTTAGTACAATAGTTACGCAGCATACTTCGTTAATGGGGTAATTATATAACAGGATTTCAACTTTCTAAACAATAATTGGGATAAGTCATAAGTCTTAAGAATTTAGAGGGGTCACATTTCTTGAAGTGTATTCAGGAGAGCTCTTTAATGTCAACATGTAGAAAGTCTAACACAGGCCGGTGCAGAGCTGTTCCTAATTCTGGGGAATGAAACCCGGCAGGTGTTTGAGGTGAGGTTACACACCTCAGTGAGTTGTCACCGTATCTGCTCCTCTCTTGCTCGCTGAAAGATTGGGGGTCTCTACCACACTCCCAGCAATGTGATGTCCCCCTTTTTATTCATAAAGTCTACCCACAAAGCCTCATTAGAAGAAGCTTCCACGATATTGTCCATGCTTGCTGCAGTAACTGACTCTTTAATTAATACTGCAACAACTCCTCCTTTCTTAAACTCTCCCGTGTCCTGCCTGAAGATCCTATTTCCCAGAATAGAGTTTCCAGTCTACACCCTCCATTAACCATGTCTCTGTGATGACAATGACAATTCCTGATGAAGGGCTTTTGCCCAAAACGTCGATTTTCCTGCTCCGCGGATGCTGCCTGACCTGCTGTGCTTTTCCAGCACCACTCTAATCTAGACTAAAGTTCCACCTGTCAATCTAAGTCCCTAATTCGTTTGTCTTACCTATAAAACTTCTAGCATTAAAGTCAAGCCTCACCTTACTCCTTTGAAACTCAACATAGCTGAACCTCCGCGAACTCGGTTCCTTTACTAAAGTATGCTGTGTCCCCATTGTACTAACAACTGGCACTCTATATGCCTTCTATGCAGTTTGAACTCAAGGTCACTAACAAACCCGCCCACAAGGATGTTGGTTTAAATGGAAGAACATTTTAGTGGTAGCGACCACACCACGTTATATTTTAAGTTTGTTATGTAAAATTGGAAAAGATAGTCTGCACAAAAGGGTTTTGGATGGGGGGAGATTAATGTTATTATTTTGTTTGGCCCAACTAGACTGGAAACTGATACTTCTGGATAAATCTACAGCAGATCAGTGGATGCATTAAAAATGGAATTGATGAGAATACTGGCTGAACATGTTCCAATTAGAGTAAAAAGGAGAAGCCTGGAGAACCCTGGATATCTAGGAATAACAAGGACTGGATAAGAATGAAAAGAGAGACTTTTATCAACTACAAAGGGAGCAAATCAATGGGGGCCCTGAGTGGTATATAGAAAGTACGGGGGAGCTTAAGAAAGCAATTAGGAGAGCAAAGAGGGAGCATGATAAAACACTGACAAGTAAACATGAAGGAGAATCCCAAAATATTCTGTACGTATATTGAAGGGAAGTAGATAAGCAAGGGACAATTGGGGACCAAGTGTGAAATCTGTGTTGGAACCAGAAGACATTGTGAGGATGTTAAATGAGTACTTCACATCTGTCTTCACTCTGGAGAGAGGGAAGCTGTGGGTACAGAATTTGGGAGGAGGAACTGAGAATTTTGAGCAATTTGACATTGGCAATGAGGAGGTTTTGGAGGTTTTGCTGGGCTTAAAAGTGGACCAATACACAAGTCCAAATGTGTAGTGTCCCCATGTGAGAGGCAAAGGAGGAAACTGTCAGGGCTCTGACCCCAATTTTTACATCTTCTCTGACCACTGGAGAGTTGCCAGAGTACTTCAAGACAGCAAATGTAACTCTACTTTTTCAAGAAGGAAGGTATAGTTAAATCAGGGAATTATAGACCAGCGAGTGTCACATCAGCAGTAGGGAAACTATTAGAAAAAAAAATTATTTAGAAGAGAATTAATTTCAACTTGGAGAGGGAAGAGTTGATGAGGAATAGTTAGTATGGCTTTCTTAGAGGGTGGTCATGTCTAACAAATTGATTTACCAGTATTTTTTAGGAGAGTGTAGACGTAGTTGATGTAGTTTCTATGAATTTCAGTGAAGCCTTTGACAAGTTCTGACATGGGGGACTGATAAAAAAAGTAAAAGCACGTGGGATCCAAGGTAATTTGGCAAATTGGATCCAAAATTGATTGAGTGGTAGGAGACAGAGGGTGATTGTAGAAGAGTGTTTGTAAGACTACCAGTGTCCAGTGGCGTTCAACAGGGATCACTGCTGGGTCCCTACGAAGATTGGTTGGATAGTTGACAGCGGGGAAGAATGTCTTTGAAGGATACAGATAAATTGGTCAGATGGGCAGATAAGTGCCAATGAAATTTAACTCTGATAAGTGTGAGATAATGCACTTTGAAAAAAATAAGACAAGAAATTCCTCAATGAATGGCAGGACACTAGGAAGATCAGAGGAACAGAGGGATTTTAGTGTGCTAGTCCACAGATCCCTGAAGGTGACAGGACAGGGTAATAGGGCAGATAAGAATGCATATGGGAACCTTGCCTTTATCAGTCGTGCTGTAGGTTATAAAAACAGGAAGATTATCTTAAAGCTGTACAGGACTTTGATTAGTCCTGTATGCTGAAGTACTGTATGCACTTCTTCTCCCCAGACCAAGGGAAGAATGAGATCGCCTGAATTTATTTAAGAAAGAGTTGGATAGAGCTCTCAAAGATAGTGGAATCAAGGGTTATGGAGATAAGGCAGGAACAGGATACTGATTAGGAATGATCAGCCATGATTATATTGAATGGCGGTGCAGGCTCGAAGGGCTGAATGGCCTACACCTGCACCTATTGTCTATTGTCTATTGCCTTGGATGTTGTGCAAAAGAGATTCACCAGAGTGTTTCCTGGGAGGGAGGAGTTCGCTTTGAAGAGACGTTGGATAAGCTCAGGTTATTTTCTTTTTGTAGAGAAAGCTGAAAGGGGCTCTCATTGAGGCATTTAGGATTATGAGGGGCATAGACAGGGTGAATAGAAAGCAGCTGGACCCCAAAGTTGATGGAGAAAGTGAGGTCTGCAGATGCTGGAGATCAAAGTTGAAACTTTATTGCTGGAACAGCACAGCAGGTCAGGCAGCATCCAGGGAACAGGAGATTCGACGTTTCGGGCACAGGCCCTTCTTCAGGAATGAGCAGAGAGTGTTCAGCAGGAGAAGATAAAAGGTAGGGAGGAGGGACTTGGAGGAGGGGCGTTGGAAATGTGATAGGTGGAAAGAGGTCAAGGTGAGGGTGATAGGTCGGAGTAGGATGGAGGCGGAGAGGTCAAGAAGAAGACTGCAGGTCAGGAAGGCGGTGCCGGGCTGGAGGGATTCGGCTGAGACAAGGTGGGGGGAGGGGGGATGAAGAAACTGGTGAAGTCCAAGTTCATCCCCTGTGGTTGGAGGGTTCCCAGTCGGAAGATAAGACGCTCCTCCTCCGACCGTCGCGTTGTTGTGGTTTGGCGGTGGATGAGTCCAATGACCTGCATATCCTCGGTGGAGTGGGAGGGGGAGTTGAAATGCTGTGCTACAGGGTGGTTGGGTTGGTTCGTCCGGGTGGCCCAGAGGTGCTCTCTGAATCGCTCCGCAAGTAGGCGGCCTGCCTCCCCAATATAGAGGAGGCCACACCGGCTGCAGCGGATGCAGTAGATGATGTGGGTGGAGGTGCAGGTGAATCTGTGGCGGATATGGAAGTTTCCTTTGGGGCCTTGGAGAGAAGTGAGGGGGGAGGTGTGGGCGCAAGTGTTGCACCTCCTGCGGTTGCAAGGGAAGGTGCCGGGAGTGGAGGTTGGGTCGGTGGGGGGTGTGGATCTGACAAGGGAGTCGCGGAGGGAGTGGTCTCTACGGAAAGCTGATAGGGGAGGGAAATATATCCTTGGTGCTGGGGTCTGTTTGGAGGTGGCGGAAGCGACGGCGGATGATGCGCTGTACATGGAGATTGGTGGGGTGGTAGGTGAGGACCAGTGGGGTTCTGTCCTGGTGGCGGTTGGAGGGGCGGGGCTCAAGGGCGGAGGAGCGGGAAGTGGAGGAGATGCGGTGGAGGGCACCGTCGACCACGTCGGGGGGGAAATTGCGGTCCTTGAAGAAGGAGGCCATCTGTGTTGTACGTATTTTGAACTGGTCCTCCTGGGAGCAGATGCGGCGGAGACGAAGGAATTGGGAGAATGGGATGGCGTTTTTACAGGGGGCAGGATGGGAGGAGGTGTAGTCCAGGTAGCTGTGGGAGTCGGTTGGTTTGTAGTAAATGTCCGTGTTGATTCGGTCGCCTGAGATAGAAACAGAAAGGTCTAGGAAGGGGAGGGAGGAGTCCGAGACTGTCCAGGTGAATTTGAGGTCAGGGTGGAAGGTGTTAGTGTAGTGGATGAACTGTTCAACCTCCTCGTGGGAGCACGAGGTAGCGCCGATACAGTCATCAATGTAGCGAAGGAAAAGATGGGGGGTGGGGCCAGTGTAGTTGCGGAAGATGGATTGTTCCACATACCCTACGAAGAGGCAGGCATAGCTGGGGCCCATGCGGGTGCCCATGGCTACTCCTTTTGTTTGGAGAAAGTGGGAGGATTGGAAAGAAACGTTGTTCAGGGTGAGGACCAGTTCAGTCAGTCGAAGGAGGGTGTCGGTGGAAGGGTACTGGGTGGTACGGCGGGAAAGGAAGAAGCGGAGTGCTTTGAGTCCTTCGTGATGGGGGATGGAGGTGTACAGGGACTGGATGTCCATGGTGAAGATGAGGCGTTGGGGACCGGGGAAGCGGAAATCCTGGAGGAGGTGGAGGGCGTGGGTGGTGTCACGAACGTAGGTGGGGAATTCTTGGACTAATGGGGACAGGACCGTGTCGAGGTATGCCGAGATGAGTTCGGTTGGGCAGGAGCAGGCTGAGACGATGGGTCGTCCGGGGCAGTCAGGTTTGTGGATTTTGGGCAGGAGGTAGAAACGGGCGGTGCGGGGTTGTGGGACTATGAGGTTGGAGGCGGTGGATGGGAGGTCCCCTGAGGTGATGAGGTTATGGATGGTCTGGGAGATGATGGTTTGGTGGTGGGGGGTGGGGTCATGGTCAAGGGGACGGTAGGAGGAGGTATCTGCGAGCTGGCGTTTGGCCTCAGCGGTGTAAAGGTCAGTGACCCAAAGTTGATGGGTCAAGAACAAGTAGGCATAATTTTAAGATGAAGGTCAGGAGCCTTAGATGAGGATTTCAGGGAATAAAGTTTTACCCAGAGTGTGGTGAGGATCTGGAATGCACTGCCTGGGTGGGTCGCTGAAGCAGGAAACCTCAATCTTTAAAAAGCATTTGGATGAGCGCTTAAAATGTCATAACATTCAAGGCTATGGGCCAAGTGCTGGAAAGTGAGACTCGTGTAGATTTAGAGTAGTTTTTTTTGGTGCAGACTTGATGGGTGGAAGGCTCTCTTCTGCACTGTATGATTATGTTTTGAATATTACTGCATTTTAAAGTATATAGATTACTAAGGGGGCTTGATAGAATAGGTTCTCAGAGAATGTTCCTGCTCTTGAGAAATGTTAGAAGTAGCCTAAATATTTTATAATAAAGGGATCTTCCATTTAAAGTGGGGATGATGGATTTCTTCTGTTAATATTTGGAATTGTGTACCCCAGAGAACAATAGAGTCTGTCATTGAATATATTCAAGACTGAGTGATTTAGAATTTTAGTGGATAAGGGAGTCCAGGTCTATGAGGGCAGACAGGAAAATGTCTGATCAATCAGGTCAGTCATATTCTTTTCCAGGTGGAGCAAGCTTGAAACCAGAAAGGCTTATTCCTGCTCCTGTTTCTTATGTACTTCTGTAATGTATGGAATCAATCAGGTAAAGAATTTGAGACTAAAAAGATATCAGCACTGTTCAAAGCCCAGATCTGCACAATAATAGACCAGTTATGTAGGTTACTAGAGGGACAGAGCAGAAAACCTTTCAAACTCATGATTTTTTTGTTTTGTTTTCCATTATTGCATTGTATATAACTTTAAAATGTCGTAGGGTATGTAGGGCCTAGTTAGAGAGAATGGGAAGGAGTGTCGCATGTGAACAAGGATTGAGATTGGCCTTTTGGCCCCTTGACCTAGCTCCACTGTTCAACAAGATCAGGGTTGATCTGATTGTATCCTCATTTGATATTGTTTCATCTCCTTACTTAGCAGTAATCTATCCACCCCTGTCATGAATATATTTAAGGACGCTGCTTCCACCCCATTTTCAGGGAGAGTCCAAAGACACATGACCCTCAGAGAGGAAAAAAAATCCTTATCTCTGTTTTAATTAGTTAACTCCTGATTTTTAAACAGTAATCCTTCAATCTTAATTCCCTATAAGAGGAAGCATCCTCCCCACATCTTCCCTGTCGGGACCCCTCAGATAAGGATCTCTTGTGTTTCAATTAAGCCATTTCTTACTCTTCTGAACTCCAGTAGATGCAAACCTAACCTGCTCAATCTTTTCTCATTAGAAAACCTACCCATTCTAAGTATTTGTTTGGTAAACCTCTCTGAACTGTTTCCAATGCATTTACATCCTGCTTCAAAGATATTATCAATATTGTACACAGCCCTGCAGTCTTACTGATGCCCTATATAACTGAACTATATTGAGTGGCCTTGTCATAAACAATATTCTATGAGCTCTCCTAATTATTAGCTGTACTGCATACTAACTTCTTGTGATCCATTTACTGGGACATCCAAGATCCCTCTGCATCTCAGAATTCTGAAGTTTCTCATCATTTAGAAACATGATCATTTTTGCCAAAATTGACAGTTCCACAGTTTCATGCATTATACAACAATTGCTAGTTCTTTGTCCGCACGCTTAGCCTATCTATATCATTTTTGTAGTCTTCTTCTATTGTCTTCATAACTTACTTCGTACTTACCTTTGTGCCGTTAGTAAATTTTGTAACCGTCCGCTCTGTCCCTTCATTCACCTTTTTATATAAGTACAGCAAAACTTTTATTAACTGTCACTTATGGGACCAGGAGTGTGCCATTGATCAAATATTTCAGTTGATCAAGAGGGACACATAACCAGTGTAAAAACTCATGCTAAATAATAGAAACATAATGTGAAGACATGTGCAAAATACCTGTTCAATTTATTTTCCATCTCCTTATTTTCCATTACTAAATTTGAGACTCCTTTTCCATTGGATCAATGCTCAGTTTGTAAACTTTCATTTTTATGGAAATTCTATTTGCCTTTATATTTATGCAAAGTTTTCTCTCATACTCTAATTTTTTTCCCCTTTATTAATTTGTTAATGATTCTCAACTGTTTTTACAATCTTTCTGACCTTCTACCAATCTTTGAGCAATTGTTTTTTTTTTGTATAAGTTTGATATTATCCTAACTTTCTAGTCAACCACAAATGATGAATCTTGTCCTTTGGAATTTCTCTTACTTTTTGGAATGTATTCAGTGTATTTTGAAATTTCCCATTCTTTCACTCATCTGTCCTGAACTATCCTTTAATGTAATTTGCCAGTTCACTTTAGCCAGCTCTGCTTTCATGCCCCCATTATTGCTTTTATCTAAGTCTCCTATTTAATTTATCATCGTTGATAATTGCTTCTATTTTTAAAAAGTCTAAAACCCACTTTTCTCAATTGAAATTTAGTATGAAATTCATTATATTATAGTCACTGCTACTTTGTGTCTTCACAATGTGATCTTTCCTTAATCCGATCTCATTTCACAATGCCAGGTCTGGTATAACTGAAATTATGGTGTATTATGAACACTAAGACATCAATGTAACACCTACATTGTGTGGCAAACACACTGCACATTTATTCAACTAAATAACCATGTCAGAAACTGGGTGGAGGCTAGTCCACAGTTCACTCAAGGGGAAGCATCTGTCTTTCATGGGGTTTTGGTACTATTTGTCAGGGGCACAGTCTGCACACAATTCAAAGGCTTAAGTGAGTGGATAATGGCTAGTCCTTCACTAGCCAGCACAAGCAGCCAGAGCAAAGAGAGTTCTTAATGGTTTTAGCATCCCTCTGCATCATTAATCAGCCATCCAACCAACTGAGCTAACCCCACCACTTTCTGGCAGGTGAATTTCTTGAAGTTAAAATGAATAAAGGCTGAAAAGAGCAATTTTAACTACTTTGTCAGCTGGGTTTCTGCCATCTGAGGAAAATTATTGTTGGGTAACTGTCAAAATCTGGTTAGCAGAATGAGTACCCACAATGCAGAGCAACAATCGACAAGTAGTATAATGCTTTTGAGGGACCTTAAAATCCCACTACAGTAACTGATAGAATTTAAATCAATTAATTGATAAATCTGGAATAGAATGCAAGTTAAAGTAATGATGACCCCTCCATGGGCTGAATTTTACAGAGTGCTGTGGCTTCTGCCACTGTGGCTAAAATGTTATTGCCGTTCCTGTCCTTGCTTCAGTTGACTACCACACGCCAGTTCAATGTTGGCAGCAGCTTTAGTTGCTGCAGGGTGGGATTTCAGGCCATCTTGCCCTTATATCAGGTCTCAGGGAATTGCCAACTATCTAAGTGTAATCCCAGTGATGACCTGTAACTCAGGTATGGCCACCGCTGTGACTACAGGTGGTCTTGACAAATAAGAGCTTTCCTGAAGAAGGGCCTGTGCCCGAAACGTCGAATCTCCTGTTCCCTGGATGCTGCCTGACCTGCTGTGCTGTTCCAGCAATAAAGTTTCAACTTTGATCTCCAGCATCTGCAGACCTCACTTTCTCCTCTAAATAAGAGCTCAGACTTGAAGTTAAGTCTGAGGTATTTTTGACTAGTCTCTCAAACTAGGTGTGGGGAGAGAGAAAGCCAGTTTCAGATGTAATGAACACCACTTAGAAGGAGCCATGAGAGTAACTCTGCCAGGGATTGGGAAGGGGTGGGTTTCAATATCTTTAACCTCTGTATTCGCTTTTACAATTCTGATGGTTTTAGTATTCTCCAGCATGACAACTGAGACAAAATATTGATTTAGTGTTCTGCCATCTCTGTTTCCCATTATGAACACTTCATTCTCATCCGATAAAGGGACGAACTTTAGCTACTCACTTTCTTTTAATATACTTACAGAAGCTTTTGCTGTTTGTATATTTTGCGCTAATTTTGTTTTCATAATTTATTTTTGCTCTTTCTTTCATACCCTTTGGTTGGTCTTTAAAAGTTTCCTAATGAACTAGCCTACCACTGACCTTTGGCATTTGGTATGCCTCAATTTTTGTATTTGTTATCTTTAACTTCTTTGCTTACCTATCCACAGATGCATTATTCTCCTGTTATAATCTTTCTTCCTCTCTTGAATATATTTTAGTTGGGAAGATTTGAATATCTCATTAAATGCCTGTGACTGTTTGTCAACTGTCCTAACTTCAGTTTTTCTGCATACAATCATCAAAACTGTACAGTGCATATCAAGGCCATTCGGCCCATTGAGTCTGCACCAACCTTCTGGTGCATATCCCAACCAGACCCACCCTCACCCCATAACCTCACATTTACCATGGTAAGGGTCAATTTAGCATGGCAAATCCACCTAAATTGTACATCTTTTAACTGTGGGAGGACACTGGAGCACCTGCTGGAAATCCATGCAGACAAAGGAAGAATGTATAAACTTCACACAGACAATCACCCAAGGCTGAATTTGAACCAAGGTCCCTGGTGCTATGAGGCAGCAATGCTAACTACTGTGCCATCATGCCGCCCACTAGTTCCAAATCTGTCCTCATATCTGTACTCATCACCAGAACACTGCTATAGGAGTCATGTTTCTCATCGCCAAATTGAATTTGAAATTTCAACATGCTGTGATCACTTTTCCCCAGGGAATCTATTATGACACAGAGGCTCAGTGGTTAGCACTGCTGACTCACAATACCAGGGGCCTGGATTTGATTTCACTCTCAGGTGACGGTTTGTGTGAAGATTGCACATTCCACCTGTGTTTGAATGGGTTTCCACCAGGTGTTTCAGTTTCTTCCCACAGTCCAAAAATGTGCAGGTTAGGTGGATTATCCATGGGAAATGCAGAGATAGGGAATGGAAATAATTGGAATGTTCTTCAGTGTCGGTGTGGATGCGACAGGCTGAATGGTTGTCAGGATTCTATCATTCTATGGCAATCTATGTCATTACACAATAGGGAGATGAATTTGGTCATTAAAAACAGAAAACTCCAAAAAAAACCTCAGCAGATCTTGCCCCATCTGTGGAGAGAGAAGCTGGAGATCTGGCCACATCTGTGGAGAGAGAAACAGAATTAATGTTTGAACTAGTATGACTTCTTCGGTCCTGAAGCATGTTGGAAAATGATGGCCAACATTTATTGTCCATCTCAATGATTGGTGAACTCAGCATGAAAGTGCAAAAGTAAAAGCTGAAACATTGGCAGTTATCTTCAGCTAGAAGAACTGAATGGCTGGTCAATGTCAGCCTCTTTCTGAGGTTCGCACCGTCACAAATGCAAGTCTTTGCTGTATTTGTTGTACTCCACATGACTGCAAGAAATGTCTAAAGATACTGGATACAGAAAAAGCTATGGGTCGTAATGACATCTTGGCAACAATACTGAACCTTGTGCTCCTAGTCACACTCATAGCCAAGCTGAAATACAACCAGAAAGTGTTGGAGAAATTCAGCAGGTCTGGCAGCATCTGTGGAGAGAGAAGCAGAGTTAATGCTTCAAGATAGCAACTAGGAGAAAGTGATATTTATGTTGATGTTGGGGACGTGTGGGGAAAAGGAGTGAGTGGATAATTGGAGAGGGAGTCCAGGGACAGAGAAAGAAAATTAGACAGTCAAAGGATTGGTGATTTTAAGCCAGGGCATGATAATGGGGATAATGAATAGATGAAAATGTTTTTTTACATGGGTTAGCTGTACTGAAAGCAATCCTGCTGTAACTTTATCAGAACTAGCCCCTGGACACATTGTTCAGGACTGATTCTCCACTGGCATCTACCCAACAATTTGGAAAGTTATCCATATTTTTCTTGCACACAGTTTGCTTGTCTCATACCTTGACATATCTTTCCTTTGTGAATGATCATGGTAGTGGGGAAATGTTGAAAGAATCAATAGACTGATCATCAACCTGTACAAACCACATCCTGAATGCTTCTTCCATGCTCAACAAGTCCTGGAGTGCAACTTCATCGTAAGGTCAGAAGTTAGCTGGTGATTTCATAGTTTCAGTATTTCTTACATCTCCTCAGATAATGAAGAATAATGTGCGCATATGCAATAAGACGGGACAAATGCATGGCTTAGACTGATAGGAGACAGATGATTTCATGCCACAAAATACCTGGAGATGATCATCTCCATAAAAGAAAATTATTCATCTTACGAAGTCATACAATTGCTGAACCCTACACAGTCAGTACCTTAACGGGTTCACCATTCACTAGAAATTTAACTGGACCATCCAAATGAATATTGTGGTTACAAGAGCAAGTCAGAGGCTTGGAATTCTGCAGTATCTTTTGTCCCTGGCAATCCTTTATCTACAAGGTAAATTTCTGTAATGTGATGGAGTACTCTCCACTTTCTTCATTATTTTCAGTTCCAACAATACTCAAGAAGCTAAATTACATTCAGTCTAGAGCAGCCCATTTGACTGACAATTCCTCCACCAACATTCACTACTTCCATCATCAGGAGGTACTGGCAACACTGTGTACAAGGTGCACTGTTTTATCACACTGAAACTTTCTTGACAGCAACTTTCAAGTCAACATCTTCTACTACCTGGAAGGACAGGGGTGGCATATTCATGATAGCACAACCACCTGCAAATCCCTTAAAATCACAAAGAATCCTGATTTGGAACCATACTGCTTTATCTTCACTTTTGCTGTGTTAAGACCTGGAACCCTCTGATGTGAAGATGTTGGTATTGGACTGAGATGGACAAAGTCAAAAATCACACAACACTAGGTTATAGTCCAACAGATTTATTTGGAAGTATAAGCTTTTGAAGCACTGCTCCTTCTTCAGATAGCTATTGTCCTATGTTCTGTGTCCTATGATCCTGCCCCACTAGCTACCTGACGAAGAAGCAGCACTCCCAAAGCTTGTACTTCCAAATAACCTGTTAGACTATAACCTAGTGCTGTGTGGCAATTTGAAATGGCCAAAAAGTGAAAGCCTTTTCAGCAATGCTGTGATCATGGCATGTTTACTTTGAAAAATAGTCTTTAACAAGTGCAACTCAAAGTATCAGTTAGAACTGAGATCAGGCTTCATCACGGTACAGTCTATGAAATATACAGAAACAAAAATAGAAATTGCTGGAAAATCTCAGCAGATCTGGCAGCATATATGGAGAAAAATTGGAGTTAATGTTTTAGGTCTATTGACCCTTCTTCAGATCATGAAATGTACAACTTAGTGCTCAGTTTCAGGGTTCTGTTCATGCCATGGAAAACACTATTGTGTAACTAAATCTGTAATACTGCAAGCCTTCCTGTTTTGAGAGATGTGAACAATTTTAGTTGATTTTCAGGTTTGATAGGATTCCAAAACACCGTAAGTTTACAGGTAGTAACTTTCACGATGAAGATACTGTGCTAGTTATGATATTATGCATTAATAATTGCTTTCACTCCACCCCTGTGTTTATTTAATGTAACACAATGAGTTGAAGAACTTAATAAAGTATCACATATGGTTCTCATTCAAAATATTTTCTACATAGAAAAGATTTGTCTGCATGTTTTTGTCACTAATAAATTGAATAACGACCAACTAAAGTTGAGTAAGAGGTGAAAAATTTAGCCCTCACCAAAGATTATACATCAGCACATACCATTAGACTTCATTAAAATACAGTGGCGAAAATATTTAACTGTGTGCTGCCAAGACTAGGGCCAAAAACATCCACTGAATTGAAACTGTCCAGTCCATATCTGACAGAAAAATGTTTGCAGTCTCTCTAGTGATGCATAAATTTGACATATGTCGCAACCATTGCCATCCTGAGAGTGAAATTGTATTATTTTCAAAATAAACATCCATTTATTTGAATGTTATTCATTCCATTCTGACTTATTCGCCACTAGCACAAGAAGGTCACTTCAGACTTTCCTTGATGAAAATAGAACTTTTTGTGAACTTGTTGTCACTAGCTTGATAGACGTTAGTGGTGAAGAGTAGATATTTTTTGTTGCACTTAATATTGTAATTACAGTTTTGGCTGATGGTGTAAAACAGGCAAAATCAAGTTGACTAACCACTTTACATACTGGTTGGCTTTCCCATCTGTTGACTTCAGTAAAACTGAGTTGTGGTATGTTGGTCTGTAATGCTTGGCTAATTCAATATCACCAATTTTATATCATCACCAAAGTTAAAATTAACGCTGCAGTCAAAGTTAGTAAATCTAAAACAGAAATACTATGAGCCAAATGAATAGTAACACTCTGCCTCAACAATATGCCTTCATTATAGCCTCAGTACAGCTTCAGTAAGGCACTTCCACCCATTGCCATCCTCCCTTTGTCCTGATGATGTCCCTAATCAGCAGCACTAAAGAAAAATGGCCAGTTGTCCCTTTTACATTTTTACACAGATATTTAACTTTCATTCTGGCACATTTTTCTTCACGGCTAATTTTATTCCGTCTTTTTTTCCCAGAAGGTAGTGATTATTGTAAGATATTTTGATCTTTGCACTTCCTTGTTTCCAATTCTTCAGTCTTCAGAAATGAATGTAGAAAGTAAGTGTTGCAGACAGCAGCAGGCATCATAATCTTGTTGCTTGTGACTTGGCATCCACTAATATCTACTTTCCAGAAGGGAATCATGGTCATAAAAAGGCATCTTACCTGATTTGCTTTTCTCATTCTGCAATGAGTGTGACTTTGTTTACCTCTGTGACCACTCTGTATGTAGCAATGCTACCTCACTCAACACAAAAAAAAACTTGAACGTAGAACCTCTGGTCTGTTTGGCACAGATGGTCAATATCTTTAGCAGTGACTCCTCAGGAAGAGTACCAAATATTTCAATATCTTTCAATGAAACTTAACAGGACTTCTCCTGAAGTTAAATAAGATTAATCATCCTGGCATTAATACATAATTATGTCTCACTCTCTTCTGGTTTATGATACTATTTAGAGCGCAAATAGTTTTACATATCTTTTAATGTGTTTACAATTTTTGTTGCTTTCTGCCTTTCTGTTTCTGTCCACGAAGCTTGGTACATACTGAGACATTTCTACATTCAGATATGCCATGCTCCAGCTCCAGTCTAGTGTCTCACCAAGTTCCTGTGGTTCCAGCTTCAGAATCTCTGTGCCATGTCTACTGTTGCTGCCAGATTCATTATTCATCAAGCAGGCAGTAAAATTACTATCTTACATTGTCTCTATTGTTCATTATTTTTGGAAATTCAGGCCCTTTAAGAATATAACTATGCTGCATCCCCCTTGATTCCTGCCACAACCCCCATTCCCCATACCTCCACCCCCTTGCACATTTTCATGATGTGTGAAGCTTGAGTATCTGACAGCTCGCTACCATACCTAGCTTAAAAGAAAGCAAATTATTGCAGATTCTGCTCTTCTGAAATAAGACATAGAAAATGTTGAAAAATTTAGCAAGCCTGGCAGCATCTAAGGAGAGAGAGAATCAGAGTTAGTTAAAGCCTAAAAGCACTGTGGGTCTACCCACAGCACATTGACTGCAGCGGTTCAAGAAGGCGGCTCACCACCATCTTCTCAAGGGCAACTAGGGACAGGCAATAAATTCTGGCCTAGCCAGTGATGCTCATGTCTAATGAATAAAAAAAATGTTGGTGAGTGTGATTTTGTGTTTGAGCTTTGGCAAAACAAATGGCACAGTATGGGCACCATATGTAGCATTAGCCTACCTTGGCTGATACTTTACCTGCAGCAGGAGAGCAATTGGGCAACCTGTTTTTCCTTGAGCCAGTTGAGACCTTTAATTGCCATTTAATCTCTCCTGTCTCTGCTGGTACTTCGCCAGAATGTAGGAGTATGCCAATACCACATGGGAAGGCTACCAATGGACCCTGGTGTCTTGTTATAGGCTCCTGTTAGGATAGGCTCGGAGCAGGGACCTTGCAGAAGTGTTTGGGACTCCAACCGCTGAAGACGAGCTCTATTTAAGTACTTTCTTTTTATACTTCCGTACCTCAAAATGATGGCAGATTGTGGCAACAGAACACTTTTCACTACAACTCCCGAGATATATGAGACAGTAAATCATTCATTCATTCATGTTGATATGAGGTTTCCAGCCATTGCCCACATGTGTAATTAGTAGAGTACACCACCTTGCCCTCTCACACTGACACATTGAGCTCCCATGTTCCACAAAGGGAGTGGGCAGAGCCTCCTCTGTCATAGAGCACATTGGCTGTGGAGGTTTGGATGGGTTGCCCTGGGGGCATTTGTCAGTTTGCACATTCTCCCCGTGTCTATGTGGGTTTCATCCGGGTGCTCCGGTTTCCTCCCACAATCCAAAGATGTGCAGGTTAGGTAAATTGGCCATGCAAAATTGCCCATAATGTTAAGTGCATTAGTCGGAGGTACATATGGGGAATGGGTCTGGGTGGGTTACTCTTCGGAGGGTCGGTATGGACTTGTTGGGCTGAAGGGCCTGTTTCCATACTGTAGGTAATCTAAACTAACCTAAAAATCATAGTGATGTACAATACGGAAACAGACTCTTTGGTCCAACTCATCCATACTTACCAGATAACCTAAATTAATCTCGTCCCATTTGCCAGCACTTGGCCCATATTCCTCTAAACCCTTCTTATTCATATACCCATCCAGATGCCTTTTAAATGTTGTAATTGTAACAGCCTCCATCACTTCCTCTGGCAGCTCATTCCATACACACACCACACCCATGTCAAAATGTTGCCTCTTCGGTCCCCTCTCACCCTAAACCTATGTCTTCCCATACTGAACTCACACACCAATGGGAAAAGATCTTGTCTATTTACCCTATCCATGCAGGCACATCACACCAGCTTTTCCACTATGAGCACCAATGCCTCCGATATGTCTGCCTGCTTCTGCTGTTCCTCCCTGTGCATCAGGACAAGGTCTTTCATTGCCGAGAGCACAGGGTCCTCTCTTGCTGGAGCCCAGCTGAGGCCAGGTCTTCAGTGAGGCTCCCACTGACTGGTCCAGGGGGATTTTCTCACTTCTAACCTCTAGAGCTGTTGGTTTCTAAAACTCACTGGGAGCTCAAAAAGAGTGTCTTCTCCTGTTTTGCTGGAGGGGGGTCCAGTGTGGTTGATGGTCCCTCCAGTATGTCCAGACCTTCACCTGGGAAAGCCAACAATCTCTTTGGGGAGAGACAGACTGTTTTATTGGGAGGATTGCTGCACCTATATAAAATATAAGAGGCTGAAGGCATTGCAGCCACTGCTTAATAATGATTTTCAATGCCTAGTTAATGAGACCACAGAAGTAGAATGATATGTGTTATTTACTTGTGTATTGGGGAAGATATCTGCATCCCTGCAGTAGCAGTCTCTGTCTTCTGCTGGCCAGGTATCCTTTCTTCAGAAGGTGTGAGGACATAATTATCTTGCATCCCATTATCTGTCTTCAGTCTGTCCTGCCTGTTAGAGGATGTCTTCTCCTGTAATGACTTAAAGTTTTCGAATGAGCAAGGTGCAAGTGGGTGGCAAGGATGTTAGGACTGATGCATGTGGGACAATAGTGTTGAGGTGTTCTGATGGAGTGAAGAGACAGCATGGAGGGCATGTCGGGTTAGTGGTATGAAAGGTAACAAGAATGAGTGAGGGAAGGTGTTTCACAAAATAGAGGGGGTGTTACGCATAAAGCTTCATGGGAGATGGTTGCACAGATAAGTGACATTTGCAGTAAGCAGACTATTGCACTTCCCATGGCAGAACAGACAAGATCATTGGCCTTCTTCCTGCACTTCTGCCCAGTCCTCCTCACCCCAGAGATAGCACTGATCTGGGTGGTGATCTCTGACCATGCTGGCATTGCATGGTGATGTGCTCTTCTTACCAGTCCTCCAAGAATAGAACTCCTCTCCTTCCCATCACCCCATGCCCAGGCCCCTCTCAGAGGAGAGTGGTGTCAGCCTCTCATTCTCTGCCATTTCTCCTCACTTCTTCTGTAGACAAGCAGCAGTTTCCAGTTTGCAATGCTCCTGCATGTTTTGGAAGATAATGTGGGCACAAGTGATGCTCGTCTTATGAAGGATCTCTGCGGAGAATTGAGCTGCCCTGGGAAAGGTGTGTCCTAAGATAGAGTGGAAATTGGGTGTGCTACTCACTGCAAGAGATGAAACATCAGTTAATGCTATGAGCTTGATAAGACATGATTAGAAAACTCATTTGATTTCAAGCTGAAAATTCACCATCAAACTTGACTCACACTTTGCCAAAAGGAAAATAAGTTTCAGCATAGAATTTTCAAAAATTCATTTGATGTTAAGCTGAATGACCACCAAGCCATCTGGATGAGATACTTTGTATCCAAAATGTTGACATCACAGCTTTCAACACAGAGTTGCCAAGCAGGTTTTGTTTTGAAGAGATGAGGTCCATAACAGCAGAAGTGATGTTGGGCTCAATCTCTGAGTTGTTGGGGCTGGGCAAAATATCTGTATAGCTTGGAGAAACGCAAGAGAGTCAGAGAGCTGTCAGAAGGGAAGACATCCTGATACCAACCTGTTGAGGACTTGAGTTTTAGGAATATATTCCAATTCAGAATTAATTCAGAAATTCATCTTTCCTTTTGATATTTGTAAAATTTTAGTTCTTACACTTAATGAATAAGGTAACATAAAATGTTTTTTTTCCCTTTTGTGTAAGAGTTTTTTTTGTGAAAAGTACATTGGCAGCCTCTTGTGCTGTAAGTGACCACAGTAAACCAAATGAAAAAAAAACTTCTGGCCTATTAAACCAGATCTCATTCTGGAATCTGACCTATCATTTTCAATCCCCCTGCCACTTCTAAAACTTGAACTTCCTGCAAGAGTACTGTTCCAGACACAGCAGTTACTTTTCTGCAATTGCTCAACTGGCTATTTTTTGGGATACTTTTCCAAATCAATGACAGATGGAAGCTGGTCTTCTATTTTGGGCATCACAACCGATCCTGCTCATCTTCTCCTCTATTTCACACAAAAACAGTTTCCAGTTAGAGTCACTGACACTAATCTGAACCAGGAAACCTAGCAGAGTTTTATGCTCCTTTATGAAAGCAATTAAAGGTTAAATGTTGTGCTTCTCTTGCTAAGCATGCCTAACTCATTACAGATCAAGATTAAACTATGAATCTTCGGTTATACAGTTTAGGGCTGTACACGATTATTGCCTTTAACCAGAACATCAGTGGAGAAACTTTTAGTTTTTTTTAAGATATTTAACTTACAGAATTAAAAACTAACAATGAAAGATGTGGCTTTTGAATGCTGTCATGTTGACTTTCACTCCTTGATGCCTGTTCCAGCCATTTACAGAATCAAGAACAAGGAAGGGATAAAGACCCAAAGGTCACATTGCATAAATACATTGATTTGTAATTCTGAGTCTGCATCATTGCCAGTTAGTAGCTCAGAACTTGGCAGCACTTTAGTCATCACACACCTTTCTCATGTTTACTGAGAAATTCATATTAAAAAGTCTCTGCAACGTGGTAGATATATGACAGTCGGACGTGTACTTGACCATTGAAATTTATTCTGATGGTCTCCAGTAAGATGGAATTGATTGTGTCTGGTGATATTATTTCTTCCTCTGCCAGCCAGTACCCACAGTAACTCTTGCATACTCCCTTCCCTTCAGAGTAGTAATATAATTAGAGATATTTCGTGGTGATTTTTGGGAACATTGACCTTCCAGTGCAGAGCACTTACTCAATTATTATGTAATGAGAAATCGATGAGGAGTGCAGACTGGGAGCTCAGAGTTTAGGTTGCCACCAGAGTTAAGGCAGTCTCAGTCATCTGGAGGCATGATGCACTGCACTGTAGGAAAAAGCTCAATGGCCTCCTACACTTTGCCAGCATAATGCCACCACCTTCTCATCAATACCTTATAATCATTCTATCAGTGCTACTGCACCCACCTTTCATCAAGATTCATTCTCCACTACTCTCACTATTGCCTGCAACATAACCTCTCTCTCGCTTTCTCACACAGCAACTCTGATACCACTACCTCTGCATACCCTCATTGTTGCCTGTCACTCACTCAAGACAAATCCCCACTTGTACCAAAACTAACAGCTGTACCACCCATTTTCATCTCCATTAATACCTGCTTCTTTCTCACTAGAGGAAGAAAACAGTTCTCAATAGGATAGGAAGAATTAAGACAAATACGTGTTGGGATGCCTGACATTCAGCTCTTTATCCCTCATATGGAGAGCATTCTGACTGTGACCACCCTATATGGTTGACTGATTATGTCCAAGCTCCTGGACTGGTATTGAAGGCTGCTCTTGACATGCTGTGCCAAGACCTGCTGAGCGAAGGCTACCTGGCTTGACTGAGATCTGCTGGAAATTACGTTGTATGTAGCAATATAAAAGCCTGGGTTGGGGATTGATTAGCAAATAGGGAACCAAATAGAAAAGCCGCATATTATTTAAGAGGTTCTGAAGGATCCAGGTGTCCTAACAAATAACCACATCAAAGTTGGCATGCAATAGAGCAAATGCTTTGGAAGGCAAATGGAATATTGTTGTTTATTACAAGGGGAATAGAAAATAAAAGTTCATATGTTATGCTACAGTTGGTGAGACTACATCTGGAGTACTGTGTACAATTGCTGTCTCCTTATTTAGAAAAATGACATAAATCCATTGGAAGCACTTCAGAGCAGGTTTACTTAACTCATAGAGTGGATTATTTTATGATGAAAGGTTGAACAGATGGGCCAGGAACCACTGGAGTTCAAAAGAATAAGATATGACTTACTAAGGCATGATATGTGCAGATGGACCTCTCGCTGCTCACTAGTGAGAACCTTGTCTTGCTCTTCAACATTTGGTTAGAAATTGGACATTGACTCAATGGTAGGAAGTTCCTCACTGAACATCGCTGATTTTCCCAACTTTCCCAACACAGCCCACATCATTCAAAGCTGGGAACGTTCCATTCACGGTTACAAGTTTGAGGAAGAAATGCAGAGAAAGTGACGACTGCAATGCTGGAGAGTCAGAGTTGATAAAGCATGGTGCTGGAAAAGCACAGGACCTGCCCAAAACGTTGACTGTTTTGCTCCTCGGATGCTGCCTGACCTGCTGTGCTTTTTCCAGCACCACACTTTATCAACTCTGCCTCTCCAGCAGCTGCAGTCCTCACTTTCACTTAGTTGCTGCAAACCGTACTGTGAAGCCTGTTGAGTCCTGCCTGAAATGACAATTGTCTTGTTCCTTGGATGCTGCTTGACCTGTTGTACTTTTTCCAGTGCCACACTTTATCAGCTCTGAGGAAGAAATGCTGCAATGTGCGCAGCAAGTTGTGATCCAGCATCTATTCAACTTTGTTTAAATCTACTACGATTAAGTTAATGATAAGACGTTTTCTGCCTTCTGTTTGTTTCACAGATGAACATAACTTGGGTTCTTTGCAAGTTGCATTATTCACTGATGGAACCACTTTGTACATAACAGTTCAAATTTCTTATGTGGGAAACCAACAGGGAATTTGGTCGAATTTCATAGTATTGTTGTGATCTGGCTCCTTTTACTGCTTGGTTCCTTGGTATTTTCTGTCTTTTTAATCGAAGTTTAAGTATCAGATTTGTTTGTATCAGGAAATTGTTGTCCCACTGTTTTATCCACAAAAGTCATAGTTGGGATATTGTTTCCCCAGCATCAATGCCATAAATTATTGTGCCTCCAAGCATGTTCACATTCTGAATGGGTAATCATGTTATGTGGTTCAAGGGTTCAAAGGAAACTAAAACCTGGTAGCCACATAGTTGGTTTAGTGCATCCTATATTCCCACCATATTATTAAGAAAAGGCTGAAGTAGCATTCATTCCAGCCATTCCATAACTGCTTTCTGGGCATCTCTCAATTAAGTTCTAACTAATAGCATACAAGGAGCAGTACTCATGCACGTACTAAGTATTACTGTCTAGATTTAAAAACAACCCACAACATTTTTAGCTGATCACTCATTTCAGCTGTCTTATGGTTATAGTGCAGTTGTCCTGTCTAATTGTTCTGGATGTTGAATGAATAGAGGATTCTAAATGGTGAAGAAAAACTCATGGTCTATTTTTAATGTTCTTTTTCATTCTACACTCATACACTACACACATTGGGCTGGATCTTACAATCTCCTGCCAGAGATGTTTTTTGGCAGGGACTCATAAGATATGAAGAATGGCAAACCTACCACTTTCCAGTCACCTCTAATGTCAATATTTTTATATCAGTAGTTAATATGCAATTGAGAATGTTACCATGCCGGTTCATTCGTATTTCATGCTGCATAGGCTGTAAACTGGTTGACAAAGCAAGAAGGAAGCATTCGAGGGTGCCTGATGTATGCCAGGAGCTCTCCCCCCCTGGATGTTAGTTCCCCTCTCCAGCCGCAAAGTGGAAAACATCAGCAATACTTGGCAATGAATTTGCTGGTCGTACTTGTCCTCTATTTTGAAACAGAAGACAAGTTGGACCAATATGTCTAATTCACTGGTTTTGCTACTTATTCCTTCTAGGCTTTTTGTTCCTCCCTGCATGATCTACTACCCACCTCATCACCTCCCCGGGCCGCCAAATTCTTCCCATTCTAAAAATAAGGGAGTTATTTGGCTCCAGGATGCATCAACTTTCTTCTTGCACCTGCTGGTAAACCCAGCAGTGGGCACAGAGGACAGAAGCCCCATTCTCGACTCTTTATCCTACTGGCAGCGTACTATGGGCGCTAGATGTGACTTTTTTAGGTCTGTTACCATGTGGAATACACCTCCAACCCTCATGAAATCTGGTCCCATGACTATATTTTTTATTCCTCTGGGTGTATAGTTTGGGAAAAGATATGCACTTCGTTAATTTCACGTCAGTTTTAAGTGAAATCAAGCTGATGCTAATATTTACGTAAAGACTTGCATTCACATCACACCATTTGTAATCTTTGGGCATTCTAACTTGTTGTATAGTCAGTGAAACATATTTACTGTTGTAATGTAGAAAGTGTGGGTGGCACTTGTGCAGCAACATCACACAATTAATAATGTGATAATGAATCCAATAATCCATTTTTGTGATATTGTTCAAGAGGTAATTAATGCCCAGAATGCTGAAGAACCCTCAGCCAATCTTCTTTAAAATATGATTTGGAGGTGCCAGTGTTGGACTGGAGTGTACAAAGTTAAAAATCACACAGGAGCAGGTTATGGACCAACATGTTTATTTGGAAGCACTAGCTCAGAAAGCTAGTACTTCCAAATTAACTTTTTCGACTATAACTTGGTGTTGTATGATTTTTAACTTTCTTTAAAATAGTGCCATAGGCTAATATGTATCAATTTAAGAGGCTGGTAGGGCCTCAGTTTAATATTTCATCTGAAAAATGGCACTTCTGGCAGTGTAGAGTTCCCTCAATACGACAATTAATTGTGTCTATATTTCTTTCCACCAAATACCAAGTTCCAACCACAGGAGTAATTACAATAGCACGACAATACATTGAATTTTGCTGCATGACTGCAAGTACAAGTTCTGGGAATAATAGCAGGAGGTGATCTCACTTCGCTGGGTGGCAGGACTTGGATGGCATTTTCCCAGCAGCAACTGATTAAGAGTTGCAGTTCCGTAAGAGCAAACAATTTAATTAAAAAGGCTAGAAGCTCGGCAGTACCATCACTAGTAATTGCAGAAATTGAGGGAGAGGTAGAAACCAAGGCAAACATTACTAAGAACAAGAACAAGCTGGGAAACACTGCTGAAAAGAGCTGGGAAGGAGGTCTGAAATGCATGTTTTTCAATGCATGTAGTATAATAGGCAAGGTAGATGAACTCAGAGCTTTGCTTAGTACTTGGAACTATGACATTATTGCCATTACAGAGACTTGGCTAAAAGAGGGACAGGACTGGCTGCTGAATGTCCCAGGTCTTAGATGTTTCAGGTGTGATAGAAAGGGAGGTAAAAGGGGTGGGTGAGTTGTATTACTGGTAAAGGAGAGTCTCACAGCTGTACTGAGACAGGACACATCAAAGGGCTCATGCAGCGAGACAATATGGGTAGAACTCAGAAATAGGAAAGGTGAAATCACAGCACTGGGGGTGTACTAAAGGCCTCCCAACAGCCAGCGGGAGGTAGAGGAGTGAATATAAAGACAGATTTTGGAAAGATGTTAAAACAACAGGATTGCTGTTGTGGGTGATTTTAACATCCCCTATAATGATTGGGACTCATTATATGCTTGGATGGGGCAGAATTTGTAAGGACCATTCAGGAGGGATTCTTGACACAATATGTAAACAGTTGAACTAGGGAAGGGATTATACTCAACCTCGTTTTGGAAAATGAGCCTGGCCAGGTGAGTGAAGTTTCAATGGGGGAGCACTTCGGGACTGGTGACCGTAATACCATGAGTTTTAAGATACTCATAGATAGGGATAGCAACAGTCCTCCGGTGAAGATGTTAAATTGGAGGAAGGGGAAGCACAACAATATTAGGCAGGAGCTGGAGACTTCTGGTTAGAGGCAGCTGTTTGAGGGTAAATCTACATTGGACATGTGGGAGTATTTCAAACAGCAGTTGATTGGAGTTCAGGAGCGGCATATTCCTGCGAGAATGAATGATAGGTATGGCAAGGTTGACCAAGATGTTATGATCTTGGTCAAAATGAAAAAGGAAGTGTACGTAAGGTCAAGGAGGACAGGAACTGATGAAGCCCTTGAAGTATATTAGGAAAGTGGGAAAGAACTTAAAAAAAGGATTTAGAAGGGCTAAAAAGGGTCATGAAAAGTCATTAGCAAACAGGATAAAGGAAAATCCCAAGGCTCTTTATACATACATAAAAAGCAAGAGGATAGCCAGGGAGAGGGTTGGCCCACTCAAGCACAAAGGAAGAAACGTGTGCAGCCAGGAAAGGTAGGTGAGGTCCTAAATGAGTGCTTCATGTTGGTATTCACCAATGAGAAGGAATTGGTGGAGGCTGATCTCAGGGAACGGAGTGTCAAGTTTCTAAGTCATGCTGCTGTTAAAAAAGAAGTGTTGTGCATCTTAAAAAGTATTAAGGTAGATAGGTTCCGAGGTCCTGATGGGATCTAATGTGGAATACTGGGGGAGCTGAAAATGTGTTGCTGGAAAAGCACAGCAGGTCAGGCAGCATCCAAGGAACAGGAGAATCAACGTTTCGGGCATGAGCCCTTCTTCAGGAATGAGGAAAGTGTGCCAAGCAGGCTAAGATAAAGGTAGGGAGGAGGGACTTGGGGGAGGGGCGTTGGAAATGCGATAGGTGGAAGGAGGTTAAGGTGAGGGTGATAGGCCGGAGTGGATGTGGGGGCAGAGAGGTCAGGGAGAAGATTGCAGGTTAGGAAGGTGGTGCTGAGTTCGAGGGTTGGGACTGAGACAAGGTGGGGGGAGGGGAAATGAGGAAACTGGAGAAATCTGAGTTCATCCCTTGTGGTTGGAGGGTTTCTAGGCGGAAGATGAGGCGTTCTTCCTCCAGCCGTCGTGTTGCTATGGTCTGGCGATGGAGGAGCCCAAGGACCTGCATGTCCTTGGTGGAGTGGGAGGGGGACTTGAAGTGTTGAGCCACGGGGTGGTTGGATTGGTTGGTCCGGGTGTCCCAGAGGTGTTCTCTGAAACGTTCCGCAAGTAGGGGAGGTTGAACAGTTCATCCACTTTACCAAAACCTTCCACCCTGACCTCAAATTTACCTGGACCGTCTCAGACTCCTCCCTCCCCTTCCTAGACCTCTCCATTTCTATCTTGGGCGACCAAATCAACATGGACATTTACTATAAACTGACCGACTCCCACCCTGTCCCCTGTAAAAACGCCATCCCATATTCCCAATTCCTTCGTCTCCGCCGCATCTGCTCTCAGGAGGACCAGTTCCAATACCGTACAACCCAGATGGCCTCCTTCTTCAAAGACCGCAATTTCCCCCCAGACGTGATCGGCGATGCTCTCCACTGCATCTCCTCCACTTCCCGCTCCTCTGCCCTTGAGCCCCGCTCCTCCAATAGCCACCAGGACAGAACCCCACTGGTCCTCATCTACCACCCCACCAACCTCCATGTACATCGTATCATCCATCGTCATTTCTGCCACCTCCAAACGGACCCCTCCACCAGGGATATATTTCCCTCCTCTCCCCTATCAGCGTTCCGAAAAGACCACGCCCTCCGTGACTCCCTCGTCAGATCCACACCCCCCACGAACCCAACCTCCACTCCCGGCATCTTCCCCTGCAACTGCAAGAAATGCAAAACTTGCGCCCACACCTCCCCCCTTACTTCCCTTCAAGGCCCCCAAGGGATCCTCCATATCCACCACAAATTCACCTGCACCTCCACACACATTATTTACTGCATCCGCTGCACCCGATGTGGCCTCCTATATATTGGGGAGACAGGCCGCCTACTTGCGGAACGTTTCAGAGAACATCTCTGGGACACCCGGACCAACCAACCCAACCACCCCATGGCTCAACACTTCAATTCCCCCTCCCATTCCACCAAGGACATGCAGGTCCTTGGGCTCCTCCATCTCCAGACCATAGCAACACGACGGCTGGAGGAAGAGCGCCTCATCTTCCGCCTAGGAACCCTCCAACCACAAGGGATGAACTCAGATTTCTCCAGTTTCCTCATTTCCCCTCCCCCCACCTTGTCTCAGTCCCAACCCTCGAACTCAGCACCACCTTCCTAACCTACAATCTTCTTCCTGACCTCTCCGCCCCCACCCCCACTCCGGCCTATCACCCTCACCTTAACCTCCTTCCAACGCCCCTCCCCCAAGTCCCTCCTCCCTACCTTTTATCTTAGCCTGCCTTGGCACACTTTCCTCATTCCTGAAGAAGGGCTCATGCCCAAAACGTCGGTTCTCCTGCTCCTTGGAATGCTGCCTGACCTGCTGCGCTTTTCCAGCAACACATTTTCAACTCTGATCTCCAGCATCTGCAGTCCTCACTTTCTCCTGGAATACTGGGGGAGGCAAGAGGACAAATTGCTGGAGCATTGTTAGACATCTTTGTATCCTCTTTGGTCACAGGTGAGATCCCCAGAGGTTTGGACAATAGCTAATGTGGCCTCTTTGTTTAAGAAGGGTAGCAGGTTTAATCCTGGACATTACAGGCCTGTGAGTCTCATGTCCGTGGTCAGGAAATCTCAGTGACAAGATCTATACGCATTTAGAAGCAAATGGGCTTATTAACAATAGACAGCATGGTTTTGTCTTGGGGGGGGGAATCATGCCTCACTAACTTGATTGAGTTTTTTGAGGAGGTGTCAAAGATGATTGAGGGAAAAGCGGTTGATGTTGATATGAACTTCAGTAAAGCCTTTTACAAGGACCCTCAAGGCAGACTGGTACAAAAGATGAAGTCACATAGTATTGGGGTGAGCTGGCAAGATGGATACAGAACTGGCTTAGTCATAGGAAACAGAGGGTAGCGGTGAAATGGAGCACTGTGACTAGTGGTGTTCCACAGGGATCTGTGCTGGCACCTCTGCTGTACGTGATCTACATAAATGGTTTGGAGAAAAATGTAGCTGGTTTAATTAATCAGTTTTCAGATGATACAAAAATTGGTGGAGTTGTGAATAGTGAGGACGATTGTCAGAGGAAACAGCAGGATATAAATCAGTTGGAGGCATGGTCAGGAAAATTGCAAATGGAGTTCAGTCCAGACAAATGTGAGGTGATGCATCTTGGAAAGTCAAGTAGAGGTGGAAATTATACAGTGAATGGCAGAACTCTTAGGAGTATTTATATCCAGAGGGATCGGGATATGCAGATCCACAGATGGCAGCGCAGGTTGATAAGGTAGTAACAAAGGCTTATGGCATGCTTGCCTTCAGTGGAAGGGACATTGAGTATAAGGATAGACAGGCTATGCTGTAGCTTTATAGGACTTTAGTTAGGCCACACTTGCCATATGGTGTAAAGTTCTGGTCACCACACTGCCAGAAGGATGAGGATGCTTTGGAGAGGGTACAGAAAAGGTTTACCAGAATGTTGCCTGATATGGGCGATTTTAGCTATGGAGAAAGGTTGGCTAGACTGGGTTTGTTTTCACTGGAACACAGGAGGCTGAGGGGTCACCTTGTAGAAGTTTATAAGATTGTAAATGGCATGGATAGAGTAGAAAGTATGAGGTTTTTTCGCAGGGTGGAGAGGTCAATTAGTAGGGGACATAATTTCAAAGTTGACGATGAAATTTTAAAAAGGATGTGCAAGGCAGGTTTTTCACACAAAGGGTGGTGAGTGCCTGGAACGCGCTGCCAGAGGAGGTGGTGGAAGCAAATACTATAGCAGCATTTTAGAAGCATCTGGAAGAATACATGCAAAGAAAGGAAATAGAATGATATGGATCCTGTAAGTGAACACAGTTTTAGTATGGAAGGGAAATCTCTCATTGCAGGTTTGGAGGGCTGAAGGACCTGTTCCAGTGCTGTATTGTTCTCTGTTCTTTGTTCTCCAAATGGAGGGCACTTCAATGGTGAAGAAGTTTGAGAAAAGCTCTAGAATGAAATAGAGTGATGAGAGACCATGGAAGGTTGCAAAGGTAACCAATACCATTGGGCATTGCATCTGTGAGCATTGATCAGAAGGGCCACTCTATCCCCTGAAACATACTGGAGGGTGTGAGGGTTTTCTTGGTAGTTTTCCCTTGTTCTCATTTCCACTGTGTGGTTCAATTGGCTGCCAGTTAGTTGGTTGAGCTGCTACATTTTCCACTGGAGAAAATATCCTATAATGATAGGAAGATCGCAGGCTTCCCTCCAAACCTCTCCCTGTTACCACTTTTCCAGTCGTCTGGCCAAGAAATTTCAGCTTAATTCAGTAGAATTTACCCAAACCTAGTCCTTTAGCCTCTACTCCAATGATTACCATAGGACTCATATCCCAGGTGTCTGATAGGTAGCCTGCCATTTAACAGATTGATGATACAAAATAATATTTCTCACAAGGATTGGCAGATAGAATTTAATTTAGATAAATGCAAGGTGCTGCATTTTGGGAAAGCAAATCATAGCAGGACTTATACACTTAATGGTAAGGTCCTAGGGAGCATTGCTGAACAAAGTGATCTTGGAGTTCAGGTTCATAGCTCCTTGAAAGTAGAGTTGCAAGTAGATAGGGTAGTGAAGAAAGTGTTTGATAAGTTTTCCTTTATTGGTCAGAGTGTCGAGTACAGCAGTTGGGAGGTCATGTTGCGGCTATGCAGGACGTTGGTTCGGCCAGTTTTGCAATATAGCGTGCAGTTCTGGTCTCCTTCCTACCAGAAGGATGTTGTGAAATTTGAAATGGTTCAGAAAAGATTTACAAGGATGTTGCCAGGGTTGAAGCTACAGGGAGAGGCTGAATAGGCTGGGGCTGTTTGCCCTGGAGCGTCTTAGGCGAAGAGACACCTTATAGAGATTTACAAAATTATGAGGGGCATGGATAGGATAAATAGACAAAGTCTTTTCCCTCAGTGGGGGGAGTCTAGAACAAGAGGGCATAGGTTTAGGGTGGGAGGGGAAAGATATAAAAGAGACTTAAGGGACAACGTTTTCATGCAGAGGGAGGTGTGTTTATGGAATGAGCTGCCAGAGGAAGTGATGGAGGCTAGTACAATGACAACATTTAAAAGGCATCTGGATAGGTATATGAATAGAAAGCATTTAGAGAGATATGGGCCAAGTGCTGGCAAATGGGACTCGACTAGGTTAGGATATCTGGTTGGCATGGACAAGTTAAACCGAAGGGTTTGTTTTCCTGCTGTATTTCCCTATGACTCTATGACTTGTTTGGGCCATGCAAGAAGTAGCATTATTCAAATTGATGATGTGAGGAAGCAGGTGTTGTGGCTAAACCAGCAGTAACAATAATATTGGGCATTAAGTAACGGATTCCTGAATGTTAAAGTAAAACATTGTCAACCTTTAGTGTCCTCCTTACAATTTGACTTGCTCCTTCTCTGCTCACTGGTTTGTTATCAGTGAATGTAATTAAAATTAATAATGATGCAATTCCATAGCTCTACGTTAGTCAGGAAGGTTCAGATAGCTTTTCAAATTGTTATTGCATCCATTTAAGTGAGGGACATATTTAGAATAAAAGAACAGGAGACTCATCTGACCTCTCTCCTAAGGGGTGGGGGTAAGGATAGTTGGATACCATCAGTGGAACAAAATTGAATGTTTTAAGAAATGCACAATTACTCATCAAGACAAAAGGCATGTGTTGGAACAAAACACATTACTTGAGAGAAGGAGCCCTAGATTAGACATGAAATATTCCAGATGTACGATAGAGTTTTTGCTGCATTGTTTCAAAAGTATGTAACAATTTCAGTTATGTACACACTTCCCCAGTGTAACGTTTACATGTTGTAGACTCTTGATTTCTCTGGCTTTAAATTTGATCCGCTTAGTGGCAGTTGGAGTTTGGTTTTGTGCTATGCATTTGAGTCTAATGGGAACTAGGTTAAAACTGTCCAATTTCATTTTAGTCAGGAAAAGCCTATTTATACCCTTTCTATCTGCTGAATTCAAATATAGGTCAAACCAGATCCCAGGAGTAGAATATTTTAACATAAAGCTTCTTGTAAATCTGATTCAAATTGGCAAAATAAATCCCTTGCAATATAAATTGGCCATAGGATTTCCGGCTAATCAAATACAAATACTTTGAATAATGATCTCCTAATCATTCACCTAAAGTATAAGTTTCATAAAGCATGCAGAGTGTATAACAGACCCAAAGTGAAATAAATTTCTCAATTAAATGAAAGCATCCATATTAGAGAAACGATAAAACACTGTGGATCTTGGAATTCTAATTTAAGTCACTGTAGCGTCTTTGACATGTTTTAATATCTTTTGAACTTGATTAAATGCTGCTTCATAGATGCAGTTTACACTGATAGTCTACTATTTTCTGTATATACCCTCCATCCCCGGAAAGATCATCACCCAAATCCTCACTTGGTGACTTCTCTCCCGGTCCCTGAGGAAATGCTTCCTGAAAGCCAGTGAGCCTTCGGACCAATGGAACTATGGACGAGATTTTTACTGCATGGCAACTCCAAGAGAAATAACAGCATCAAAATTAACCACTCTAAATGGTCTTCATTGTGGTAACACCCATCATCATGAAGTGTTTTGAGAGGCTCACGATGAGGCACATTAAGACCCTGCTGCCCCCCTCACTGGACACCCTGCAGTTCGCATATTGTCCCAACCGCTCAACAGATTATGCCATCTCCATTACCCTTCACCTTATCCACCTGGACAAGAAGGACACCTATATTAGATTATTGTTCATAGACTTAGTTCGGCATTCCTCAGCACCTGATTGGAAAGCTGAGTCTGCTGGGCTTGAATACCTCTCTCTGTAACTGGATCCTGGACCTTTTGACTGGGAGACCTCAGTCGAATTGGAAACAGCATCTCCAATACCATCACACTGAGCATAGGTCCCCCCAGGACTGTGTGCTCAGTCCACTGCTGTTCACCTGCTGATGCACAACTCTAATTATATTATTAAGTTCGCTGATGACATGATGGGAGTGGATCTCATTTAGCAGGAATGACAAGTCAGCATACAGGGAGGAGGTGCAGCGGCTAACAGATTGGCGTGGAGCCAACAACCTGTCTCTGAATGTTGAAAAAACGAAAGAGATGGTTGTTGACTTCATGAGGCCACAGAGCAATCATTCTCCGCTGGACATCGACGGCTCCCCTATGGAGATTGTGAAGAACTGGATGTAGGTTTGCTCACTGAGCTGAAGAACACCAGATTTTTTGGTGTCCAGCTGGTGGAGAATCTCACTTGGTCTCTCCACACCAGCTCCAGAGCCCTGAAAGCCCAGCAGTGTTTCTACTTTCTGTGTAGGTTGAGGAAAGCCCATCTCCCAATCCCCATCCTCACCACATTCTACAGAGCGTTCATTGAGAGTACCCTGAGCCGCTGCATCTCTGCTTGGTTCAGGAATTGCACCATTTCAGATCGTAAGACCCTACAATGGATAGTGAGGACAGCTGAGTAGATCATCAGGGTCTCTCTTCCCTCCATTACAGACATTTACACCACACGCTACATCCGAAAAGCTAACAGCATTGTGGACGACCCCACGCATCCTACATTCAAATTCTTCTCCCTCCTGCCATCTGGCAGAAGATACCAGTGCATTCAGTCTCTCATAGCCAGACTGTGCAATAGTTCCTTCTCTCAAGCCATCAGGCTCCTTAAAACGATATGATAACACTCTATTCCATTTGCAATTTTAGGACGACTTTATGAAATTGCTGCTAAAATAATGTTTTATTAATGATCATGCATTGTTACATTGTAATTTGTCCACCACTGTGCCTATTGTTTTGTCAGGAATTACTATGCTGTCTTCATGTTTTGCACTTTTCTATACACTTTATGTTGCCCTGTGTATGACTAGACTCTCGTATGGTCTGTGTTCATATAGCACCTTGGTCCTAGAGGAACGCTGTCTCGTTTTTATTGTACCAGTTGTGTATGGTAGAAGTGACAAATAAAGCTATTCAACAAGATGTTGGTGATGCTCCCCACCAAAGTTAATATGACAGAATCCTTTGAGATCAAGACTAGGGTCAGGCAGGAATGTGTCATCATTCCCACACTTTTCTCCATCTTCATCACTATCTTTTCACCATCCTTCATCTTGTCAAAAACAAGCTTCCCACTGATCTGGACATTGCTACAGGATAGACAAAAAACTTTTCAACAAGTGGAAATCCATGAAGAAAGCCACACCAACCTAATTTGCAGAACACCTCTGTGCCCTCTCTGAACAGTATCTTTAAGCCTCGCTTAATGCCTTTGTGGAAGTATAACGAAGATTTGGTGTCAACCTCAATCTCAAAATGTCTCAAATCCTTTATCACCCTGTCCAGGGGCTAGTTCCAGTCCATCTCTCCTTTGAGAGTAACAGAGAAGTCTTCCCAAATGTGGAATATTTCCCCTGCCTGCCTCAGAATTAAGGCCAACATCATTGCAGAGGTTCAACACCACATCTAAGCAACGGAAAGGGCAGCACAGTGGTTAGTACCGCTGCATCACAGTGGCAGGGATCTCAGTTCAATTCCAGCCTTGGGTGACAGTTTGTGTAGAGTTTGCAAGTTCTCTCCGTGTCTGCATGGGTTTCCACCATGTGCTCCCACCGTCCAAAGATGCGCAGATTAGGCAGATTGTATATGCTAAATTGTCCATTGTGCCCAGGAATGTGCGGGCTAGGTAAATGAGTCATGGTAAATGCAGGGATAAGGTTGGGAGGGGGTGTTGTGGTGGGATGCTCTTTGAAGGTTCTATGATTCTATAACTATCATTGAGAAGTGGATACTGAGAATCAGCAGACCAATGGAGCAACCTTTCTGTGGAACTGGGGGGCATTGGCAAAGTGTTAAACGAGAATTTTACATCTGCCTTCACTTTTCAGATGGAGGATGTAGGTACAGAATTCCAGACAAGGGTCTATGAAGTTCCTGAACTATTTCACAAAGGGAGTGGAGATATTGAAGATTTCAACAATCTTAAAAGTGGATAAATCTCCCAGGTTTGGAGGAGTAGTATTTACATGCTACAGTTGGAGATAAGGGAGAAAATTATAGGGGCTGTGACCCAAACTTTTAATTCCTCTCTGGCATCAGGGAATATGTCAGAGAATTGGTCCCACTTTTCAAGAAGACTGGTAGAAATAAACCAGGGAACTATAGACTAATGAGTGGTAGGGAAGTTATTGGAGAAAATTCTGAGGGAGTGAAGTAATCTCCATTTAAAGAGGCAAAATTTGATTAGGGAAAGTCAGCATGGCTTTGTCAGAGGGAGGTCATGACTAACAAACATGATTAAATTTTTTTTTAGGTATCTAGATGACGGTAGTGCAGCTGATCTCATTGGATATGTGAATTTTAACAAAGCCTTTGACAATGTTGCACATGGGGTACTGATAAAGAAGGTCAAAGCACATGGGATCCTGGGCAAACCTGGCAAATTGATCCAAAATGGGCTCAATGATAGGACATTCGGGGTGCTGGTAGAGGACTGTGTGATTGGAGTTCAGGGCCAATGATGTACCACAGGGATCAATTTTGGGTCCCGTAATATTCATGATATATGTATATGTGATATAGAGGAAAATGTGGAGGGGACAATAAGTAATTTTGTGGATAACAGTAATTGGCTGTATAATTGACAGTGAAGTAGAAGATCTCGGCTTACAGAAAGATATAGATAGATTTGTCAGATGGGCAGATCACTGGCATATATATTCATTAATAAAATAAAACAAATAACTATTGCCGTAGATCCAAAACAAACAAACAGAAATTGCTGGAGAAACTCAACAGGTCTGTTAGCATCTGTGGAGAGAAGACAGTTAATGTTTTGAGTTCAGTGACCCTTCTGCAAAAGGGACACGTGGAAGTTAGCCCTGATAAGTGTTGTGAGCTAATGCACTTTGAAAGAAGTAACAAGACAGGGATGTACTCAGTGAATGGTAGGACACAAGGAAGCCCAGAGGAACAGAGAGATCTTGGGATCCTTGTTCACAGATCCTTGAAGGTGTCAGGATAGGTTAACCGGGATGTTAAAGCATAGAGTCATAGAGATGTACAGCATGGAAACAGACCCTTTGGTCCAATCCGTCCATTCTGACCAGATATCCCGACCCAATCTAGTCCCACCTGCCAGCAACTGGCCCATATCCCTCCAAACCCTTCCTATTCATATACCCATCCAAATGCCTCTTAAATGTTGCGATTGTACCAGACTCCACCACATCCTTTGGCAGCTTATTCCATACACGTATCACCCTCTGCGTGAACAAGTTGCCCCTTAGGTCCCTTTTATATCTTTCCCCTCTCACCCTAAAACTATGCCCTATAATTCTGGTCTCCCCGACCCCAGGGAAAAGACTTCGTCTATTTATCCTATCCATGCCCCTCATAATTTTGTAAACCTCAATATGGTCACCCCTCAGCCTCCGACGCTCCAGGGAAAACAGCCCCAGTCTGTTCAATCTCTCCCTATAGCTCAAATCCTCCAACCCTGGCAACATCCTTGTAAATCTTTTCTGAACCCTTTCAAGTTTCACAACATCTTTCCGATAGGAAGGCCTAACCAATGTCCTGCACAGCCGCAACATGACATCCCAACTCCTGTACTCAATACTCTGACCAATAAAAGAAAGCATACCAAACGCCTTCTTCACTATCCTATCTACCTGCGACTCCACTTTCAAGGAGCTATGAACTTGCACTTCAAGGCGTCTTTGTTCAGCAACACTCCATAGGACCTTACCATTAAGTGTATAAGTCCTGCTAAGATTTGCTTTCCCAAAATGCAGCACCTCACATTTATCTGAATTAAACTCCATCTGCCACTTCTCGGCCATTGGCCCATCTGATCAAAATCCCGTTGTAATCTAAGGTAACCTTCTTCGCTGTCCACTACACCTCCAATTTTGGTGTCATCTGCAAACTCACTAACTGTACCTCTTATGCTCGCATCCAAATCATTTATAAAAATGACAAAAAGTAGAGGACCCAGCACCGATCCTTGTGGCACTCCACTGGTCACAGGCCATAAGACCATAAGACATAGGAGTTGAAGTAAGGCCATTCGGCCCATCGAGTCCATTCCGCCATTCAATCATGGCTGATGGGCATTTTAATTCCACTTACCCGCATTCTCCCCGTAGCCCTTAATTCCTTGTGACATCAAGAATTTATCAATCTCTGCCT
This sequence comes from Chiloscyllium plagiosum, assembly GCF_037043375.1. Classification (NCBI taxonomy): domain Eukaryota; kingdom Metazoa; phylum Chordata; class Chondrichthyes; order Orectolobiformes; family Hemiscylliidae; genus Chiloscyllium; species Chiloscyllium plagiosum. The sequence goes on along the minus strand of NW_028270141.1, from coordinate 130,304,917 downwards.
TGAAGACATTTAGCGTCCCGGCTTCCATTGCACTCTGCGGCAATGAATTCCACAGGTCCACCACTCTCTGGCTGAAGAAATGTCTCCGCATTTCTGTTCTGAATTTACCCCCTCTAATTCTAAGGCTGTGTCCACGGGTCCTAGTCTCCTCGCCTAACGGAAACAATTTCCTAGCGTCCACCCTTTCCAAGCCATGTATTATCTTGTAATTCAGGCCTCCAGTCTGAAAAACAACCCTCCACCATCACCCTCTGTCTTCTACCTTTGAGCCAGTTCTGTATCCAAATGGCGAGTTCTCCCTGTATTCCATGAGATCTAACCTTGCTAACGAGTCTCCCATGGGGAACCTTGTCAAACGCCTTACTGAAGTCCATATAGATCACATCTACCGCTCTGCCCTCATCAATCCTCTTGTTACTTCTTCAAAGAACTCAATCAAGTTTTGAGACATGATTTCCCACGCACAAAGCCGTGTTGACTATCCCTAATCAGTCCTTGCCTTTCCAAATACATGTACATCCTGTCCCTCAGGATTCCCTCCAACAACTTGCCCACCACCAATGTCAGGCTCACCGGTCTATAGTTCTCTGGCTTGTCCTTACTACCCTTCTTTAATAGTGGCACCACGTTTGCCAACCTTCAATCTTCCAGCACCTCACCTGTGACTATCAATGATACAATTATCTCAGCAAGAAGCCCAGCAATCACTTCTCTAGCTTCCCACAGAGTTCTAGCATACACCTGATCAAGTCCTGGGGATTTATCCACCTTTATTCATTTCAAGACATCCAGCCCTTCCTCCTTTGAAATATGGACATTTTGCAAGGTGTCACCATCTCGATATTTGCCTTTATCAACCATGGCATAGACTTTAAGAGCATGGAGATTATGTTGAAACTCTACAGGACTTTGGTTAGGCCACTGCTGGAGTACTGTGTGCTGTTCTGGTCACTTCATTATAGAAAGGATGTGATTGTGGTGGAATTGTATATCGGGGATTCACCAGGGTGTTAACTGAGATGGAGCAGTTTAGCTATGAAGAGAGGCTGGACAAGCTTGGGATGTTTTCAGAAGGCTGAGAGGGGATTGGGGTGTACAAGGTTATGAAGGGCATGGACATGGTGGCCAGAAAGCATCTATTCTCCTTATTTGAAAGGTCAGTAACAAGGAGGCTTAACTTTAAGGTGAAAGGACTTTGGAGGTGATTTGAGGAATTTTAATTTCTCCCAGAGAATGGTGGGGGTCTAGATTGCACTGCCTGGAAGGGCAGTTAAGACCATAAGACCATAAGACATAGGAGTGGAAGTAAGGCCATTCGGCCCATCGAGTCCACTCCGCCATTCAATCATGGCTGATGCGCATTTCAGCTCTACTTACCAGCGTTCTCCCCGTAGCCCTTAATTCCTCTAGACAACAAGAATCTATCAATCTATCAGTTTCGGTGGGACAACTCACAACTTTGAAAAAGTACTTGAATGAACACTTGAAATGTCATACATTTAAGGCTGTGGGTCAAGTATTGAAAGTGAGACTGGTCCAGATTTAGAGTCATTTCTTGTTCATGTAAATTCAATGGCACAAGGTTCTCTTCTGAACTGTATGATTCTGTGAGAAAATTGCAGGTGAAACCTGATGTTTGCAGGGAACTGTGTATTCTTGAAAGGCGGTATCAAGGAATATTATGGTCACTCGGTCCTTGACATGAAGAGAAAGTCTGTGGGCGGCACGGTGGCACAGTGGTTAGCACTGCTGCCTCACAGCGCCAGAGACCCGGGTTCAATTCCCGACTCAGGCGACTAACTGTGTGGAGTGCGACTAACTGTGTGGAGTTTGCACATTCTCCCCGTGTCTGCGTGGGTTTCCTCCGGGTACTCCGGTTTCCTCCCACAGTCACAAAGATGTGCGGGTCAGGTGAATTGGCCATGCTAAATTGCCGGTAGTGTTAGGTTAAAGGGGTAAATGTAGGGGTATGGGTGGGCTGCGCTTCGGCGGGTCGGTGTGGACTTGTTGGGCCGAAGGGCCTGTTTCCACACTGTAAGTAATCTAATCTCTAATCTAAAAAAGTGAGGTCTGCAGATGCTGGAGATCAGAGCTGAAAATGTGTTGCTGGAAAAGCGCAGAAGGTCAGGCAGCATCCAGGGAACAGGAGAATCGACGTTTCGGGCATAAGCCCTTCTTCAGGAATGAGGCAAGTTTGTCCAGCAGGCTAAGATAAAAGGTAGGGAGGAGGGACTTGGGGGAGGGGCGTTGGAAATGTGATAGGTGGAAAGAGGTCAAGGTGAGGGTGATAGGTCAGACTGGGGTGAGGGCGGAGAGGTCAGTAAGAAGATTGCAGGTTAGGAAGGCGGTGCTGAATTCGATGGATTTGACTGAGACTGGGGAGAGGGGGAATGAGGAAACTGGTGAAATCCGAGTTCATCCCTTGTGGTTGGAGGGTTCCTAGGCGGAAGATGAGGCGTTCTTCCTCCAGCCGTCGTTTTGTTGTGGTCTGGCGATGGAGGAGTCCAAAGACCTGCATATCCTTGGTGGAGTGGGAGGGGGAGTTGAAGTGTTGAGCCACAGGGTGGTTGGGTTGGTTGGTCGGGGTGTCCCAGAGGTGTTCTCTGAAACACCTCCTCAATATTGGGGAGACAGGCCGGCTACTTGCGGAGCGTTTCAGAGAACACCTCTGGGACACCCGGACCAACCAACCCAACCACCCTGTGGCTCAACACTTCAACTCCCCCTCCCACTCCACTAAGGATATGCAGGTCTTTGGACTCCTCCATCGCCAGACCACAACAAAACGACGGCTGGAGGAAGAACGCCTCATCTTCCGCCTAGGAACCCTCCAACCACAAGGGATGAACTCGGATTTCACCAGTTTCCTCATTCTCCCTCCCCCCACCTTGTCTCAGTCAAATCCATCGAATTCAGCACCGCCTTCCTAACCTGCAATCTTCTTCCTGATCTCTCCGCCTCCACCCCAGTCTGACCTATCACCCTCACCTTGACCTCTTTCCACCTATCACATTTCCAATGCCCCTCCCCCAAGTCCCTCCTCCCTACCTTTTATCTTAGCCTGCTGGACAAACTTTCCTCATTCCTGAAGAAGGGCTTATGCCCGAAACGTCGATTCTCCTGTTCCCTGGATGCTGCCTGACCTGCTGCCCTTTTCCAGCAACACATTTTCAGCCTTGACATGAAGAGACATCCTCGGCCAAAGAGGGCATTAATTGTAACATAAATGGGTTCAAACAAAATGTGAAGAGACCAAAGGGATATTAGTGCTCTCGAAATACTGATATAAAATGGGACATAAAGAATGGGTGAGGGTGGCTACAAATCATGGGTCATAGGCAGCGCCTGCACGTCTCTTACGTGGACACAAAATTGGAATATTACCATGTATTGATGCAAAATTCAACTGCACGGTAAGGATTGAAACTGGAATGAATTGCTTGTAAAGTGGCTGGAGTAAGTGATTTTTCTTTGAAGCAGGAGAGTGCATCGCTCGAAGTGGCACTTATAAGTGGCCACTACACTAATCATTATTGAAGTGTTTGAACAATGCCTTGAACTAGTATTTGAACCATCTGCCTTCAATTCACGGTTAACCTGGCAGTCAGCATTCTTTAAACAATCCAATTCAGAAAGGCACCCATGAAGGACATGTTTTCAAACTCCACAAATTTCTGGGTCTTTTGAATAGATAATTGTAAACATCACTATGTTTACAGCTATGCCTGCCTCTTCGTAGGGTATGTGGAACAATCCATCTTCCGCAACTACACTGGCCCCACCCCCCATCTTTTCCTTCGCTACATTGATGACTGTATCGGCGCTACCTCGTGCTCCCACGAGGAGGTTGAACAGTTCATCCACTACACTAACACCTTCCACCCCGACCTCAAATTCACCTGGACAGTCTCAGACTCCTCCCTCCCCATCCTAGACCTTTCTGTTTCTATCTCAGGCGACCGAATCAACACGGACATCTACTACAAACCAACCGACTCCCACAGCTACCTGGACTACACCTCCTCCCATCCTGCCCCCTGTAAAAACGCCATCCCATTCTCCCAATTCCTTCGTCTCCGCCGCATCTGCTCCCAGGAGGACCAGTTCAAAATACGTACAACACAGATGGCCTCCTTCTTCAAGGACCGCAATTTCCCCCCCGACGTGGTCGACGGTGCCCTCCACCGCATCTCCTCCACTTCCCGCTCCTCCGCCCTTGAGCCCCGCCCCTCCAACCGCCGCCAGGACAGAACCCCACTGGTCCTCACCTACCACCCCACCAATCTCCATGTACAGCGCATCATCCGCCGTCACTTCCGCCACCTCCAAACAGACCCCAGCACCAAGGATATATTTCCCTCCCCTCCCCTATCAGCTTTCCGTAGAGACCACTCCCTCCGCGACTCCCTTGTCAGATCCACACCCCCCACCGACCCAACCTCCACTCCCGGCACCTTCCCTTGCAACCGCAGGAGGTGCAACACTTGCGCCCACACCTCCCCCCTCACTTCTCTCCAAGGCCCCAAAGGAAACTTCCATATCCGCCACAGATTCACCTGCACCTCCACCCACATCATCTACTGCATCCGCTGCAGCCGGTGTGGCCTCCTCTATATTGGGGAGACAGGCCGCCTACTTGCGGAGCGATTCAGAGAGCACCTCTGGGCCACCCGGACGAACCAACCCAAACACCCTGTAGCACAGCATTTCAACTCCCCCTCCCACTCCACCGAGGATATGCAGGTCATTGGACTCATCCACCGCCAAACCACAACAATGCGACGGTCGGAGGAGGAGCGTCTTATCTTCCGACTGGGAACCCTCCAACCACAGGGGATGAACTTGGACTTCACCAGTTTCTTCATCCCCCCTCCCCCCACCTTGTCTCAGCCGAATCCCTCCAGCCCGGCACCGCCTTCCTGACCTGCAGTCTTCTTCTTGACCTCTCCGCCTCCATCCTACTCCGACCTATCACCCTCACCTTGACCTCTTTCCACCTATCACATTTCCAACGCCCCTCCTCCAAGTCCCTCCTCCCTACTTTTTATCTTCTCCTGCTGAACACTCTCTGCTCATTCCTGAAGAAGGGCCTGTGCCCGAAACGTCGAATTTCCTGTTCCCTGGATGCTGCCTGACCTGCTGTGCTGTTCCAGCAATAAAGTTTCAACTAAACATCACTAATGCATTGTTCTAATGGTAAAATTTTATCATCTTATGGCACAGTGTTAGTATGCCAGGTGTTCAGGTCCCAGTTGCCCTGGTGGATTGTCATGACATATCTGAGCAGGCGAGTTGAAGATAGTCTAACGGTAAAATTTGTCAATAATTCTTGGCCATTTATACATCATGTTACACTTTTTACAGAAACATCAAAGCCTTAATGTCATTTTCACATTGCGGATTGAGTCTCAAGTGTTACTGGCTATATGCAAATATTAAAGGATTTATTAGGAGTATATACTGCTCACAAATTGTAATCTCATGATCTACCAGCTCAATAGCACTCAAGGCAATATGGCACCTGCCATCACAGACTCATCTTCCCAAACAGCCACTGCACATACTCCTGTAGGTCCACATTACTGCTGCATATCCTGACAAACAATTGAAAGCCCACTATAGCTTTACAACTGAAGTGGAATGAGGGGGTGTGGGTACAGGAGGGGATACTTCCTGATAGCTGCCTCATGTGAATGATAAATGGAGAAGTTGTTATTCAACCTTACCTGAGTGACAAATGCAACATTGTAAATTCTCTACCAATGCAGTACAGTTAGGAGAAAGCGAGGGCTCTGGAGATCAGAGTCGAGAGTGTGGTCCTGGAAAAGCACAGCAGGTCAGGCAGCATCCGAGGAGCAGGAGAATCGATGTTTCATGCATACACTCATCATCAGGAATGAGGCTTGTGGGTCGGGACTGAGAGATAAATGGGAGGGGGGTGGGGTTGTGGGGAGGTTACTGGGAAAGCGATAGGTGGATGAAAGTGAGGGAGAAGATGATAGGTCAGAGGGGGCTGTGATGAACGGGTCCGGAGGGCAAATTCACCTGGACAATCTCAGCAACCTCTCTCCCCTTCCTGGACCTCTCCATCACTGTCTCTGATGACCGACTGACTACAGACATATACTACAAGCCCACCAACTCCCACAGCTACCTAGAATACACCTCCTCCCACCCTACCTCCTGTAAAAATGCCATCCCTTATTCCCAATTCCTCCGCCTCTGCTGCATCTGTTCCCAGGATGACCAATTCCACCTCAGAAAGTCCCAGAATGGCCTCCTCCTTCCACGATCGCAACTTCCCTTCCCAAATGGTTGGGTATCTCCTCCGCTTCACGCACCATTGCCCTTGAACACCACCCCTCCCAACGCAACAAGGACAGAACCCCTTGGCCCTCACCTTCCACCCCACCAACCTCCACATACAACGCATCATCCTCTGCCACGTCCGCCACCTCCAAACAGACCCCCCGCCCCCCCACCAGAGATATATCTCCCTCCCACCTCTATCAGTATTCGGAAAAGACCATTCCCTCTGCAACTCCCTTGTCAGGTCCACACCCCCCATCGGCCCACACCCCACTTCTGGCACCTTTCCCTGCCACCGCAGGAAGTGACAAACCTGTGCCCTCACCACTCCTCTCACCTCCGTCCAAAGCTCCAAGGGATCCTTCCACATCCATCAGAAATTCACCTGTACCTCTACCAATGTCATCTACTGTATCCGTTCCACCCGGTGTGCTCTCCTCTACATTGGGGAGACAGGGCACTTTCTTGCGGATCAGTTTAGAGAACATCTCTGGGACACCAACACCCACTAACCCCACTGCCCCATGGCTGAAGACTTCAACTCCCCTTCCCACTCCATCAAGGACATGCAGGTCCTGGGCCTCCTCCACCGCCAAACTATTATCACCCGACGCCTGGAAGAGGAACGCCTCATATTATGCCTTGGAACTATGCAACTACTTGGGATAAATGTGTATTTCACCAGCTTCTTCATTTCCCCTTCCCCCACATTATCCCAATCCTAAGCCTCCAACTCAGCACTGCCCTCCGGACCTGTCCATCATTGCTCCCTCTGACCTATCACCTTCTCCCTCACCTTCATCCACCTATTCCTTTCCCAGCTAACTCCCCCCAACCCCACCACCCTCCCATTTCTCTCTCAGCCCCGACCCACAAGTCTCATTCCTGATGAAGGGCTTATGCCCAAAACGCCGATTCTTCTGCTCCTCGGATGCTGCCTGACCTGCTGTGCTTTTCCAGCACTACACTCTCAACAATGCAGTAGAGTTGCCCTGTTTATATGTTCAACACTACCTTTTCTGGGGGCTAACATTTAACTTCGATGAGAAGGATGTGAAGACTCAGGTGTCTCTTTTTCAATCCTCTATTCTGTGCTACCAGTGACTTTTCTCACTGGTAGCACAGAACTGCTAAGGCTAATCCAGCTGGTCTTCTGATGTTGCTGCTCTTCAGACGAAACAGTCTTAGAAGGCAGCACATTGAAAGGGTTGTGTGCACTCAGGAAGTACAGCAACTGTCTCTGGATGGGGCACAGCCCCCACAGGAGAAAGAATAGAACAGCAATCACCACTTTTGTCTATCATTTATACGAACGATTTGGATGAGAATTTAGGAGACATGGTTTGTAAGTTTATGAAAATTGGTGATATAGTCAACAGTGAAAAGGGTTATCTGATCAAATGGGCTAATGGGCTGAGGAGAGGCAGATGGAGTTTAATTTTAATAAATGCAAGGGATTTTCTGGCTTGGAGCAATCGTATTCAGTCACATGAACATTTCATTATTATGGAATCTATCTTTTATAAATAACATTTATACTTATAACAGCTGCTTTGATGCAGGAGGTACCTTACTGGTTGTCATGTGGGTTTGGGATGTCTTGAAGTTGCACAACACTTTATACAAATGTGAATTGTCTTTTAATGTGGAAACTGTTTAATACCAGCTTCAAGTAAAATTTTCCCTTTTTGATGCATGAAAATGTATATGCCCAGCCTATTTACATTCAACCAAGTGCAGAGTTTGGAAAAGAAAAACTTTTTTTTGATACAAAAAAGAGTTGCATAACAGGTGGCTGTTTAGAAATTGCCTGTCACCAAAGGCTAAAATTAACCCCTAATTGATTCTAACATAGAGAAGAGAGGAAGATTAAAACTGCGACCAAAACTCTTAACTAAATTGCAATTTTCTTCCCTCCCAATGATTCACAATTTTATATTTTTAGCTATAAAATTAATTTACCTAAAGTGCTCTTTTTAAAATGTGAATACCCCTGAATTTTATCAGTTCACCACATGTATATGAGTAAAATTTGGCAGAAACTCAACATTGACTTGATATTCTGGGTAGGCTCTTGTGTTACATGTAATCTTAGCTGGATGAATGTATACTTTTGACAAATTACAATGTGCATCACAGCAAAGGTTATTATGAACAAGAAAGCTAACTAAATGAGGCATGGGATAACAGATCATTTTAGTTTCCAAACAAATTCATACCATAAGGACAAATTGCTCACTGAGTCTAGTTAAATCTAATTTCTGTGCTGGCCTTGGATGGAAGAAGACTCAATGACTAATTTGCTTTAAATGATCAGGTTTGCCAGCAAATGATGACAACTCCACTATGATAATCCAGCCATCAGGAAATTACTGACACACTAGTCAGCACTCTCGATTTTTTTTATAATTACAGACATGAAAACTGCAATATGGTCTATCTGCATTTAATAAGGACTGGGAGAAATCACCTTGGTATTGCACAATGATCCATCTTATAAGGCATGTATGAATTAATATACAAGCTGGTTCCTGCCTGGCCTTATCTCCTATTTGGTCAGATGCAAGTTTTATGTTTCAAAAAAGCATTATCAGATATAGATGCATAAATAATAAATAAAGGATCATTTGCTTTCAAATTGTAGGACTATTTTCTGTTTAAACCATGTTACTTGCCGCAGCACAATTTAGGGATCATAATCTTTCAGAAAGATGTTTTTCTGTTTGTGTAATTTTTTTATAATGCAAAAGATTTTAGCTAGCCAATTACTTTTTTAACAAGCGTTTTTGTACCTCAGCTACTCATCTGCTCTTTAAAAAAATGCTATGTTTCGTGCCTTCTACACCTCAATCAGAATGGATCAGGCAATTCAAAGATTATCAAGCAGTAATGCAGTAGTTTGGTGGTTTCGACCATAAGATGTAGGAGCAGAAGTATGCCATCATGTCTTCTCTGCCATTGAGTGAAATCATGACTGATCTGATAACCCTCAACTCCACTTTCCAGCCCTGATTCTCCTTCTGATTAAAAATCTGCCTATCTCAGTCTTGAATATAGTTCATGACCTAGCCTCGACAGCTGTTTGTGGAAAAGAATTCCACACATTCTATCTTCTAAGGAAGAATACTGTTAAAGTTGAGAGGGTGCAAAAAAGATTTACAAGGATGTTGCTGGGACTGGAGAGTTTGGGTTATAGGGAGAGGCTGAAAAGGCTATGGCATTTTTCCCTGGAGCTTCGGAGGTTGAAGGGTGACCTTCTAGAGGTTTATAAAATCATGAGGGGCGTGGATAGGGTGACTAGCCAAGGTATTTTCTTAGGATGGGGGAGTCCAAAACTAAAGGGCATAGTTTAAGGTGAGACAGGAAAGATTTATAAAGGACCTGAAGGGTAACTTCTTCATGCAGAGGGTGGTGCTTGTATGAACCGAGATGCCAGAGGAATTGGTGGAGGCAGGTACAATTAAAACATTCAAAAGGCATTTGGATGAGTGTATGAATAGGAAGGGTTTAGAGGGATATGGGACAAATGCTGGCAAATGGGACGAGATCAGGTTGGGATGGCTGGTTAGCACAGACGAGTTGGACCAAAGGATCTGTTTCCGTGCTGTATTCTCATTTCCTTCTTAAATATCCGACCCCTTACTCTGACATCATGTCGTGTGATCCTAGATATTCCCACAGAGAAAACCAACTTTCCACATTCACACTATCAAGTCCTCTAAGAATTTTATATATTTCAATAAGGTCGCCTCTCATTCTTCTAAATTTCAATGATTACATTTCCTACCTACTCAAACGTTCCTCATAACACAATCCTTTATACCTGGTATCAGCCCAGGAAACCTTCTGTGGACTGCTTGCAATGCCAGCATATCTTTCTTAGATAAGGGACCAAAATCTGCTGTGGTCTGATAAATTGCTGTAGTGTCAGAGGACCACACTCTCATAAGATAGAGATGAATGGTGTTGAGTTTAATGTGAGAGTCACCACACCTCAGGCAAGAGGCAAGGTTGAGAAGGAAGGACCTTTGTGGTCACCTGACCTGGTACAGGAATGTAACCCATGTTGGCATCACTTTGCATTGCAGACCAGCTGTCCACCCAACTGAGCTGACCAACTGCCCTTTTTGGGTCATTTTATATGATGGCTGGTGTCCAATGCAGATCGATACCTGTTCCCGTAACGGCAAGGTCACCCTGAATATTCTGCCTTTTCAACCATGCCAATGGCATGGTGAAACTCAGGTTAAACTCACCACCAATCATATCTCTTTAATAAGGGAACAGCCCTATTTTCATCTGGGACAATTAAAACTTTACCTTTACTGAATAGTTTTAGGAAAACCTCCCGATTTATATACTCTTCTCCCTTTGAAATAAAAACCAACATGCCACTTTTTTTCCTATTACCCACTGACCTTGGATGTATAGTCCTCTGCAGACTCTTTGTGTCATCCTCACACTTGCTTTCTGATTCATTTTTGTGTCATCCTCTAGCTTGGTTATAGTACATTCACTTTGTTCATCCAAGTGAATAATATATATATATATATATATATATAAAATAGTTGTAACCCCAGATTTTCCTGAATGTAATTCATTGACAAGGACTCCCAATGTTGTATAGCGTTTTGTAATCTTTCTCCATTTAAATAATATTAAGCTCCTCTATTCTTCCTGTCAAAGTGCATAACTGCATATTTTTCCACATTATATTCCATCTGCCAAGGTTTTGCCCACTCCCTTAACCTATTTATATATCCCTCTGCAGACTCTTTGTGTCATCCTCACCATTCGCTTTCCAATGCATTTTTGTGTCATCCACTAGCTTGGCTATAGTACACTCAATTTGTTCATCCAAGTTAATATTATATATTTTAAATAATTGTGGCCCCAAATTTTCTTTATAGCTGATCCCAGTCGCAGGCCTAATGATGGAGTGGAGTTCAAATAATGTTTGTTTTTCATATGACAGAATGTTTACAGCAACAATGCTCTGCTGCTGTCTCAAGTAACAGTTTTCAATTAGTATTTGGCCCTTATTTTTGACAACCTTCCATTTTAGAGCTGAAAACAATACCATCAAAATCCTTTTTATAGAAAACAAAATTATTATTAAAATGGAAGTCTTTTTTTTCACTGATTTCTTTAAACCTTAGAGACATAGTCAAACAGCACAGAAACAGACTCGTCATTCCAACCAACCCATGCCAATTATAATATCAAACTAGTCCCACCTGCCTACACTTGGCCCATATCCCTTCAAACATTTCTTGTTCATGTACATAGCTAAACTTCTTTTAAATGTTCTAACTTTACCTGCAACCAGTACTTCCTCTACAAGTTAATTCCACACACAAACCACATGTCAAAAAACAGTGCCTCATCTCTTTTTAAAATCTTTCTCATCTCCACTACGAAACAGATATGAACTTAAGGGTAAGACAGGTATCTAGCAAGAGATATAATGGACCGATTGACTTCCTTCTATGCTTGAGTGACCTCATGCAATATTGGCTTTAAAAGCATTAATGGACGAAGCACTACACTGCATGATTATATTTGCAAAAACAAAAGTGGTCTGAAGTATCAGTTTGAATTGATCCATTCAGATCTCTGGAATTTCTATTTTCAACTATCTCACTCACTGCTGTGCTTCCTGACAATCAAAGTTTATTGTATCATTCTCTAAAGTGGACTTAATGTCATGCTCATAAAAAGCTTGATTTGGTCAGTTTATATTATGTTTCTTTTGGATAAACTGTCAAAGCTTATGATCCGTGGTACTAGCTGAGTGAAGTTGCAGTGTGAGGAAGCTGATTAAACTTCATAATAAATAGTTGTTAACCCTCCAAATGTTCTGTGCATTTTCTCATTTTAACTGCATACTTCAAATTATAATGCTCAATAACTCATTCCTCGAAATAGTTACTCAGATCAGGCGAACCTCCCGTGTGACTTAAAACCTGGAATGAAACCATTACAAAACAGAATAGAAGCATCTTGACATTTCACTCCAAAATCATCATAGTGGAGGTTTATGCAAAAGCGATAAAATTAGACCTCAAGCAATGAAAATGGCATCCTTGGTATTCATACAGATCAGGATTTTTTAAATCAGCTGTTGTTAGACATGAAAAGATTTTTAGTATTGTTTCTTAGAAAAGATTTGCTCAAAATAAATATCTGAAGCCACCTCCATCTAGTAATTCTGCAACAAACAATGAATGATACCAAGGTGTCTCCCTTTCTCTATAGAATTAAATAACATCCCAGAGAAATTTACTCAAAAAAGTAAAAGCAAACCTTTGCATTACTTTGAAAATCTTGTTCTAAAGTTATGAAGACAGTAGACTTTGATTGATAAAGTCTTTGACATCAGCTAATTTAACAGCTATGTTCTTCATGGGAATGGAGCAACCACCAAAGTTTGGAAGCCATATCTGTGATTAATGTTCAGCTGTTGATTCTATTCTAAGTCTAAGAAACAAACACACCAAAAAAAAAGTCAAAAGAAGTAATGCACTGGTGGGATCACCAATGTTCTCTCTTTATACAGCAAGGGTTAACATGAATACTTATGCCCTTTGAATCATAAAAAGTAACTCTGTGACACATTCTTTGATGTTGGCCATAGCAAACCTTTCTCAAGAAGGATTTGCTTGATACCTATGGTCTGAAGAGCCACTAACAGCAGTTCTGAATAGGTTATGTCAGTGCTGTTTGCTGCCTGTTTATCCATTTTCTCCGATATGCCAACAAAGTGATTACAGACGTATTATGTCAATGAGAGAAAAAAGTGGAATCATGGCCAAAGTTTGTAAAATCGTGAAATTAATAGACTATGGTTTGAGAATTCCTTAAACTGAATAGGTTAGGAATGAGATGAGACCTGAAGAGCAAGATTATCAATTATAATAGATCATAAAATTCTGATTAGACTGGATTCTGAGAAATGTTAACGGGTACTACAAGTGCTAAACGTAGGTGGTTCAGAGAGTCATAGAAATGTACAGAAACAGACCCTTTGGTCCAACTTATCCATGCCGAACAGATATCCCAACCCAAGCTAGTGTGCTTCCAATTAAACCTGTTGGACTATAGCCTGGTGTTGTGTGATTTTTAACTATGATGGATATCAGGTTTTTTGTTCAGGTGGGTTGTTGTCTGAGCACGATTGTTGGCTTATGAGCTGTCATGAATCTGAGTTGTCAGAGAAGTCTGGCAGTCAGTTCCGAGATATTTTTTGTATAAGGTAGCGTGCCTAGTGAGTTAAGTTGTGGCATGTCCTCATCGTGTGTTTGTCTGTTAGGCATTTTCGGATGAAGTTGCAAGGATATCCATTCTTGGTGAAGACTCTGTAGATCACTGATTTGACACAGATTAAACCACTAAAAGCTAATGAGGCCTACAGTGGAAAAGTAGTCACTTTCCAGAAATTAGTAAAAATATGTCTCCTGTAAGCATGCATGAAAAACCTCTTTTTCTTTTGGCCTTTTTAGATTATTCATAGCCTTTCTAAAAGCATACCACCAACTGGTGGGTGAGCTCTTCCCATAATCAGCATGACTCTTTGTTCTAAAAGGAAAGCTAGTCTGCATCTGTTTGCAATTGTTTATTTTCTTTCCCGTTGATTGCAAGCAAACCCAGCAAAACATATCCACAACCTACCACGACTGGTTTCAAGGTCAACTGTTTGTAGCCAATAATGGCCATGTTATTTATGCCCAAATACTTTGAGAAAACAAAATCTGAAAATCGTAGAATCATAGAATTCCTACAGTGTTGAAACAGACCATTTGGCCCAGCAAGTCCATACCGATCCTCCGATAGTATTTTACTCTGTCCTCGTGGAAGGGCCAAAGCTTTTTCTTTAAAACAAAACCACCGCACAATCATGTGAAATAAATTTGCAAATACCATCAATTTGAAAAGAAGGATAGTGAAATCATGTGTCTGGAAGAGACAATTGGTGTAGCCTTAAAGACATTAGATTAGTAATGCAACAGTCAAAGTGTCCAGGTTTGCTATCCACAACGGACTGAACACTTTGCTTGCACACAGTCTCCATTCTTTATCTGTACATGGCCTTGGAACTTTCAGATCAGCAGCTCCTTTGATCCCTGGCACTGAATACCTCAGACTGATGCTTTAGGGATACAGGTTCAGATCCTAGCACAGCAGCTGGTGCATTTTACAGTTAACCAATATGTCTGGAAAAGAAGCTGTTTTTAAGAATGGTGACCATGAAACTACTGTCAATTGTTTTAAACTCCAATTGATTTACTTAGGAAAGACGTGTCCCACTAACTTGATTCAGTTTTTGGAAGAAGCAATGAAGAGGATTGATGAGGGTAGAACGACGTACGTGATCTGTACGGACATTGTTAAAAATCACACATCACCCCAGGTTATAGTACAACAGGTAGTAGATCAGGTTAACAAGGATAAATCACATGGAATACACCAAGAGCTAGTAATTTGGCTACAGAACTGACTCAAAGGGAGAAGGTGGAGGCTTGCTTTTCAGACTGGAGGCCTGTGACCAGCGGTGTGCCGCAAGGATCAGTGCAGGGTCCACTGCTTTTCATCATTTGTATCAATGATTTGAATGTGAACATAGGTGGTATGGTTAGTAGGTTTGCAGATGACATCAAAATTGGAGGTGTAGTGGGCAGCGAAGAAGGTTACCTCAGAGTACAACGGGATCTTGATGGGCAAAGCAGTGGCAGATGGAGTTTAATTGAGATAAGTGTGAGGTGCTGCATTTTGGAAAGGCAAATCAGTGCAAGACTTATATACTTAATGGTAAGATCCTGGGGCATATTGTTTAACAAAGAGACCTTGGATTGCAGGTTCATAGTTTCTTGAAAGTGGAGTCTTGGGTAGACAGGATACTGAAGTGATGATTCTCCTGCTCCTCGGATGCTGCCTGACTTGCTGTGCTTTTCCAGCACCACACTCTTGTCTCTGATCTGCAGTCCTCACTTTCTCATAGTAAAGAAGGTGTTTGGTATGCTTACCTTTATTGGTCAGTGCATTGATTATAGGAGTTGAGAGATCATCTTGTGGTTGTTCAGGAAATTGGCATGGCCACTTTTGGAATGTTGTGTGTAATTCTGGTCTCTCTGCTAAAGGAAGGATGTTGTGAAACTTGAAAGGGTTCAGAAAAAATTGCAAGGATGTTGCCAAGATTGAAGGGCTTGAGCTATAGGGAGAGACTGAATAGGCTGGGGCTGTTTAACCTGGAGCATTGGAGGCTGAGGGGAAACCTTATAGAGGTTATAAAATCCTTATAAAATCATGAGGGACATGGATAGGGTGAATAGCCAAGGTCTTTTCCCCTGGGTGGGGAGTCCAAGACTAGAGGGTATAGGTTTAAAATAAGAGGGGCAAGATTTAAAAGGACCTAAGGGGCAACATTTTCATGCAGAGGGTGGTGCTTGTATGGAATCTGCTGCCAGAGGAAGTGGTGGAGGCTGGTACAATTACAACATTTACAAGGCATCTGGTTAGGTGTAGGAATAGGAAGGGTTTAGAGGGATATGGGCCAAGTGCTGGTAAATGAGACTTGACTAATTTAGGATGTCTGATTGGCATGGACGAGTTGGACTGTAAGGTTTATTTCCATGCTGTCCAACTCTATAACTCTATGACTTTAAATCCTGACAAATCCTGTACTGATATGGCCTCCATTTTTGGTTCAAGGGTGTTTCAGGTTGGGAAACAAATGCTGGTCTTGCCAGCGATGCTAACATCCCATGAAAGGATAAAAAATGAAAATCATTGGTTCCATATATTGTCATGAAAATGGTAAATGTGAACTATTGGTGTTGAACTTCCATCAACTGATTTCAATACCTGAGACCGACATGGACTGAAGGAGTTTTTAAAGAGGACAATTAATGACTCAATTGAGTTGTTGTGATCACTCGATCATACAGATCATGGCAAGTCCAGGGAATCCATACAGAATATAAAAAGCTGGCCATACTTAAATGACTAATTCCAGAAAACTAAATCAACATCAAGAAATTTACATCTCTTGTTGAATTCATTCTTGCAAAACTAGTTCACTGTTTAGATATGAAATTATATTGCTTATGGAGTATTCAACTTGGAAGCATCATGAAGGTAGACTCAGGAGAATACAATATTTATTGCAACTGACTAAGGGGTTTAAAATGACAAGAGCTGATTATCTGTCCTCACTTAGTTAGAACAATCACTATCAACTGCCAGGTGTCTACATTGCTCCTGAAGTCAAACCAAGCGGTTACAAATAACAAGGGTGGTCAACCCAAAAGTACAAAAGTGAGTTTCACTTTCACTGTGCTAACAGAGCGTAGGTTCTTTGGATATAGTAGATTTGAGAATTCATTTTAATCCAATATATCTCATGGACTAATCGTGCTATAATTTTCAATTTGTTTAATTTATTGGCTAATGTATTGTGTTTCTGGAATAGTTCTGTATCGCACATCAGGGAAGTAACAGCCATTTACTCCTTGATTATAAAAGTTAAATTTTTGGCATGGCATTAAGACTATTGAGAATTTTCAAGGCCACTGTTAATAGATGTGCAAATTTTCAGCTTGTTTCACCAGTAAAGGAAATGGCAACTCTGGCTTCTGTGTCAGAAGGATGGAAGTTCAAAATTCGACTCTACAGCATGAGCACAAAATCATCAGAAATATATCTTTTGTATGGGAAGTTAATCTGAGGCTCTGTCCACTCTCATAGGTGAATGTAAAAGATTCCACAACTACTGACATTTTAACATGGAAATGCAAGTCCTTTATTTCTAAAAATCAATGTTAGATTCCAGGCTATAGGGCAGTAATATGCTCTAACCTCAAAAGCTTCCTTTACATACCAATAATTTCTGAGGACCTCAGATCCTATATTTATGCTCCAATGAGAGCACTCCATAAAACCATAAGACCGGAGCAAAAATTAGGCCATTTGGCCCATCGAGTGTGCTCCTCCACTCAATCATCGCTGATAGGTTTTACAACCCCCTTTTCCTGCTTTCTCCCTGTAACCCTTGATCCCTTTGGCAATCAAAAACTTTTCTCTGATTTAAATACATTCAATGAACTTGCCTCCACAGCCTTCTGTGGCAATGAATTCCACAGATTCGTCACTTTCTGGCTAAAGACATTTCTCCTTATCTCCATTCTAAGTCTTACTCTAAGGCAGATCCTCGTCTGTTCCTGCCAATGGAAACATCATCCCAAAGTCCACTCTATCCAGGCTGTTCAGTATTCTCAAAGTTTCAGTCAGAAATATGGGCAGCACGGTGGCTGAGTGGTTAGCACTGCTGTCTCACAGTGCCAGGGACCCCGGTTTGATTGCAGCCTCGGGCAACTGTCTGTGTGGAGTTTGCACATTTTCCCCGTGTCTGCGTGAGCTTCCTCTGGGTGCTCCAGTTTCCTCCCACAATTGAAAGGTGTGCAGGTTAGATGAATTGGCCATGCTAAATTGTCCATAGTGTTCAGGGATGTGTACGTTAGGTGCATTAGTCAGGGATAAATGTAGAGTAATAGGGTAGGGGGATGGTTACTCTTTGGAGGGTTGGTGTGGACTTGTTGGGCTAAATGGCTTGTTTCCATATTGTAGAGATTCTATGATTCCGCTCTCATCCTTCTCAACCCCACTGAGTTTGATCCCAGGGTCCTCAAATGTTCCTCATATGTTAAGCCTTTCATTCCTGGGATCATTGTTGTGAACCTCCTATGAACCCAATCCTGGCCCAATACATCTTTCCTGAGGTATGGGGCCCAAAATTGCTCACAATACTCCAAATGTGGTCTGAACAGACACGAGACACTAGATTGTGTTGTAAACACTAGCACTGCACTGTGTTGTAATATCAGGGATGGGGAATCTGTGAAAGACTCTAAAATAATCCAAATGCTATTAGAATGGGAACAAATGAAATGTGTATTCCAATTAATTATGTTTTGATGGGGAGGCAATGGCACGCTGGTAATGTTGATCTCTTAATCTTAAAGATGCGGACTCACACAGTGGTAACATAGGTTCAATCCCACCATAACAGCTGGCGGAATTTGAATTCAATTAATAAATATGGAATTAAAAGTTAATAATGGTGATTGTTGCAGCCATGAAATAATTATTGATTGTTGTAAAAGTCTCGCTGAGTCACTAATGCCATTTCGGGAAGAAAGCTGCTATCCTTACTTGGTCAAGCCTATGTGTGACTCCAGATCCACAGTAATGTTCTTGACTCTTAATCACCCTCTGAAATGGTCGTGCAAGCCACTAAGTTCAGACAATTAGAGACGGCTTTTCTAGCAATGCCAACATCTGCTGAAAGAATAAAAAATACTTTGCTGGTGTAGAAAGGAAGGATGAACCTAGGTATAAGATTTTCTGCTGACAGATTAGTAAATATTTGTTCTTTTTTTTAAACTCTCTATTGATAATGTATAACAGTTCACAAAATATTTAGTCTGCTATTTTAACTTTTTATCTACCACACATTGAGCAGAACATGTCTGATGCTAGAATACGTGAGCTCCTGTCATTCCATGTTGGAATTTGGTTGTTTATGTGTTGCTTGATTACAGTAGAAAGAAAAAATGCAGTGCTGTCGTTGGTAGTTTGCTTCCTGGCAGGATCACTATTTGTGTCTCAATGTTGTTTATGCTGGAAATTACATACGGCACTTATTTTGTTTTCAACCTAAGGAGAAACCGCAACAAATGAAAATTATTTAAGCAATTTTTCCTATTTAGTGATGATTTCTCCAAAATTATCTAACCTCATGCAATTCTTTAACATGGAAATTTATAAGCACATCTATAAATAAGGTACAAGTGATGCACAGAAGACGATTCCGGCAAATTTCCTAACTGTCTGATTTCTTTAATTTTGCTGCCAGTTGCTACATTCCACATGAAGACCTTGATAGGACACAGACGTACTGAGTGATGTACTTAGGACGTCACTAGTATGTTATGTTAAAGTTATACTACATTGGGTAACTTTACTGGTGTAATTCTAAAAATGAATAAACGTTCATCAGAAACTCCTCATCATATAATTTATCAGTTTCACTTGTGAATTATTCGCACTTTCAAATATGGTTGCTCCTCAGAATACCGAGAAGCAAGAGCAGCCTATTTGAGAGAGTCAGCAGTAGTTATCAACTGAGACCTGAGTATCCCTCTTTGCATATATGGTTTGTGTAATTGACCTATTGTCCAAAGTGATTAATACTCTGTCCATGAAGAAAGCCATCTGACATGTCAGACCCATCATAAAACTCAAAGGTTAGACCGACTGAACCATCTGCGCAAGGTTCTGCATTGTTCCTGGCACTTACTTCAGATTTCGCTCTACTGATCTCTACATCTCAAACAGGCTTTTATTGTAGTTGAGAACAGAGGTTCTGTCACAAGTCTGTGGCTCAGCATGACCCCAACAATCCTGGTGTAATCTCTCTCATTTTATGGAATATGAAACAATTGCAAAGCCCATTCTATGCATGATATTCTTGAAACCTGAATGAGTGTATCTGCACTGGTGGAGTATCAGGCAGAGACACATGATGATGTGGATGGTTTTCCTTTTCAGCAGCAAAGATGAACTTATTATCTTCCTCTATAGCATTGGACTTTCTTTGTTTATGATGATGTCCTATGGTGGAGAATATCAAGTGAAAGTTTTAAGAGAATTTCAATCCATCATGAACCTGAACTTTGCATATGTCTATAAAATACCCTTGTTTCAACAAAAGTTATTCTCACTCTGTTAGCTGTCTTGTCTAGTTTTACTGTCCACAATGGACCAGCCACTTTGTCCACAGTCTTCATGCGTTATGCTTCCATAGCGTTGAAATTTTCAGGTTAGTTGGTCCTTCTTTTGTCTTAGCTCTCTCCCTGGCACTGAATAACTCCCCAGATTGCATGACAAAATGGAGAGACTTAATATCTTGTCAACAGTTATTTGACTTTCCTGTCAGCATGTGCTTCCATTCCATATGCTAGCCTCACAATGTCATTTATACCCAGTCACCTTATCATGCACAGTGTACCGTCCCACCTTGTTTTGTATTATACTGTGTCCACCAGAGCTGAATATCTGTTCGTGTGTGAAGCTGAGAGATGTGGTTGGGTGAGGTTCCCAGCAGGTTAAGTGTGTGAGGCTGAGATGATGATTATAATGGTGGTTGCTTTAGGAAATAAATGTTGCCTAGCTCGCAACACCCACATTCCATTAGCAAAGAGAAAAAAGAAAGATTAGAAAAGATGGGAGGGGGTCCCACTGGAGTAAAAACATTGGCATTGGCATAAGGAAGGGCACAAAGAAGAGGTATGTGTTTATTCCTAGGTTACCTCAGGCCCCAGTTTTTTACGCTGATGTACATTGAGCAGTTTTTGCCTTGTGCCACGTCTTAATGCAGTTCTCAAGAAGTTTGGGCACTTGCTCTGATGACAACGTTGGTATCAAAAAACCACATAACTTGGAGATGTTTTCTGTGTAACAGTGATGTAGCAAATTTCTTGCTTAAGCTTTGACTTTTCTATTAAGTGAAATCACCAGAAATTTAAAATATCTGCTGATATTGGCAGCAGGCTGAAAATGATGAATATGCTTTGCATCTCTTTTGTTAATTGATAGTTTTGTTTTTGTGGCTGAGACATTTCTGTAATCAGCACCATGCAATGTGCTGATACTCACAAAGAGTGTACTCATTTAATTGTTTTGGCTTCCATCTATTCCACAGCAGGGAAAATGTCACTTGGACGTCAGGAGGCTTTTGAGATCTTCAGAAGAGACTGTGCTGACAGCGTAACCATTGAAGACAACAAACAACTTCTGAAGCTGAGGTGAGTCACTTCTGAACAGTACCTGATGATGCAGTAAAAAGGGAAGGCTGCCATTTGTTCAAAGATTAGTCATTAGCTTTTCGACACATTAAGGCAATCAGCATGATGAACACAGTGACAGCTTTTGAAAAACTATTGAAATACACTGTTATTGATGATGAATGGGAATGTGAAAGTCAGAATACAAACAGATCAGTCACAGTCTTATTGAAGGGCAAAGCTGGCTTGAAGGGTTGAGTGGCCTACTCCTGCTCCTAATTCAAATGATTACATGTGAATATCTTTGGCGGAATGGCGCTCTTTGTGCTGTTGCTTACATGTTCAACCATGCACGTTGAAGAAGAAAATGTGCAAGAGTTGCACATTTAAAGCACTAATCACAATTATCTATTTTTCCAAAGTGCCTTGAATTAACCTTAAACTATTTTTTTTTTGTCTGACGTGTGGTGTGATACCTTGTTTTCTGGAAACTAAGTGAAGTATTGGTCCTGAAGCAAGAGGTACTTCCTTTCCAGGGAGGGCCTGGTTATCTTGCGTGATAATATTCATCTCAGCTCATTGCATTTGCACATATAAGTAAATTGCCAAATATTATGAGCAGGTCACCAGGGATCTTTTAGGTGCTATACTTAAAAAAAATTCCCAGCCAGTACTTTTCTCTCTTCAATCCTTGATTATCTCTCAACCTCTGTTAGTTGCCCACCTCCTGGAAATGTCTGAGACCAGAGAGGAAGTAGACCATGCATGAGTGATGCCTCATTAGATGTTCTCCTACAGACCGTATGGGAGAGGAAGGATGTACTGTTACTACCGAATGGCAACAGAGTCCATTCCAACTGACCAAGGTCCTTATGGAGTCAGCACCCATGACATCATTAGAGAACTTGGTTCCAGCATCATGAAAAGATGAAGGATCTGCTGTGCTCTGCCACTGTCTACTCAATGCCAATGTGTACTCATAGATTCATGAAGCATTATAAGTTTGTCATGGCACAGGGTTGTCACATACAAGATTGGTGCCAGCCATCTCCATCAGGTACCTCATGTGCAATGAATGTGGCTCAATTAACGAGTGTAGACAAGAAGGAGGCTTGAAGAACACAGCAAGCCAGGCAGAATCAAGAGGTGAAGAAGTCAACATTTCGGGTGTAACCCTTCTTCAGGACTGGGGTGGGTGAAAGGGGAGCTGCAGATAAAGGGGAGGATGGGGGAGGGTTTTGCGTGGGAAGAGGAGTGGAGTGATGAGGTAGGGATCGGTGAACACAGGTAGAGGGTATGACCTGGTTGATCGATAGAGCAACAATGTAGCACTTCTTGCATCACAAGTAGGACGGGCTAACACACATATGCCAGGGTTCACAGTTAAAACATAAAAGCAGCTACAATGCTCAGGAGTTCATGCACTATTAGCTCACTGACCCCTCATCTCAACTCTGGGAACTTACAAATGTGATACATTTTCTGCAAAGGATTGTAAGAGACAAGGGTGCAACCACAAAAGGTTGTTTTTGTCAGAAAACTTCAGAGCTATCTCAGTCACACTGATCATATACTGTTTATTGCCTTTAATCCATTCTACTCTTTGACAAAATGAAAGCACTGTTCATTCAACATACTTAATCTTCACATATTCCAAACCGCATTCTCATAGCAGTAATACAAAAATAAGTCATTCACATCTCAGTCAGTGGAGCTGAATGCAGCTCATCTGGCCTTGTTAATGTCTCTTAATGCTTCTGTCTGTACAGGAGAAGAGCATGCACAGTAAGTACAAAAGCGTAAAGAGGGTTGGGAGAAATGCCAGGTATATGACCCCCTTCAAGCAGCAGGCAGTGGAACTGGCAGGAGGGCAAGGAGGCTGTGCTTGTGCAGAAGGATGATTAGAACATCCATCTGGTGAAAAAGCCTTCATTCTGCTACTCCCAACCTAACATGAAGCAGCAACGTCTTAAAATAACTTAGGGTTATGGATGGTACCTCCTGACACTAAGAAATATCAATATTTTCCCATGTAGCCTCCAGTTTCCAATCCCATACCTGAAAGTAAAAAAAGAAGAGAACTGTTCCCCTGGTCCATTTCTATCAACTTGAACTCCACCTCTAAGGATGAAGAGTTGTCAACTTCAAATGAAGAAGGCATGTGTTATGCTTTCCTTTACTGGTCAGAGCATTGAGTATAGGAGTTGAGAGATCATGTTACGGCTGTACAGGACATTAGTCACTTTTGGAGTATTGCGTGCAATTCTGGTCTCCTTCCTATCATAAGGATGTTGTTAACCTTGAAAGAGTTCAGACAAGATATACAAGCATGGTGCCAGGGTTGGAGGATTTGAGCAACTTTTTCACACAGAGGATGGTGCGTGTATGAAATGAGCTGCCAGAGGAAGTGGTGGAGACTGGTACAATTACAATATTTAAAAGGCATCTGGATGGATATCTAAATAGGAAGGGTTTGGTGGGATATGGGTCAAGTACTGGCAAATGGGACACGTTTAATTTAGGATATCTGGTCGGCATGGACGAGTTGGACCAAAGGGTCTGTTTCCATGCTGTACATTTCTATGACTCTCTGACTCTAGAAGACATTCCTCCCCACCCTTCATCAGCACAGAGACATTTACTTTTGTGGGCAGTCTATGTAGAGAAAGGGTTAGTGTCAAATTCTGATGTCCACTGCACTAAAAAGGGCCCAAAGTTTGTGCAGGAACTTATAGCCAAGGGTTTTGACTCTCAGAGGACCACTGGACAGCATACCCCTACCAACCTCAGTTCAGATGATAAATTTTTGGACTCGAATATTAATGAGGTGATGAAGATGTTTAGACAAGGAGGACAATGTCAGCAGAGCTGTAAATTGAAGCAAAGTGCCATGGAGTCTGCCTGGGTTTATCTGCTGTTGTGGCTTCAGCTGGAGGCATATGGATGCCTCATGGTGGTTACTTTGGAGAGCTATCTACAGCAGTGCAGTTAGTATCTGCTGGTTGTGCATGTTAACTTTCACTCTATCACTCACAAGACATGGATATATTCATTCACTGGCTAAGGGAGGGCCTGAGTATTTTGGCTCTTGTCCAAGTGCCCATCCTCTGAAGGGGTGAGGGAGGTACCAATGTACATGGATAGGGAGGAGAAGCAACAGCCAGCCAACCAGAGTTTGTCATCTCTAAACGAAGAACCAAGCACTGTTTACAAACATAGCACTGTGTATTATATTACAATGGTCTCTTTCTATTTGTTAAGGTTTCTGATTGGTTTTCTTTCTCTTATAACCAATCTTAACTGGTTTTGATCACTGTAGGCATCATTTACATATCATGTGGAATTGTACACAGAACACTAAGTCTGCTAGTCTCTGCTGCCCTCTTGAAGAAGGGCAAAGTCAAGCCCTAATCTAGATGTGTGAGTTGGAGAGTCACACAGCATTGTATAGGGTCTCTGCTTCTCTACAATAAACAAATGTACCTTGTTCACTGATGTTGGAGGAAGGTATTGTAACTGCTCACTGGGATAGTGTGAGAAATCAAGTCCTATTGTTCCCAGAATTGTCACAAAAATTAAAGATTGTATCCATGTTCTTAAAATTTCCCAACTTACCTCTCCTTTTAGACCCAGATTAACAGAATGGATTAGATTTCTGTACTTACCAAGAATTACTAATTTTGCAAGTGAATAAGTTCTAGTTACAGGTAGACAGCTATGAATTGTTGACAAGTAACTCTCCTCATTAAAACTCTATTCCTATTATAACACCCCTCATGCAAGCATACAGACAGACTCAGGCAAAAACATGGTATTATGGTGGAAGGAATGTCTGGGAAAGCAGTTCAATGGCTCTGTCAACAGGATTCACTGAGGTGAATCTTTTGCTTGTAAGGACTTGCTGTTCATCAATCTATCTCTCTCTGTCTCTGTCTCTCTCTCTCCGTTCAGGTGTTTTCCACTTATTTGCAGAAGGCACAGAGCAACTGGTTCACAAATTATAAAGTTGCTGACTTATTGGTTAAAAGTCATAGCTGAGTGCAACTGCTGAAGGAAAATAAATTAGCTTTCTTCAGGCTTTAGGTTTTTTTTAATGCAGAGAAAAGGACAGCATCCCCTCTTCTAGAGGTTTTTGATTCCTAGCCAAAAGCTTTTCAGTTACAGAGAAGCAAATCACATAGTTGCTGGCAGGCAGAAAGCCTTGGTCATCAAAAACTGGTCACAACACCACAGACCAATCAGCATCTTGTTGCCAGCCAATTCTTAACTTTATACGAAAGGGATCAAATCAGGTTAGGGAAAAGCAGGAACAGCTATTGCTTTGGATGATCATTTACAATCATAATAAATGGCGGAGCAGGCTGGAAGGGCTGTATAGCCTATTCCTGCTCCTAGTTACTATGTTTCTATACATACCCCTGGTACTCGTTCGTCTGTAACTAAACATTTCTCACTGATTGAACAAACAACAGCGTATACTCTTATAATTAAGCGTGGATAACTTGATTGTAAAAGGTATTAAAAAGGTTAAAAGTATTGATCCGATCTCTCCTTATGTAATAAATCTGCCGACCCAAGAATCATTCTGGTGAGCCTCTGCTATACTTTATGGCAAATGTGTTTTTCTCAGTAAGTAGGCCAAAACTGTACACACTACTCCAGGTGTGAGGCTATCATGGCCCTGTACTGCTGTAGTAAGACCTCCTTGCTCCTGTACTTGTACCCTCTTGCAGTTAAGGTCAACAGACCATTTTGAGACAATCGCAGAGAATGCTGGAGAAACTCAGTATCTGTGGAGAGAAATAGTTTACCATTTCAGAACTGCATCGCAATATTATTCAGATGGTCTCAATTCTGTAATTCCAAATATAACCTGCCCTGTCTCTTTATTGCGTCATAAGTAAATCATTAATCTCGTCTCACTATCACTATACTAACCCAAGATAAATAATGACATTGAAGTGTCTGTAATGAGATCAGCCAGCTGGACCTAATAGAATTGGGGCTGTTAATCTGGTCCAATCAGGGAGCCCTGACTGACAGATAAAAAGCGGAGTGTCTCCAACTCTATTTTGATTTAGTCCCAACCCTCCCCTTTACTGTTTTGATCACAAAGCACTGCCCTTTGATGTGAAGGGCAGTGCTTGTCACTTGCCACCCGGGTGTTTTCCTATCTTCCTGGTGGTGGAAATTGAATAAAGATTCATGCACTTTGTGTCTTTCACTGTGTCTCACACCTGCACACACACACCATGGGTGCTGGGGAAAAAATAAGCACTACCGCAGTTAGTGTGGGGGGAGAAAAGAAAAAAAAAAGTGTCAGAGATTCTGGCAATCTGAGAACTGACTCTAAGGAGGCAGTAATAGAGTCACTGACCTCTCCTGTGTAAATAAGGAGTGACTTGGGAACAGGATGCCAGCCTCTGTGGAGTTTTCAGTGGCAATGAGAGTAAAGCACGTTCCTGAAGAAATCCATATACAACTGTCATCTTTGAGTTGGGTTAAGCATTTCTTACATCGTGCCTTTGTTTGGGAAGCTTGAACTCATTTGACCTTGCTGTCAAAGACTGGAGAATCGACGTTTCGGGCATTAGCCCTTCTTCAGGAAGAAGGGCTTATGCCCGAAACGTCAATTCTCCTGTTCCCTGGATGCTGCCTGACCTGCTGCGCTTTTCCAGCAACACATTTTCAGCTCGGATCTCCAGCATCTGCAGACCTCACTTTCTCCTAAGAGAATTTATAGGCTGGTATCCAGGAGAGTGCACACCCTAGAAAGTCCACCTATATCTGGTTTGGAACAGTTAAATTGCTCAGCAACATCTACATCAGAACTAATCAAAATAAACATCTGGTTAAATGGTCCTCCAGTTCTACTGGAGGTCAACACTGGTGTGGCTGTATCACTGATCACAAAACACGTTTTTGGGTTGTAATTTGCTCGCTGAGCTGGTAGATTTGTTCTCAGATGCTTCATCACCATGCTAGGTAACATCATCAGTGAGCCTCCGATGAAGCTCTGATGTTCTGTCCTGCTTGCTATGTGTGTATGTCTTGGTCTGTTGTGAATGAGATCTGTTGTGGTGAGTGAGATCACTTGTAATTCTTTTTCTAAGAAGTTGGTAAATGGGGTCCAAATCGGTATGTTTGTTAATGGAGTCCTGGTTTGAATGCCAGGCCTCTACGATTTTCCATGGGTGTCTTTGTTTAGCCTGTCCCAGGATGGATGTATTGTCCCCAGTCGAACTGGTGCCCTCTTCATCTGTGTGTATGGATGCTAGTGATAGTTAGTCATATGTTTTGGTGGCTAGTTGGTGCTCATGTATCCTGGTCACTAGTTTCCTGCCTGTCTGTCTAGTATAGTGTTTGTTGCAGTCCTTGCAGAGTATTTTGCATGTGATGTTCGTTCTGTTGGTTCTTGGTATAGGGGTCCTTTAAATTCATCAGGAGCTGTTTTAGTGTGGTGGTAGGTCTGTGGGCTACCATGATGCCTCAGGGCTGGTCTGGTCATCATCTCCGAGATGTCTTTAATGTATGGCAGGGTGGTTAGAGAATCTGGGCATGTGGTGTCTTCTTGTTTAGGTCTGTTGTTTAGGAATTGGCGGACTGCTCTTATCAGGTACCCATTGTTCCTGAATACGTTGGAACGGTGTTTGTCCTTGGCTCCTCGTAGTTCCTGGGTGCTGCAGTGTGTTGGGGCTTGTTTAAATAATGTCCTAATGCAGTTCCATTTGTGGGTATTGGGATGATTGCTCCTATAGTTAAGGATCTGGTCAGTGTGTGTGGCTTCCCTGTAAACACTGGTCTCCAGCTCTCCATTGGCTTTTTGTTTTACGATGATGTCTAAGAAGGGGAGCCTGTTGATATTCTCTTCCTCTTTAGTGAACTTTATACTGGTAAGAATGTTGTTTATGTGTTTTTGGGTTTCTTCTAATTTGTTGCATTTCATGATGACAAAAGTGTCATCCACATAGTGGACCCAAAGCTTGGGCTGGATCATGGGAAGGGCTGTTCATTCTAACCTCTGCATAACTGCTTCTGCTAAGAGTTCTGACATTGGTGACCCATAGGCATCACGTTGATTTGTTTGTAGATCTTGTCATTTAAGGTAAAGTGGATTGTGAGGCACAGGTCTGCTAGTTTGAGGATGCTGTCCTTGCTGGTGGAGTTGGTGCAGTCAGGTGTTTGTATTCTTGGTTCATCTCGCAGTAAGGCCAGTGTTTCTTTTGCTAGGGTAATGTTTATTGATGTGAATAGGGCTGTCACATCAAAGGAAACCATGGCCTCACCATTCTCTACCTTGGTGTCTTTGATGATGTTAAGAAATTCCTGGATGGAATGGATAGAGTGGCTTGACTCTTCTACTAGGTGTTTCAGTTTGTGTTGCACTTTCTTTGCTAGTCTGTATGTCGGTGTACCGGAAAGTGAGACTATGGGTCTGAGGGGGGCCTCTTGTTTATGTACCTTTGGTAATTCTTCAGGTTTCACTCTTTGGAGGTCTGTCTTGTTAATTTCACCTGTCTTGTGGAGTTTCCTCAGGGATGCTGTCAGACAATTTTCTAGCTGTGGGGCGGGTCCATCGCCAACTGTTGGTAGGTGTAAGTATGTGCGAGTAGTGTGTTTGCTTTAACAATGTATTGTGTTCTGTCCAGGATGACGGTGATGCGATATTTCTGTCTTTTCTGAGTCCTTCCAGGTCTTTCCAGTATGTTGAGGGTGTTCCCTTCTTTCTTTCTGCTTAGTGTCGGTGCTACTGTCTGTCTGATGGCCTGCTGGATTTCTTCCGTAAATCTGTTATCTTTCATGGTTGATTCCAGTGCTGCTAGGAAGTCCTTTTTGTCTGCGTCACTGTGGTTGAAATTTATCCCTCGTACTAGGATAGTTTTTTCTGTGTCTGTGAGAGGTCGGTCCGACAGGTGCTTTATCCAAGTCTCTGAATTGTCCGTGTTATTGCTGTGCATGAGCTTGTCAGTTTTTCTTGTATGGCTAGTCTTTTCTTTGTCTTGGTCCGCTGTTGTTTAGTGTTGATGGTTTGTTCTAGCGTACTTGTGCATTTGAGTGTCATATACAAGGACTGCAACAAACATTACATTGAACAGATGGGCAGGAAACCAGCCACCAGGTTACATGAGCACCAACTAGCCACCAAAACACATGGCCAACTATCACTAGTACCCATACACACAGACAAAGAGGGATGTCAGTTTGAATGGGACAATACATCCATCCTGGGACAGGCTAAATAAAGACACGCACGGGAATTCAAACCGGCACTCCAATAACAAACATATTGATTTGGACTCCATTTAACAACTTCTCAGAAAAAGAACCGCAAGTGATATCACCCACCACAACAGACCAAGACACATAAATAACAAGCTGGACAGAACATCGGAGCTTCATCGGAGGCTCACTGATGATGTTACTTAGCATGGTGACGAAGCATCTGAGAACACATCTCCCAGCTCACCGAGCAAACTTAGAACTTGACCCATAACCTGAGGTATAAATCTTTTCCAAAATTGCAAACAAATTTTTAATAAACTTTGCTCGAGGCTACAGCCCTTTTGTTTGTGCAAGACTTTGGCTAGACTGAGAACCTATACAAGCAAACCTTTACAGATTAAGGGGACGATTTCAGTTCTAGTCTGTTATTAAAAACAGCCCATTTAGTTACCACTGATTGTGGTAAAAGGCTCAGACCTAAGCTTGATAGCATGAAATTGGTTCTGACAGATTCACCTAGATTGCCTCAACACTTGTCAATGAGAGAATGACTACCTGGGTGAACACCTATTTAAATACCCGCATGTCTTCCAGGAATGTTTAGGGGCTATCAGAGTAGCCAAGGCTACTGTGCATTTTGACTAGGAAGCAATTGCACAATTCTGCAAGATCTACCCAATGCCACCTGCCTTATGGGCAGAAGTAGCGGCAGAAATCAGAATGCTGGGAAGTGAAGGAATCACCAAATCAGTTCCAATTTGCAAAATGGGCAGCATAGCTCATACTGATTTTGAAGTCTGATGGGTCAGTTCGCCTTTGTGGGGATTTTAATCAAATGGTAAACCACGTTTTGTAGCTGGATAAATACACAATCGCTTGGAGAGAGGATTTATACACAAAACTGGCAGGAGGACAATCCTTCACAAAGCTGTACATGAGCCATACTTACTTGCAATTGCATTTAAATAAGGATTCCCAAAAGTATGCTTCATTAATATTCATAAGAGGTTGTACAATATATGAGATTGCCATTTGGGGTATCATCAGCCTGTTGAATTTTTCAGTAGTGGATTCTAATACTAAGTGCTTATAATTACAAATTAGAATACTGTCCAGGAGAGAAAGTGAAAACTGTGGATGCTGGAGAGCCAGAGTTGAAAAGTGTGGCACTGGAAAAGCAAAGCAGGTCAGGCAACATCTGAGGAGCAGGAGAGTCGGGCATAAGCCCTTAATAAGGAATGTGGTGGGGGGGTAAGGGTGCTGAGTGATAAATAGGAAGGACGGATGGAGCTAGGTAGGCGATAGGTCGCCCGACCTTAAATTCATCTGGACCATCTCTGACACCTCCCTCTCGTTGCTGGATCTCTCCATCGCCATCAATGACGACTGACTTCACACTGACATTTTTTACAAACCCACTGACTCCCACAGCTACCTGGATTACACCTCTTCCTACCCTACCTCCTGCAAAAATGCTATCCCGTATTCCTAATTCTTCCGCCTCCACCACAGAACACACCAGATAGCCTCCTTCTTTAAAGACTGCAATTTCCCTTCTCACGTGGTTGAAGATGTCCTCCAACGCATCTCATCCACATCTCGCACCTCCGCCCTCAAACCCAACCCTCCAACTGTAACAAGGACAGAACCCCGCTGGGTCCTTACTTTCCACCCTACCAACCTTCGCATTAACCGCATCATTGGCTGACATTTCCCCCACCTCCGAACGGACCCACCACCAGAGATATATTTCCCTCCCTACGCCTTTCTGCTTTCCACAAAGACCATTTCCTCCGTGACTATCTGGTCGGGCCCAATCCCCCAAACAACCCACCCTGCCTGGCACCTTCCCCTGCCACCGAAGGAATTGCAAAACCTGCACCCACACCTCCTCCCTCACCTCCATCCAAGGGCCCAAAGGAGCCTTCCACATCCATCAAAGTTTCACCTGCACATTCACCAATGTAATTTATTGTATCCGTTGCTCCCGATGTGGTCTCCACTACATTGGGGAGACTGGATGCCTTCTAGCAGAGCGCTTTAGGGAACATCTCCGGGACACCTGCAGCAATCAACCTCACCGCCCTGTGGCCCAATATTTCAACTCCCCTCCCACTCTGCCGAGGACATGCAGGTCCTTGGCCTCCTCCACGATCGCTCCCTCAACACCTGACGTCTGGAGGAAGAACGCCTCGGAACACTTCAACCCCAGGGCAGCAATGTGGACTTCACCAGTTTCCTCATTTCCCCTCCCCCCACCTTACTCCAGTTTCAACCTTCCAGCTCAGCACCATCCTCATAACCTGTCCTACCTGCCAATTTCCTTCCCATCTATCCGATCCACCCTCCTCTCTGACCTATCACCTTCATCCCCACCTCCATCCACCTATTTTACTCTTGGCTACCTTCTCCCCAGCCCCACCACCCTCCTATTTATGTCTCCACCCCGGAGGCTCCCTGCCTTCATTCCTGATGAAGGGTTTTTGCCCGAAACATCGATTTTCCTGCTCGTCAGATGCTACCTGACCTGCTGTGCTTTTCCAGCACCACTCTAATCTAGACTCTGATTCCAGCATCTGCAATCCTCACTTTTGCCTCATTGATTTTAACCTTACTGCGAATCCTCTTGCAAGGATGTAGGTGAGGGTGATTTTGATAGGTCAGGAGGGTGGAGTGGATAGTTTGTAAGGAAAATGGACAGGTGGACAGGTCAAGAGCATGGTGCCGAGTAGGACGGTTGGATTTGAGATGAGTTGGGGGGAGGGGAGATGTGCAAACTAGTGAAGTCGACATTGATGCCATGTGGTTGAAGGGTCCCAAGGTGGAAGATGAGGTGTTCTTCCTCCTTGGATTTGGTGGTGGAGGAGGCTCAGGACTGGCATGTCCTTGGTGGAGTGGGAGTGTCACAGTTGACAATATCAGGCTTTGTAGGCATGAAGATCAATTCCTATCAAAACTGAAACAACTGGTGGTGTTTGGGCAAACCAAAGGGCCATCACAACTAGACATGAAACCTTTTTGGATCTGGAGAGAACAGATCACAGTAAACGACAGCACATTTTTATAGGAAGCAAGAGTGATTGTCCTGGGTGAAAGTCACCGCCAGATACTGGCTGAACTCCACAGGGTCATCCAGGGCTCTCCAAAATGCAGATGTTTTTGAGACATTATGTCCGGCGACCCTGGATGAAGACAGCTGCTTTGGTGAGGCAGTGCCCAGAGCGCCAACAAGGACACAAATTATTGCCAGTAACTCCCCCACATTCGTTGGAAAGGTTGGGTAAACCTTGAATTTGGTTGCATGTCGACTGTGTACGCCCTGTCATTGGCTCAATGTTCTTAGTCATTGTAGACTCCCAATCAGTGTCTTTGGATGTAACTAGAGTCCATTTGTCAAACACGAGAATTTTTAATGCATCATTTGCCAGCAGAGAATTTCAGTATTTCCTAAAGTCGAATAGGATTTGACATAAAAGGACAGCTCCGTACTATCTATCATCCAATGGTCTAGCAGAAAGAGCAGACCTAACTTTGAAGGCAGACTTGGACAACAGCCTACAGCCTCACTAGATTCAAAAATGTCCTGGTTCCTATTGATTATAGGATCACCCCTCATGTAACTACAGGGATTGCACCAGCAGAGTTGCAAATGGGAAGAAGTCTCCGGACCTGGGCGGGGAGGGTGAAGGCATCAGGCATGCCAATGCGGACACAAAACTCCCCCGAGCAAGAAAGAGAGTTTGATACAGGGGACAAAGTTTGGTGTAAGAACCACAGAAAAGACCTACATGGGTAAAAGGCATGATTGACACAATTTCAGGACCAGTGATGCATGAAATTCAGGAAGGTGTAACAGTCCTGAAGATGCATACGGACCATATGAAAGCCGTGAATTCACAGACAGTGCGGGAGCAAAACATGACCTGCCCCTCAGAACAGTCAGAAAGGCTGCCAAAACCCATGGGTTTACCCTGTCCGTCAAGCATTGACAAGTCCTCTGAATCAGAGATGGACATGACAAATGTAGTTGCCTCAACACCTTTGCCACCAGAGGAAGAGACAGGCCTTTTAACAAGGTGCTCCTGGCACAAGAGGCGAGCTGCTGTGTGTTACGGGAGCCGTATCAGATGCCGAGTCAGAGGTGATCAGTTAGCTGGCATAGTAAGTTATTATAAAGCGAGGTGGTGGTGTCATGGTCATATCACTGAACGATTAATCCAGAGGTTCAGGCTAATTTTCTGGTGTTGCGATTTCAAATTCCACCATAGCTATTGGACTGGAGGGGGGTGCAGAGGAGATTCACTAGGATGTTGCCTGGAATGAAAAGTCTAAGTTATGAAGAAAGACTCAATAGACCATGGCTTATTTTTCTTGGAACAGAGGAGACTGAGGCAGGATCTGATTGGAGTGTACAGATTCATATCTTGATACACAGATTCCAATCTGTAACTGGAAGATAATAATTTCAAGATGGCGGCAGAGGAGTAGGCGACATTCAGGGTCCTAAGCCTGGAGCTTACCTTTCCTTTTTCCATCTGCTTCTGTTTTACTTTAATTTTCTCTTCCTTTTTACCTGCAACCCATTCTAAAAGAGGAAAGACTTAACAACCATCTAGGTTTGTTCAATATATCATTTCAGTTGCATGACACTGTAATCTTTTGCTATAAATTCTGTGTCTTATGGTCCTGCTCCACAACCACTTGATGAAGGAACAGCGCTCCGACAGCTAGTGCTTCCAAATTAACCTGTTGGACTATAACCTGGTGGTGTGTGATTTTTAACTTTGTCCTCCCCAGTCCAACACGGGCTTCTCCTCCACATCAGTCTTACCTTTCATCAGTGAGATGGACCCAGCAGCAAGAGATGGCACCTTAAAGAGTGGTGACTCCAATGTTGGTGGGTCTGGAAAAGCAGTTGGGCAGTGGAAGCGTGAAGTCTTGATCTGGAACAGTAGATAAAGAACAATGATGGACACTCTTTCAGTTATATGCATTTGTTTTATTTTTGTGTTCTTTTTAGTTATTCAAAATGGTGCCAGACCGTAGTGATAGTTGAAGCCTTTCACTGTATCTGCCCTTAAATACAAGTCACAATGAATCAATTAATTCAATTAATTAATCAAAATTATCAGAGGCATAGATGGAGTATATCATGAGACTCTTTTCCCGATGTCAGATGTGTCTAAGACCAGACAGCATAAGTTTAAGATAAGGAGCAAATAGTTTAGAGGAAATGTGAGAGAGAATTTTTTCATCCAGAAAGTGATAGACATACAGAACATGCTGTCTGAGAGGCTGATGGAGGCAGATACTCTCGTAACATTTAAGAAGCATTTGCATCACCACCTAAAATGCCGGGCATAGTATGCTGTAGACCAAGTGCAGGTAAATGGTATTAGTGTAGCTTGGTATTTGTTGGTTGACATTGATGTGGTGGGCCAACAGATCTGTATGGCTCATTGATGGTACCATGAAATGGTGTCATGATTGCAAACTCACAGCAGTTTAGTTTGCTCTTACCTAACCTCAGAAATGGCCTAGCAAGCTACTAACTGGGGACCCATATACTGACCTTGGTAATAGTGGAAAGTAATAACAGGTTGTTAACAAAACATGCTGTTCCTTCAATTTCAGTGCTTTGCACACTATCGCCAACAGCAGCTTCTCACCAGTCCATTCATGACTTTTCTGTAATATTGCTGTTTGATTTTTCTTATCCTCAGGTCAACTCTGTAATACTGCCATAAATAAGTCCACCTCTGTCCATCCTGCTCCCAGCCAAGCTTATGCCTTTCATGGGATGTCAGTATTCGCTGTTTCTGTCAAATGTCTGTCTCGGGGCCCTTCTCTTGCTCTCTCCTCCATATGCTGCTGCCTACCTGTGTCAGGTTCCTGCTTTCATCCACTCCTCTGGCTGCCTGACTTGGAATCTGTGCCCCCCTGCACTTCTCAACTTGAATAAATTATAATTGAACAGCTTTCATACTTGGTGACAATTGAAAAATGAAAGATTATTACATCAACTGAAAAGGTTATGGAAAGCTCACAAGGCCCATGAACCTCATCCCCCCCCCCCCCCACCCCCCCGCCCCCAAGACAGATTGAGGCGTGCAGTGGCATTTTTAGTAGCCCCAATATTTCTTCTTCACCAGATTATTTCAACTACTTATTATTGCCTAAAAATATTTGAAACGTTCTTGAAGAAGAATGACTCCAGCCTGAGACAATTTCCGACATGCACTTAGAATTCCTGGGACTAATATTTAATATTAGCTATGTGAGTCTGGCAAAACTTGCCAGGTTCATTTACAACTTTAATAACTCATCAGACTTTTATGCACTTACCATGACATTGAAAATAAGAACCCAACCATACTGTGCTTTTAAATGAATGTGGTCAGATTATCATTACCGCAATTGTAACTGCATTACTAAGCTGAATTAAAGCTCATTAATCACTCCCATTAAAAATTGCTGTGGGAAATACAGTATTATTTCTGTCTCATGTGAAGCACGTAGTATGATTTTAAAAAAAATCTGTCCATGTCGTGTTTTGGGTAAATGGCCCCAATATTCCTTCCCAGCTCAATCAGTCTGCTGTATAATTTCTGGAATTAAGGATTTTGTGGAGTTGAGCTTTGACGGGTCATATGACCTGTACTTATTCCTTCTAGATTTTGGATTAATCTTTAACTTTCCAAGCATTGTCAACTGCTCAAATATATTCCATTCCACTCTCCTGTTTTTTGGTTGTGTTGTAGGGAGAAGAACCTGATTTCTGATCTTAAAATAGAAATGGTGACCAAAGGGTTAAGTCAGCCAATGTTGGCTTCCCACATCATACATTTTCAGTCTTTAGATTCAGTTGGGATCTGGTGTATTGGTAGAGCTAGCTATGCTGATGACGAAAGTTATACAGGCCTCCATATGATAAGTGTCACTTTTGGGGTATCAGGAACGTGACACAGGGACTAAGGAGGATAATTTAGTAAAGTCTTCACTGCTTATGATGTTGCCTTTTCTACATTATCAAGATTAAGTGGAGACTGGCTTTGCAGAACTTCTGCATTCAGTTTGATAGCATTACCCTAAACTTCTAGTTGCCAACTCATTTCTCCTTAAAAACCGAAGGAACTGCAGTTGCTGTAAATCAGAAACAAAAACAGAATTTGCTGGAAAAGCTCAGCGGGTTTGGTAATGCCTGTGGAGAGAAATCAGAATTAGAGTTTTGGGTCCAGTGACCCTTCCTCATAACTGATGGCATCCAGGAAAATGTCTGTTTACATGCGAAAGGTAGGGTAAGGGGAAGGGCTGAGATTGGGGTAGAGCCCAAAGAGAGAGAACAGCTGGGCAGACAAAGGAGTGAATAATGATCTGGCTAGGAGGATGAATAACTGTTAATGGGGACTGTAAGTTACTAACAATGGGTCGTGTGTAATAACAGACAATGTGAAAACCAGGCCTGGTGTGTGAGGATTGGGGTAAGGATGTAAGAGAGCTCAAGCTCTCGAGTTGTTGAAGTTGTTATTGGGTCCAGACAGCTGCAGGGTCCCCAAGCAGAAAATGAGATGCTGTTCTTCTAGCTTGTGCCGAGCTTCTCTGGAGAACTGCAGCAAGCCTGAGAGAGAGATGTTGGCCAGGGAACAAGATGTGTTGAAATGGCAGGCAACTGCAAGTTCAGAGTCTGTTCTGCGGACAGAAGGTAGGTGTTCTGCTTCATTTGGAAAGTGTGTTTGGGCCCTGAAATACTGATTAGGGATGAAGTAAATGTTACACCTTCTGCAGTTGCAGCGAAAGTGTCATGGGGCTGTGTGGGGATGTTGGGAGTGAAGGAAGAGTAGACCAGAGTGTCCTGGAGAGAACAGTCCCTGTGGAAGGCTGACAAGGAAGGGGAGGGGAATATGTGGCCTGTGGTAATGTCTCGCTGGACTTGGCAGAAATGGCGGCTCATGTTCCTCTGGAGGTGGATGCTGGTGAGATGGTAGGTAAGACAAGGGAAGCCCTGTCGTTGTTGCAAGAGGATGAGAGCCAAAGTGCGGGAGATGGGTCAGACCCAACTGAGAGCCCTATCAGCAACATTGTTGGGGAATCTTCATTTGAGGAAGGAGGTGGACATTTCAAAAGCTCCCTTGTCAAAGTTGGCGTCATCAGAACCTTATTTCTCCACCTTGCTCTAACTCTAACCTTTCTGTTTCTGGCTTGCTGCAGTGTTCCATTGAAGCTTAGTGCAAGCTCAATGATCAGTATCTCACCCTTCGACTCTGAACATTCGTTTGGATTGGGTCAGAAGCCATAGGTTATAGTCCGTCAGGTTTATTTGGAATCACAAGCTTTTGGAGAACTGCTCCTTCATTAGGTAAAGTGAAGAAAAGCACACCAGTACAGAATTTATAGGCAGAGAGACCAAATGATCATACAAATGGTGTGAGTGGAGTGTCGACAGGATAAATAACAAGTCTCTGCAGGTGATCAAAAGTGTCAGACGGCATGAGTAAAGTGTCAACAGCTGAACAGCAAGTGAAGGGATGACCTATGATCTGATTAATTGAGGCAGAGCAATAATTCCAAAAAGTAAATGTAGGATTGCACTGGAGACAAACTAAATGGCTGGAATGACACGATAGGTGTGAGAGTCGCATGCCATGGGACTAACCAAAGTAACAAGTAATCCAAAACTGTACAAACTAATTAAGGGTAGAGCGATCATAACAAGTTATCAAGGTGATGGTGTCAAAACAGGACAGTAAGAAATATTTTACAAATACAGAACAGTGTGGTGGGGTTACATGTAGCGCGACATGAACCCAAGATCACGGTTGAGGCTGTCTTCATCGGTATGGAACTTGGCTATCAGTTTCTGCTTGGCGACTCTGCGTTGTTGTGTATCTCGAAGGCCACTTTGCAGGACATTTACCCGAAAAGTCATGTTCATGTCATGTTGGCGAACCAGGGCAAAGCCAGTTTGCACCAATTTGTGTTCTTTCATGCATTCAGTCCACATTATGAATCCTAGCATTTTCTGCTTTTATTTCAGCTTTCAACATTACAGTATTTTGTTTTCTAACTGACAAAGATGTCGCCAGAAAAGTCTGGACTAGCCTTAAGAATGGTGGGGAAGAGGCATTTCGTTGGCTTCCCTTCATGTGAGGGAAATACTGTTGCTGCATCCAAATGATCACTAGCATTTTTCTTTGCCAGTGCTACTTAGCTACTCTCCCAATGACCTCAAAAGATCTGATAGAGCCACGACACTGGTGGTCCTGTCTCAAAGATGTAAGTGCCCAGGTGAAATCCTCAGACTTTCATCCTTTGTGTGTGCGCTGACAGCCCCGTTTCGTGAACAAGCAACCACTTTTCAATGGGAAACAGCTTTGTTGATTTTTCAGAATTGTACTGACTTTGGCCAGGTACTGATTGTTCTGGTTTAGGTTACTTCTCCAGATGGCTTTGGGGATTAAGAGGTTAGGTTTTTTTAATGTCCAAAAGCCTCTCTTTTAAAAAACAATCATATTTTAACAGCTTGTCCACTGAGACCTGTTAGATTTCTGTTGGCTGAGTTAAGCACCGAAATTAGTTCATTTTGGAAACGTCAGCCAAGAGTTGAGCGTTTGTGAAGTGTATCTGGTTCCTACCACATGACAGTTCATCCCGAGACTAGAGAAAGCTTGTGATTTGCCTGATTACAGTTTAAATATATTGATACAACAATGACAATTTGTATTTGTATCACAGTTTTAATGACACACTCTCAAGCAGTTCACAGGATCATTATCAGCAGAATTTGCCATCAAGACACATACAGAGATTTTGGGATAAATGATCTTGAACTTTGTTCAAGGATCATATTAAAAGAAGAGAGAAAGGTGGAAAGCTTCAGGGATAACATTCCGGAACTCTGGGGCTTGGTGGCTTCCTGTGGTTAAATGAAACAAAGAACTGTGAACGGTGGAGATCCGAAACAAAAACAGAGAGAGCTGGAGAAACTCTGTGGGTACGGCAGCCTCTCTGGAGACAGAAACAAAGTTAACATTTGAGCCTGGTATGGCTGTTCTTCAGAACATTCTTCAAAGTAATGCCTGAC
The DNA here is from genome assembly GCF_037043375.1 of Chiloscyllium plagiosum. Lineage (NCBI taxonomy): Eukaryota > Metazoa > Chordata > Chondrichthyes > Orectolobiformes > Hemiscylliidae > Chiloscyllium > Chiloscyllium plagiosum. The sequence continues at coordinate 130,265,464 of NW_028270141.1, read as the reverse complement.
TCGAAATATTAACTCAGTTTCTCTCTCTACCGATGCTGTCAGACCTACTGAGTTTCTCTAGAATTTTCTGTGCTTGTCTCAGATTTCTAGCGTCTGCACTATTTTGCTTTTACTCAGTATCACTAATGTCCAGTCCAGTTTTCTGACATCCACACCAGGAATGACTTAAGTATCCATTTGCTGCTGTTAGCAGGTAAATTGGCCCCAATGTTAAATTCAAGATGAATGTATTTTAGGGATTCTGTTCTGCCACCTGTTTGATTAAAGAAAGTGAAAATATAACATTTGAGAAATCTAGTGAAAAACAGAGTTGAAAAAAATTAAAATTAATGTGGTTTATATCTGTGAGTGTGAATTTACTTATCATGGATATTGTCTAGTTTGTTATCTTAGTTTCATTTTTTTTTTCACTGTCTCCAATCTATTTTATTTCACCAGATTCACCGAAGCAAAGGCACTTGGAGAAAAAGTGAACCAGTCCAGGAATAAGATTAGTGAGTACCGACATTATATTCAAATGGTATAATATTCCAGAAATCCTCACTGATGCATGTAGAATCAGAAAAACAAAGGTGAAGGGAATATAATTGGCTAACCCCTGAAAACAAGTCTACAGATTGTGATTCATAACACAACCATCTCCATTCATTGCATTGAAGGCAACATGTCAAATTTGTGCTGCCTGCTGTTTCAGATATTTGCTGCATGTAGCTGGCATGCCCTGTGCTGTTTATTGACCGTTTACATCAGCACAGGAGCTGACAACATGAATTGTTTGTGTTACTTAAAAGAAGCTTGGAACTCTTAAAGTGAAGGTGCATTGTGGATGCAAGCTGTTCTGGGAGTCATTGCGCTCACATTTTGATTGAAGATGCAAGAAATTAAGCACCAATGTTTTCTTGCAATGCACTGGAGACCTTGGTGGGGTAATGCTTCATATCCAGGGTCACCAATGCAGACAGGTGAAGAGGGGGGGATCTGCATCAAGTGAAATACTGGGTACAAATACCCAGGAGTTGAGGTATGAGGAGAAAGGATTCAGGCATTAACTTGCTGGAGACAACTTGCTGACTACTTTGTGTTTAGTGGAGTGACATGAAGACTTTGATCGGCCAGTATAGTAGAAGCTGATGGTTTTATGTAGCAGATGCTTGATGTCTGGAAAGCTTATCATAAAACCTCTTCTCAATGACAAGGAGTATGGGATTTTCCATCACTACTTTAGTGAAGGATTTTGTGCAGGATCTGGAACCTATTCTCTCCCATGTGGGATAGGTAGTCACTTACATCAACACGCCTGTGGAATTCACCATGTTACAGTGAATAATAGCTGATTCCACAGCTCACAATGTGGCTTATGTGGCTTTCATCACAGTCTTCAGTACTACTAAACTGTCTGATCAGAGTTAGTGAATATAGAAGTGTGGTTGGATTAATGATGTCAGTGATAAATTACTTAATTGATTATAACCCAAGTAGAAAGGGACTGTCAATGTTGATGCTGTTTTTCTTCATGATACTAAATGAGTATTTTGCGTCAGTGTTTACTGTGGAGAAGGACATGGAAGATAAAGAATGTGGAGAAATAGATGGTGACATCTTGAAAAATGTCCATATTACAGAGGAGGAAGTGCTGGATGACTTGAAATGCATAAAGGTGGATAAATCCCCAGGACCTGATCAGGTGTAACCTAGAGCTCTGTGGGAAGCTAGGGAAGTGATTGCTGGGCCCTTTGTTGAGATATTTGTATTATCAGTAAGGTGGTAAGGTCAAGCCAGGGAACTGTAGACCGGTGAGCCTGATGTCAGTGGTGGGCAAGTTTTTGGAGAGAATCCTGAGGGACAGATTTACATGTATTTGGAAAGGCAAAGACTGATTAGGGATAGTCAACATGGCTTTGTGCATAGGAAATCATGTCTCACAAACTTGATTGAGTTTTTTTGAGGAAGTAACAAAGAGGATTGATGAGGGCAGAGCAGTAGATGTGATCTATATGGACTTCAGTAAGGTATTCGACAAGGTTCCCCATGGGAGACTGATTAAAAAGGTTAGATCTCACAGAATACATGGAGAACTAGCCATTTGCATACAGAATTGGCTTAAAAGTAGACGACAGAGTGGTGGTGGAGGGTTGTTTTTTAGACTGGAGGCCTGTGACCCTGGAGTGACACAAGGATCGGTGCTGGGTCCACTACGTTTCGTCATTTTTATAAATACTTTGGATATGAACAGAGGGGTTATAGTTACTAAGTTTGCAGATGACACCAAAATTGGATGTTTAGTGGACAGTGAAGAAGGTTACCTCAGGTTACAATAGGATCTTGATCAGATGGGCCAATGGGCTAAGGAGTGGCAGATGGAGTTTAATTGAGGTGCGGCATTGTGAGAAAACAAATCATAGCAGGACTTATACATTTAATGGTAAAGTCCTAGGGAGTGTTGTTGAACAAAGATCTTGGAGTACAGGTTCATAGTTCCTTGTAAGTAGAGTCACAGGTAGATAGGATAGTGAAGGAGGTGTTTGGTATGTTTTCCTTTGTTGGTCAGAGCATTGAGTACAGGAGTTGGTAGGTCAGGTTGCAGCTGTATAGGATGTTCGTTAGGCCACTTTTGGAATATTGCAGGATTCAGAAAAGATTTACAAGGACATTGCCAGGGTTGGAGAGTTTGAGCTATAGGGAAAGGCTGAACAGGCTGGGGCTGTCTTCCTTGGAGCATCAAAGGCTGAGGGGTGACCTGGTAGAGGTTTATAAAATCATGACGGGCATGGATAGGATAAATAGACAAGGTCTTTTCCCTGGGGTGGGGGAATCCAGAACTAGAAGGCTAGGTTTAAAGGTGAGACGGGACGAGATATAAAAGGGACCTAAGGGGCAACATTTTCACGCAGAGGGTGATGCATGTATGGAATGAGCTGCCAGAGGAAGTAGTGGAGGCTGGTACAATTGCAACATTTAAAAGGCATCTGAATGGGTATATGAATAAAAAGGATTGAGAGGGATGTGGGCCAACTGCTGACAAATGGGACTAGATTAGGTTGGGACATCTGGTCAGCATGGACGAGCTGGACCGAAGGGTTTGTTTCCGTGCTGTACATCTCTATAACTCTGTGTCCCTTCAGTTCCAGCTGTAATCCTTCATTCTCTTCCAGCTGCAGCCTGGAGGAAGCCAGGTGATGCTATTGCTCTTCTTTCAGATTGTAGTTGTGGTTACAGTAAACATCAGATTTCAATCAAGATCTCTTTTGTAAAGCCTGGACATCTCATGCATTATTCGTCCCTGAAAATGAGATAAAGGAATTGCAGCCAGAACATCCTCTGTGAACGTGGCCTCCTGATGAAAGGCATTTTACCCCCATCCCCTCCATCTCCCTCTTGTAGCAGCTTGTCCCGTCCGTGTGGTCTTTCTTCAAGCTCCACATTATGGTAGATTCCCAAAGAAAACTCTATTCGACCACTGACATCTGGAAGCAACTTGTTTCAGCACAAGATTTAAATGAGCAAAAGAACATTTGAAACCAGCCAGCTCACAACAGCAGACTACTGAAATTCTAGCCAAATACAGGAACAGTTCAAAAATATGAGCAGATGTACCATCATGCAACTAATCTGAAAATAGTCTACTTAAATAACACTGGAGGGGCTCCTTAAATTTGTTTAATATGTGTTCAACTGTGTGAGGTTATGATGCAACACCTATACTATAACTTCCCAAAGTGATTTCACTGGCATTAAATCAGGATTGTACACTCATTAACATCAAATTTTACCTGCTCTGCATGCTGTTGGTGGTTGTTAGGTGTGTGCATACAAACCCCTTTACCCAACTGGATCACAGCACTCCTATCAATAGTTTGCACACCATCGCAGAACCCATTTTCAACAATTAAGATATATGACATGACGTTAAAGGAATAAAAACAATGCTGGACATACTCAGGATGTCTAGTAGCATCTGAGGAGAGAGAAATTATAGTGATTGGAATGAGGTGGATCTCATTGAATATGAGTTCACTGATAGGTCCAGATTAATAACCCCAATCAGAGAGCCCTGCAAAACTAAAACAGCTGGTGGCGATGGGGAAACAAAAGGGCCATCTCAACCATAATTGAAATCTTTCTGGACCAGATCACAGTAGAGGATGGCACATTGTTATGGGGAGCAAGGGTGATTGTCCTGAGCAAAGGTTGCTGCCAGATACTGGCTGAACTCCAGCTGGGTTGTCCAGGGGTCTCCAAAATGAAAATGTTGGCGCGAAGTTATGTCTCATGGCCAGGATTGGATACCAATACAGCCACATTGGCAGGGCAGTGCCCAGAGTGCCAACAAGGACAAAAACTGCCGCCAGCAACTCCTCCCACATTCATGGGAATGGCCAGCTAAACCCTGGACTCATTTGCACGTCGACTATGCCAGTCCTTTCATGACCTCAAAGTTCTCGGTCTTTGTGGATGCCCATCAAAGTAGATGGATACGTATAGAGTTCATTCATCAAACTCAGGGATAACAATGTAAAAGCTGCAGGCATTGACTCCCAGAACAATGGTCACAGACAATAAAACATTATTTACCAGCAGGGATTTTGAGTATTTCCTGAAGTCAAACGACATTTGGCATGTTCAGATAGCTGCATGCCATCTGTCAACCAATTTTCCTGTGGAATGAGCAGAGAGAATCCCTACAGTGTGGAAACAGGCCCTTTGGCTCAACAAGTCCACACTGACCCTCCAAAGAGTATCCCACCCAGACCCATTCCTCTATTACTCTACATTTACCCCTGACTAATGCACCTAACCTAACATTCCTGAACACTATGGGCAATTTAGCATAGCCAATCCACCTAAACTGCCCATCTTTGGAATGTGAGAGGAAACTGGAGTACCCAGAGGAAACCCATGCAGACACTGGGAGAATGTGCATGGGAGAATGTGCAAACTCCATACAGTCACCCGAGGCTGGGATCAAACCCGGGACCCTTGCGCTGTGAGGCAGCAGTGCTAATCACTGAGCCACCGTGATGCCCACATTGAAGACAGACTGAAAGAAACATCCTACAGTTTCACTTGATATCAAACTGTCCCGGTTCCTGTTTGATTATGGACTACCCTTCATGCAACTACAGTGGCTGCTCCAGCAGAGTTATTGATGGGACGAAGACTCTGCACCAGGTTAAGCTCAATATTCCTGGACCTGGGAGTGATTGTGAACCGGCATCAGGAAGTCCAATGCCAGCCACATTCCTCCTCTAAGCGAGGGAGGCAATTTACTTCTGGAGATGGGGTTTGGTGTTGAAACCGTGGAAATGGCCCAGTGTGGGTATGAGGCAAGGTTGAAGGGAGGTTAAGTTCACATGACGTACAAAGTTCGGGTAGGTGAGACAGCCCTGAACAAAGATGTGGATCACATGAAAGCTGCTACCTCGCAAATGGGGCAGAAGCAAAACATACCAGTCCCTCAAAACAGTCCGAAAGGCTTTCAGAAATTGTGAGTTCTCTCCCTCCACCTAATGTCGAAGAAACCTCAGAGTCTGAGATGGACGTAGCTGATGTCGCCACCTAGATACCATTACCACCCGAAGAAGAGGAGAAGTTCCTTATGAAACACCCCAGATGCAAGAGGTGGGCAACCGTCCAGTACACGCTACCCGTGTCCGAGTCTGAGTTGGAGGAACCGGACCAAGTGCAAAAATGGTCCACCAGAAGCTACAAGGAAAAGAACAGGCCTACATCCCTGGACTTGTGGGGGAGGGATGTAGTGACTGGAACAAGGTCAGCCAGGTGGATCTTGAACATGAGTTCTCTGATTGGGTTTTTAACCTCGGCCAATCAGGGAGTCCTCGGTGACAGATATAAAGAGAAGTGTGAGGGCTCTCTACGCGGGAGTCCTCCCCCTTTCTCTCGGGGATCTGGGGTGGAGGGTGCTGCACGCAGCAGTCCCCTGCAACCGTAGATTGCGGTGGTTCACGGACTCCCAGCCCAACTGCTTGTTCTGTGGCGCTGTGGAGTCCGTGGACCATGTATATATTGGGTGTGGGCGTTTGCACTCCCTTTTTGATTTCCTTAAAAACCTTCTCCTCTGTTTTTGGCTGCACTTCAGTCCCACGCTCCTGATCTTTGGGCACCCGGTACGGAGGAAGGAGGGCAGGTCTGAAGACCTCCTCGTGGGTCTGCTCCTGGGCCTGACAAACTGGCCATCAACAGGTCCAGGCAGCGGGCCGTGGAGGGGGTCGTTAGGGCCGACTGCCTGCCCCTCTTCCGCGGTTATGTTAGAGCCCGAGTGTCCTTGGAGAAGGAGCACGTGGTGTCGACCAACACCCTGGAGTTGTTCAGGGAGAGGTGGGCGCCGCAGGGAGTGGAGTGCATCATTTCTCCCTCCAACTCTATTTTGATTTAGTCCCTACCCTCCCCTTCACTGTTTTGATCACACAGCACTGTCCCTTGATGTGAAGGGCAGTGTTTGTCACTGGCCACCCGGGTGTTTTCCTATCTTCCTGGTGGTGGAAATTGAATAAAGATTGGTGCACTTTGTGTCTTCCACTGTGTCTCACACCTGCACACACACACCATGGGTGCTGGGGATAAAATAAGCACTACCGCACTTAGGTGGTAGTGTGGGGTTAAAAAAGAAAAAAAAAGAGAGAAAAGAAAAAAATATAAACAAGAGATGTTCGTGAAAAAAAAAATAAATAAAGATTCGTGCACTGTGTGTCTTTCACTGTGTCTCATACCTGCGAAAAAAATAAAGAGAAGTGTCAGAGATTCTCCTCACTCTTGGATCTGCTTCTAGCAAGCTGGTCAGAGTCCATGTGTAGTGCATGTTTTAATAAAGGGTACCTTAGTGATGGGATACCAGCCTCCATGGAGTTATTTCAGAAACAAGGTTAAGATTTTTAAGATGAAATGTAACTCCAGAACAAATCCATTCTGAAGATGACTCACTTGACTTTATGTTAACTTTGTTTCTCTCTCCACGAATACTATTAGATTTGCAGAGTATTTTTGTCTTTCTGTTTTAATTTCAGATTTCCTATATCCACATAATATTTTTATTACTTTTAAAGAATTAGGATTCATTAGATATACTAGTAAACTAGTGGAGAAAGATGAAATGAACCAGGAAACAGCTCTCTTTCATTTATATAATGTTTTTGGTACATCTGGATATTCAGAAGCTGTTCACAATTAAATGTAGGAAATCGCTAGGTACTTTTGCAAATATTTATACCCCATAAAATCAATTTGATGAATGACCACATAATCTGATTTTAGTGAGGTTGCTTGAGAAAAAAGATGTTCACCAGGAACAACTTCAGCATTTCTCAAACAACAGCTTAGAATCTTTTCAGGCCAGAGAGGGAAGATGGGGTTCCTTGGTTTAAAATCTTTTCCAACATGTATGATAGTACAGCACTTCTTTTTACTCTTCCCTTCTACATTCCATGTACATAGAACATAGAAAAGTACAGCATTGAACAGGTCCTTTGGCCAATGATGTTGTGCCGAGGTTTAATCCTCATGTAAAATATAATAACTTAACCTACGCTCCCCTCAACTCACTGTGCCTGTCCAGCAGTCTCTTAAATGTCCCTAATGACTCTGCTTCCTCCACCACCACTGACAACGCATTCCATGCATTCACAACTCTCTGCGTAAAGAACCTATCTCTGACATCTCCTCTATACCTTTCCCCTAATATCTTAAAACTATGACCCCTCGTACCCGTCAATCCTGCCTGAGAGAAGAGTCTCTGCCTATTGACTCTATCTATTCCTCTCATTACTTGTATACTTCGATCAGATCTCCTCTCTTCCTCCTTCTTTCCGAGCTTTTTCAGCCTTTCTTCAGAAGACAAGCCCTCTAGTCCAGGCAGCATCCTGGTGAACCTTCTTTGCACCCTCTCCAAAGCCTCTGTATCTTTCCTATAGTAGGAAGACCTGAACTGGACACAGTATTCCAAGTGTGAGTAATTTTGCACCAATTCTCTTCCTTCCTCCAAGCTCCAAGCAGAATTTGTTCCTTGCCAGGCTTTCTGTTGCTTCTTTCATTTTATTCGGGAAGTCCTGAAGGATAGTGGAAAATGCCAGCTGAGACTCTTGGGGTAACATCTCCCTTATCATCTTTCTCATTACCAAGTTCCCCATTTTGTACTGCCCATTGTTGCTGTAAAGCTGAACGAAGGGAAGATAGAAGCTAAAAATGGGTTAGCATCTCAACCATAGCATCAACAGAAAAGGGATTAAAAGGTTAAGGCAATCAGAATGTTATTTTAGATGCTTAGTTAGTAAGCAAGAATTTTAAAAATGCCACCAAATGCAAGATGTCACAGAAATAACTGACTGTGGTTTGTTCCAAATTGGTGATTTTTGTAGATTCAGTTAAGCACATACCTATTTCATTTGCATCATATTTTGTTTTGAACCTGTTGAAATCGAATGGGATTACACATTCCTAAATATTTACCATTCATAACTCGTCATAAGAATCATAGAATTTTACACTACAGAATAAGCCCTTTGGCCTTTTGAGTCTGCATCACAAAAGAATAGTCTGAATCTACACAAAATCCCACTTTGCAGCACTAGGCCCATAATGCTTTCCTGATGAAAGGCTTTTGCCCAAAACGTTGATTTTCCTGCTCCTCGGATGCTGCCTGAACTGCTGTGCTTTTCCAGCACCAACCTAGTCTAGAGTTGGGCGATGGCCTAGTGGTATTATCGCTGGACTGTTAATACAGAGATGGAGATAATGTTCTGGGGACCTGAGTTTGAGTCCTGCCATGGAAAATTTGAATTCAATAAAAATCTGAAATTAAGAGTCTAATGATGACCATGAGTCCATTGCTGATTGTTGGAAAAACCCATCTGGATCAATAATGTCCTTCAGAGAAGGAAGCTGCCATCTTACTTGGTCTGGCCTACATGTGACTCCAGCCCCATAGTAATGTGGCTGACTCTTAGCTGCCCATTGGGCAATAAATGCTGGCTTAGCCAGCAATGCCCTCATCCTGTGAATGATTTTTTTTAAAATGGCAGATGGAGTTCAATCCGGACAAATGCGAGGTGATGCATTTTGGAAGATCCAATTCAGGAGTGAACTGTAGAGTAAATGGAAAAGCCCCAGGGAAAATTGATGTACAGAGAAATCTGGGTGTTCAGTTTCATTGTATCCTGAAGGTGGCAACGCAGGTCAGTAGAGTGGTCAAGAAAGCATACAGCATGCTTTCCTTCATCGGATGGAGTATTGAGTACAAGAGTTGGCAGGTCATGTTACAGTTGAATAGGACTTTGGTTCAGCCACATTTGGCATACTGCGTACAGTTCTGGTCACCACGTTACCAAAAGCATGTGGATGCTTTGGAGAAGATTATCACTAGGATGTTCCCTGGTATGGAGGGTGCTAGATATAGAGAGAGGTTGAGTAGGTTAGCATTATTTTCATTAGTAAGATGGGGGATGAGGGACAACCCAATTGAGGTCTACAAAATCATAAAAGGTATAGACGGTGGATAGCAAGAAACATTTTGCCAGAGTGAGGAACTCAATTACTAGGGGTCATGGATGTACAGAGAGGTGGTCACTCTGGAGACACAGGATAAGGACAGTTGAATTACAGTCACTGGAGGAGAGGGAACTGACAGACAAAGCAGGAATCCCCTGTGGCTGTTCCCCTCAACACTTCCGTTTTTTACAGAGCGGTAAGGAGAGAGGGTGGAGAGAAGCGAGGGCTGCCAGGAAGGGTAAGAGATTTTTCTTTCTAAGTGGGTGAGATCTCCCAATAGCACTAGCAAACTTAACCATAAGGATATTGGTACAGTCTCATTCAGGTGCAGACTATCCCACAATAAGGGATGCTATAACCTTAACAATAAAACCAGATATCCGCCTCGCTGTCAACTCTTGTATCCCTCTATTATAGTCTGTGTATCTGCAATGGCAGAGATTATGATGTAGTACAATATTTGCAGTGAGTAGAGGAAATATGCACAGCAATGTTACCTTTCGGATGATTTTACTTGTCAAAGAAAGATTGCTAAATAGGAACAAGATTAACATGGTTCAGCAGATTGCCTCTTCTTTTCTTGATTATTATGCTTTTTATCTAAGAATAGCTCATTATAATCTTCTGTCCAGTTTCATATACAGAGAATGGTTGTTTTGAAGAGTTATCATAGGACTGCCAAATAGAGAATGGTTATTTCAGAGAGGTTACAGAGGGCTTTCAGTACTCTTGGAACCTGCAGAAGGCTAGAGAAGAAATATTGTGTGATCAGATTTGAAAATTGTTTAAATTCTGGAAAATTGTTTGCATTTAATTTTTATCCAAGACATTTTTTAAGTGGAGTGATCGGAACATGGAGTTTAAATGATGAAGTGTCTTTTTCATGTCTCCTTTGCAAGTCTGCTAAGTCACCAAAGCTGAGGAGGGCTTTAATGTTAAATAAAATTAGCCAGCATGCCAATTTTAAAAAGTCAATTTTCCACTGTATAGGTCATTTTCAGCAAGACACACAGGACACTATTCCCTGAACTTTGTCTGTGCCTGTATCTTAACAAATCACATGTAATTCTTTAAGAGAACTTGAGACCCCAATTGTGTGGCCCTACATAGATAGAAGCTGCTGAAAAGCAAATTAAATTAACTCTCACTCTACAGCCATAGCAACTGGAATCACCATGAGACATAAGTGTTGATAGATAATAGCACGTTTGGAAATAATTCAAAAAGCAGTCAAAATCTGATGAGAATGGACCACACGCTAATTTTGCAACAAATGGGAAAATGTTTCTGTGTCAAAGCAAGTCAGATGATTGTCTAAGCATTGACAATGTTGAACTAAGGTGATATTTCAGTGATCATTGCTGAACAGATAAATAAAATGTTAGATCCCAGACTGATAGTTTTTTATGAAGAATTATTTTTGAAGGGTGGTGGAAGAGAGGAATCATGATACGCTAAAAAGAGTGAACTCAGTACCTGCAAATGTTTGAGAAAACAAAGTTTCTGTTTTAGTTTTGTAAATGTTTTAGTTTAATAAAACATAATTTCTGCATGAAGGTGTTCATTTATCTCACATGGACCCTGAGTAAGGGACTTCTAAAAAAGGTTTTTTTAAAAATACAGAAGAACCTCAATTATCCAAACGAAATGGGCGAGCACTATTTCATTCAGATAATCGATAATTCGGATAATCGATTTTACCTTAAACAAGGGAAGCCATACTGATCTAATGCTGTGCTCTACCAGAAAATTTGTTTAAATCTATAATTTTAATGAGTCTGCCATTTAAACAAACTAATCCTTGCAGTCTGCAAATTTCAGGTTAAAATGAGAAAGACTTACCATTACATAAATACTGTATATCAAATCTCAGCATTAAACAAGGTCCCGAACAGCTTCTACGATAACAGGAGCATTTGTCAGTTTCCGGGAACTCAGTCTCATGATAGAACGACAGAAGTATTGTCTTCCACATGCGTCTACATTCCTGGCCATATTTTCATGGATGGCCCAGTAAAGTGTGGAATACAGTAAAACATTTACTGTTGCAAAGGGCTGTGTAACTAACCCTTACTGAAAAAAATATCCAGTCGCTGATGCTTCAGCTGCTTGTGTTTCTTTGTTTTTGCCAGCATTTTCACATGTTAATCAGTATAGGTAAATCAAATATACATACTTGTTTGATATAACGTTTTTGTGGAACCTTGAAGTTTTCAGATAATCGAGGTTCCTCTGTATAAAAATTATGTAATTTAGGCAATCCTGGATCTAGAGAAAGTGATGGCAAGCTGCCTTCTTGAATTGATGCTGTCTGTTTTGCATACGTGTCTCCACAGTGCTGCTAGGGTGGGTGTTCTAGGATTTTGACACAATGACATTGAAGAACTGGCAATATATTTCCACATCAAGATGGTGCATGGCTTGGGGAGGGCTTACAAGTGGCTGACAATACCAGGGAGCATCATTATCAAGATTTTTTAAAGATTTATTCATGAAATCTGGACTTTACTGGCTAGTCCAGGATTTATTGCACATCGCCAATTGTCCCGAGAGTTGTTAAGGATCAACTACAATACTGTAAGTCTGTCATGATTTTCCTTTCATAAATCTATGATGATTTTGCACAATCCTACCATTAATTTTTAAGTATTCAGTTATCTTGTCTTTTATGACAGATTCTAGTTTTCTCCTACTACCGATGCCAAGCTAACTGGTTTGTAGTTTGCCATTTTCTCTCTCCTTCGTTCCTTAAATGTTAAGTTAGATTTGTAACTTTTCAATCAACAGGAACAGTTCCAGAATCTATGGAATTTTGGAAGATAACCAGCAAAGCTTCCACCATTGCTGCAGCAACCTATTTCATCACTCTGCAGTGTAGAATATCAGGTCCAGGGTATTTATCAACTTTCAGTCTCATTAATTTATCCAATAACTTTTTTACTAATATTAATTTATTTTGTTCTCCTTCCTTATTGGTGCAAAACTGTAATATTAATGGGAGGATGTTTGCATCTTCCTCCAAGAAGACAAGCATAAATGATTTGTTTAATTTATCTGCTCTTTCCTTATTACCCATTGCAACTTCTCCAGTTCCTGTCTGTAGTGGGCCCATAGTATTTACTAATCTTTTTCATTTTACATAACTGTGAAAACCTTTATGTTCTACATCTCTATTTCTTACTATTTTCATTTTCGACGTTGTTTATCAATTTCTTGATCTTTCTTTGCTGAATTCTAAATTGCTGCCAATCACAGAATTCCTTTGGCACAGAAAGAAGCCATTTAGCCCATGGTGACCGCACCGGCTCTTCAGATGAATATCGTTACCTCGTTCCAATCCCTTACTTTTCCCTCATACTTTTGCATACTATTTCAATCCAAGTAATGGTCTAATGCACTCTTGAATGCCTCAATTGAACCTATCACTATCACATTTCCAGGCAATACATTCAACATCCTAACTATTTGCTATGTGAAAATCTTTTCTCACATCCCCCTTGATTCTTTGCAGATCATTTTAAATCTATGCTGTCACATTCTTGTTCTTTCCATGAGTGGAAACAGTTTCTTCCTATCTATTCTATCCAACTTGCTCATGATTTCAAAAATCTCCATCAAATCTTCTCTCATCCTTCTTCTAACCAATGACGGTGGTACCAATTTCTTCAATCTATCCTCATAACTAAAGTTTTTCTTTCTTGGAGCCATTCTTACAAATCACTTCTGCACTTTCTCGAATGCATTCCATCTTTCCTATGATGTGATACCAGAACTGTACTCAACAAGTTTTTCATTCATTAATTTAAGACTTTTTACAACAATATTGGGAGTCTCTTGCTTTGATTTGGTGTTCTCTTAATATTTTTTCTTAGCCATGATTGTTTCACCTGTCTTGATAGTTTTTGTAGGAATGTAGGAATTGGTTCTCCTCTTTTCACACACAGATCACGGGCTGAACTCTACAGTGCTGGACTTAGTTACGTAATTTGGAGAGCAAGTGTGCAAGCATGTTAGCTTAAAAGACCCATATGTTTGTTGGTCTTTGCAGTCACATTCATTATTGATCTCAATATTTATGCTTAGAAATGCAGCTGAATGCATGAGGACAAAATGTGTTCAGTTGGATATACTCCAGAAATATAAGCATCCTTTCAGCAACACTGTCAGTAGAGACATGATAGGCAGTTTCACCCACTGCATTGTGCATGCTAATATTTTATTGTGCACGCAGTTGCAATCTGTACCAGCTTATTTTTCAATGTTAAATGGACACTTCTTGATGAACTGTTGTATAGGTGACTCTTAATATCAGCAATTATTTCAGGTCATACTAACACCTGTATTTCACAAATTAAGTGCACAATTCTTATTTTGTCATTTTGTGATCATTTCTAGAAACTCTTAAGTAATGACAAATTTATGTAACATGATGTAAAGGAACAGTAAACCCAGCCATACAATACTCTGTATCCACAAAATGTGCAGGTGAGTTTGAAACACATAATGGTTTATACACCGATGACTAGCATGTAGTTCACCACTAACGCAGTAGTTGCGTTCCAGCGAAGCCTCGCTTAATAGAAAATCGCTTAATGGAAATAATGGGGCCTGTGGGACAAATGGAGTTAGGGGCAGACCAGCTCAAAAATCATCCAAAAATGAAAAGTATAGCACAGCCTGAATGAAGGTTGAAATCACATTGATCAACAAAACAAAAGTAAATTTAACACAAAGCATTTATAAAATATAAGAAAGCTGCTCGCTGTACAGTACCGCTTTCAGAAAACTGCTTTGTCAGCAGCTGACATTGGTGCTTGTGCAGAACGGCACAGAGGCTTCAGCGCTGACATCAGCGCATGCGTACAACGGCACAAAGAGTAGTACCGACATTGCGCATGCATGGACACAGAAGCATGTGCAGAACAGCAAGAATGTGGCTCAATGGTTAGCACTGCTGCCTCACAGCACCAGGAACCTGGGTTTGATTCCAGCCTCGAGCGACTGTATAGAATTTGCATGTTCTCCCCATGTCTGTATGGGTTTCTTCTGAGTTCTCTGGTTTCCTCCCACAGTCCAAAGATATGCAGGTTACTTGAACTGGCCATGCTAAATTGCCCATAGTGTCCAGGGATATGTTAGGTGCATTACTCATGGGAAATGTAGAGTGATAGGGTAGGGAAATGGGTCTGGGTGGGATACTCCTCGGAGAGTCAGTGTGGACTTGTTGGGTCAAATGGCCTGTTTCCACATCGTAGGGATTCTATGATTCTGTGAACATTGGTGCATGTGCAAAACGGCGCAGACATTTCAGTGCAGATAGCTGCGCATGCGCAGAACAAAGTGTGTAAACCGTTCCCCACTGAAATCGAGCTATTACTGACAGAGGTAAGCGTTCGCGAAAGTACCATTCCCTAATTCTTCAGTGACATTATAGCCAAATTGCGCTGCCAAAATGTGCGTTATATTAGAACTACCTGAAGTAGCTTTGTAATATTCAAGCCTCTGTTGTGCTCTGCTTTAGCACAGCATGCAGTCCACTTTTTCAACCATGGTTCATCTTCAACTCTGTCTTCAGCAATTACTTTGTTCTATTCCTGCTTCTTATTTCTCTCATTCTTCATCGAAAAATCATTGCTTTAATGAAAGTTTAAAAAAAATCTCCTTGAAAATTGAAGCAGCAGTTTTAAGTCTGAAATATTAGTTGTCATTTCTCCATACAAATGTGTTTTCTGTTTTTTATGGTGCAGTGAGATGGCAAAATTGCCTGTCTGAATTTAAATTTTAACAAAAATATCTTATAGGGTAGGCTAGCCTCAGTACCTGATTTTCAAATACCTCAAATATTTTCCAGTATTACAAAGGGATCACCAATGAAACAGATTTATCCATCCCTATATAAAAAGTATAGCATGTTTTATAATTTTTTTGAGTATAAGGCAACTGCAGGAAACAAAACAGAAGCAGATTCTCAAAAAATTGATAATAGGAAAACATAAGAGTTTTAAAAAGACTCTTCTCAATAAAATTTTGGAAATTCAGTGCCATATGTGCAATGTGCATTGAGCTCAATGTAAGTAGCGTTGATAACACTATTACTCAGGTGCTGTGATATCAAGTTTTTTTAATAAGTGGTTCTCTGCTTCAGTGATGATACCAAACACAGATCTCAGTTCTCATACCAGTAGAAAGATGCATTAGAATAATAGAATCCCCATAGAGTCATAGAGATGTTGTGAAACTTGAAAAGGTTCAGAAAAGATTTACAAGGATGTTGCCAGGGTTGGACGATCTGAGCTACACGGAGAGGCTGAACAGGCTGGGGCTGTTTTCCCTGGAGTGTCGGAGGCTGAGGGTGACCTTAAAGAGGTTTACAAAATTATGAGGGGCATGGACAGGATAAATAGACAGTCTTTTCCCTGGGGTGTGTGGCCCATCAAGGCCACAATGACCTTCCAAAGGGCATCCCACCCAGATCCACCCTATCCATGCAACCCTGCATTTTCCATAGCTAATCTACCTAACCTACATATCCTTGGACACTATGGGCACTAAGGGCAGCATGGTGGCTCAGTGGTCAGCACTGATGCCTCACAGCACCAGGGACCTGAGTTCGATTCCACTCTCGGGCGACTGTCTGTGTGGAGTTTGGACATTCTCCGTTGTCTGCATGGGTTTCCTCCCACAGTCCAAAGGTGTGCAGGTTAGGTGGATCAGCCTTGGGAAATGCAGGGTTACAGGGATAGGGTAGGGGGTTGGGTCTAGGTGGGATGCTCTTCAGAGCGTCAGCGTGGACTTCATTGCCTGCTTCCACACTGTTGGGATTTTATGAATTTATCATGGCCAGTCCACCTAGCCAGCACATCCTTTTGATTATGGGAGGAAACCAGTGCACCCAGAAGAAACCCATGCAAACATGGGAGAATGTGCAAACTCCACACAGTTGCCATATGCTGGAATCAACCTGGGTTCCTGGCATTATGGGGTAGCAGTGCTAACCACTAAACTGTCGTTCCACTCTTTGGTTTATTTAGCCATACCCTTAAGTCTGAGACAATCTAGATTTTCAGTACTTGTTGCGTTGCGTTCCTCTGCAATTCATTTCAGAAGTTTGTATAAAGCAGTGCATGCAAGCAGTTTTCAGAGTGTGAATTAATAAACTTGCGCTATTAAAAATAATTACACAAGTAGGACACTCAGAAAACTGCATCATTTTATATCCATCATAAATAGTAGGAAATGTGCTGTATTTTTATAATGCTACACCATTCCTGACAGAAGTCAGTGCAGTGAGAACCTCTACACCCCTAAACGAGTTAACCACAACTCAGTGGTGGTACCTTGTCCATGTATAAGCATCTGTATATGTACTACATAAATGCAAAATCATTATAGATCAAGTTGAAGTAAACTGACGGAAACTAGTCCTGTTTATGAAAGGGTCAGGAACCAGAAGACATATTTAAGAGCCAAAGCAAGCAAGTGATGAAAAACTGAAATACACTGCCAGATTGACTTGTGTTATTCAAATAGGAATTGTGTAAGCACCTGAGGGTAAAAACATTTCAGGTTATGGGCTATGTTCCCTGTATTTCATCCTGCCACTGCATAGACTTCCAAGGTTCATGCATGGCAGCAAAGTCCTGAATTGGTATCCACACCAATCGGAGTACATGGACCACAAATGTGCAGCTTAGAGGAAACATTGGTTACAGGAAACAGATGGGAGTAACTGTTACGATCTTACAAAGAGCAAGCGGGACAAATAGCCTGTTTGTCTGCTATAACCATTCTGATTCTATGTCATTCTTTCTTTTGAATTTATATCACACCCCAGCATCGACTTACAAATCTGGTTCAACTATAATCAGCATGATTCCAAATTGTAGTAGTTAGTCTGTCTCTTTGTTACACACACTATAGCTGAAATGGTCCATTAACCTTTGACGTGCACAGGCTGTCTACTCAGGATAGGTTATTGCGAACTATGTCCTCCAATGTATTTTTCCATTATTGCCTGAGCAAGGTTGCTCATATGGAATAAAAATCGAAAGAACTGCAGATGCTATAAATCAGAAACAAAACCAGAAGTTGCTGCAAAAGCTCAGCAGGTCTGGCAGCATCTGTTTAGAGAAATCAAAGTTTACATTTTGGGTCCTACCCCAGACCTTCCTCAGTTCTGAGGAAATTGTCACCAATTTTCTGAGGAATTTTCCAGTAACTTTCATTTTTGCTCATATGGAATGTCATTTGCATTGCACACCCAAGACAGGAAGCTCAATTTCCTGACTCAGCACCCAGACACATGTTCATCGAAGTGGCCTCAAAGACACAGGACCTTCACTCCAGGGAGGTACAGGCAGGATTGTGTTGGGCCCTCCAATCCTGTAGCAATTCAGAAGGGACCACAGGACATGTGAGTGCCAAAGTAACGGGTTAGAAAACCAGCTTAGGTTCTTTGGGATTTCAGTCCATAAGAACTGGGAGTAGAAGTCGGTAATTCAGCCTCTTCATCTCCGCTCTGCCATTTAATACGATCAAGGCTGATCTCATCATCACCTCAACTCTGCTTTACTGCCCGCTCCCTATAACCCGTCAATCTGTTACTACTTAAAAGTCTGACTACCTCCTTAAATTTCCCTGTAACCCTCACCCTCACACTTTGTACCCGCTCCATCCAGATCCATTCCACCTCAGTGTGGAAAGCTGGGAGAATTCCCAGGTCCATGAACCCAGCTGTTAAAAGTGTTCACCTACATTGACCAGCTTCAGTCAAGGGCAGGTTGGATTGGGTGACCTGAGAAAAGCTGCAGAGATTGCTAGGTTCAGAGGTAGACTGTGTCCAGGCTCCAGCACCATGTTAAGAAATCTTAAAAGAAAGCAATGAAATCTAAAACAATTTTCTAGTTTTCACACCTCATTCAATCCTATGCCCCATCCATGTCAACCCATTGCAACTAATCCCTTCTACTTATTCCCATGATCTCTAATGCCCTACACACCTTTAATATTCCCAGTGACTCTTCATACCCCTTACATCAGCTAAGTCCCTACTTCAACCCATCACCTATTCCCATTTTACCACCATGCTAATTCAGAAGTATTCAGACGTATCCATGCTCACAGGAGAAAAAATAAATATCTGCCACTTAAAGCCTCTATGTCTCAGTGCATACTCTCATGCATAAAAACATACTTTGACACATCTTGATATGTTTAACACCTGTTAACAAGTCTGACCCTACTTGACAGTCAGGTTTTGACAAGTTTGACACCTATTGACATGTTTTGACATTTCCTGACAGATCCTAACACTTCTGACAGGTTTTGAATCTCTTGCCAGACCTTTAAATTTTCTGAGAGGCCTTGACACTTCTAAATTTGATATTTAATGCTTTTACTGTTCCATGGGGGTTTTGCACCTTTTATGCATAATTTATTCCACAGGTAACAATCCCAAAGTGTACCTGAGTCCTCTCGCAATAGTGTACCTAACACTCACTTCCCATGACCCCACTCAGAGGATATCTGAACCGAGCACCCGCTTCCTTCAACTTGAAGATGTTTGAGATCACATCCAAAGGCGTACTTCAAATTTCCAAAGGAGTATCATCCGTTCCCACTAAGAACAGCTCTTACTTGTTCTAATTCTGGGTTCCAGCCGGCAGGAAAGCCATCTCTAATTTGAGTAAAGAGCAGCTGATAATCTTAATGCCAGCTGCCTCTGTGAACACTGCATTCATGAATCACAGACCATCCACAGTCCTATTCCTATGAAACCACTTTCACCCGCTTCATCAATGACCTTCCCACCATCATAAGGTCAGAAATGGGGTTGTTCAATGATGATTGCACAGTGCTTAGCACCATTCACGTCTCCTCACACTGAAGCAGTCCATGTTAAAAAATTACAAGACCTGGAGAAAGTGAGGACTGCAGATGCTCAAGATCAGAGTAGAGAGTGTGGTGCTGGGAAAGCACAGCAGGTCAGGCAGCATCCGAGGAGCAGGAGAATTGGCGTTTCAGGCATAAGCCCTTCATCAGGAATGAGGCATGTGGGCCGGGGCTAAGAGATAAATGGGAGGGGGATGGGGTGGGTAGCTGAGAAAGCGATAGGTGGATGAAGGTGAGGTCGGAGGGGGGGAGTGATGGACTGGTCTGGAGGGCTGTGCTGAGTTGGAGGCTTGGGACTGGGATAATGTGGGGCGAGGGGAAATGAGGAAACTGTTGAAATCCACAGTTATTCTGTGTGGTTGCAGGGTCCCAAGGCAGAATATGAGGCGTTCTTCCTCCAGGCGTCGGACAGTAACAGTGTGGCGGTGGAGGAGGACCTGCATGTCCTTGACAGAGTGGGAGGGGGAGTTGAAGTGTTCAGCCATGGGGTGGTGGGGTTGGTGGGTGCAGGTGTCCCAGAGATGTTCTGAAACGATCAAGTGCAACAAGATCTGGACAATATCCATGCTTGGGTTGAAAAGTGGCAAATAATGTCATGCCACACAAGTACCAGGCAATGACCATCTCCAATGAGAGACAATCTAACCACTTTCCTTTGACATTCAATGGCATTACCATCACTGAATACCATCAAACTCTTGGGGGTTACCAGTGACCAGAAACTCAACTCGACTGGCAACTTCAATATAGTGGCTCCAAGAGGAGGTCAGAGGCTAAAAATACTGCAGCATGGCGCAGTACCAGATGATTAGAGAGTGGCAAATGTTATTTCTTTGTTCAAGAAAATGAATAGGGATAATCCTGGGTATTACAGAGCAGTCGGTCTTACATTTGTGATGGGCAAATTATTTGAGAGGATTCTGAGAGACAGGATTTATGATGACTTGGAAAACCATAGTTTGATCAGAAATAGTCAGCATTGCTTTGTGAGGGGCAGGTCATGCCTCACAAACCTTATTGAATTCTTTGAGAATGTGACAAAACACATTGATGAAGGTAGAGCAGTAGGATGTGGTGTACATGGATTTTAGCAAGGCGTTTAATAAGGTTCCCCATTGTCAGCTCAATCAGAAAGAAAGGAGGCATGGGATACAGAGAAATATGGCTATCAGGATACAGAATTGGCCAGCCCGTAGAAGACGGAGGGTGGTAGTAGATGGAAAGTATTCAGCCTGGAGCTCGGTACCAGTGGTGTTCTGCAGGGATCTATTCTGGGACCTCTGCTTTTTGTGAGTTTTATAAATGACTTGGATGAGGAAGTGGAAGGGTGGGTTAATAAGTATGCTATTGACACAAAGGTTGGTGGAGTTGTGGATAGTGTGGAGGGCTGCTGTAGGTTGCAATGGGACATTGACAGGATGCAGAGTCGGGCTGAGAAGTGGCAGATGGAGTTCAACCTGGAAAAGTGTGAAGTGATTTATTTTGGAAGATCGAATTTGAATGCAGAATACAGGATTAAAGGTAGGATTCTTGGCAGTGTGGAGGAACAGAGGAATCTTGGGGTTCATGTCCATAGATCCCTCAAAGTTGCCACCAAGTTGGTCAGGTTGTTAAGAAGGCATATGGTGTGTTGGCTTTCATTAGCAGGGGGATTGAGTTTATGAGGTTATGCAGCAGTTGTCCCAAGCCCTAGTTTGATCACACTTGGAATATTGTGTTCAGTTCTGGTCACTTGATTATAAGAAAGATGTGAAAGCTTTAGAGAGAGTGTAGAGGAGATTTACCAAGATGCTGCCTGGACTGGAGTTCATGTCTTGTGAAGAAAGGTTGAGGGAGATGTGCCTTTCTCATTGGAGCGAAAACGGCTGACAGGTGACTTGATAGAGGTGTGTAAGATGATGAGAGGCATAGATAGAATGAATAGTCAGAGACTTTTTCCCAAGGCAGAAGTGGCTATCACAAGGGGGTATAATTTAAGGTAATTGGATAAAGATTTAGGGGAGATGTCAGAGGTAGGTTCTTTACACAGAGAGTGGTGGGTGCGTGGAATACACTGCCAGCAGTGGGAGGAGAGTCAGATACATTAGGGACATTTAAACAACTCCTGGGTAGGCACATGGATGACAGTAAAATGAAGGGTATGAAGGTTAGTTTGATCTTCGAGTAGAAGGGCCTGTACTCTGTTGTCCTGTTCTATGTCCCATGTTACTCACCTTTTCCTTCAATGTTTATCGACCAGCTACAAAGCAAAGTCAGGAATGTGATGGAATTTTCCCTGCTTCTCTGCAGGTCCAAAAACACTCAAGAAGGACAAAGCCCTCTTGATGGGCACTATATCCAAAAATATGCAGTCCCTCAATATTACTCAGTAGCAGCAATGTGTATTATCTACAAGATGCACTGAAGAAATTCATAAAGAATCATTGGAAAGCAACTTCCAAACCCAAAACCACTTCTATCTAGAAGGACAAGGGTGGAGGTACATTGGAGTATTACCATCTGCAAGTTCCTATCCAACCCACTTACTATCCTGATTTGGAAATATACTGCCATTCCTTCACTGTCACTGAGTCAAAATCCTGGACTTCCATCCCTAATAGCATTGTGGGCCCATCTGTAGCACATGGACTGCAGCAATTCAAGAAGGCACCTCACCACCACCTTCTCATAGACAGCTCGGGATAAGCAATAAATGCTGGCCAACAAGCAGGAGGCTGGAAGAACACAGCAAGCCATAAGACCATAAGACATAGGAGTGGAAGTAAGGCCATTCGGCCCATCAAGTCCACTCCACTATTCAATCATGGCTG
Source organism: Chiloscyllium plagiosum (assembly GCF_037043375.1). Lineage (NCBI taxonomy): Eukaryota > Metazoa > Chordata > Chondrichthyes > Orectolobiformes > Hemiscylliidae > Chiloscyllium > Chiloscyllium plagiosum. Next base: position 130,243,265 of record NW_028270141.1, on the reverse strand, counting down.
ATGGGCATTTCAACTCCACTTACCCGCATTCTCCCCGTAGCCCTTAATTCCTTGTGACATCAAGAATTTATCAATCTCTGCCTTGAAGACATTTAGTGTCCCGGCCTCCACTGCACTCTGTGGCAATGAATTCTACAGGCCCACCACTCTCTGGCTGAAGAAATGTCTCCGCATTTCTGTTCTGAATTTACCCCTCTAATTCTAAGGCTGTGTCCATGGGTCCTAGTCTCCTCGCCTAACGGAAATAATTTCCTAGCGTCCACCCATTCCAAGCCATGTATTATCTTGTAAAATTATCTTGTAAAGCCAGGCAGCATCAGGAGGTGGAGAAGTCAATGTTTCAGATGTAACCCTTCTTCAGGACTTTAACACTTAATGTCATTGAAAAATAACTTGATTTCACCTACCATTATCATTTCATGCACCCTTTTGCATTCCTAATTTCCTTTTAAGTTCTCTGTTGCATATTCTATACTCCTCCAGGGCATTTGTAATGTTGTACCCTTGGTATCTGCCATAAGCCTTCATTCCTCTCTTTATTGAATCCTGTATATCCCTCAACATCCAAGATTCACTGGATTTGTTAGTCCCATCATTTGTCTTTATTGGAATGTGTTGGCCCTTCTCTCCCTATTTCCTTCTTAAATGTGTTCCATTATTCTGATATTGGTTTACTGAAAAGTATGTCATTCCTCTGTATCCGCGAGGGTTCCATTCCTGGTAACACATGAGAATGATGAAGTTTATGAATGCGGAGCTCACTGAATATAGGTTAAAAATGGTTAAAGGTATCGCGGATATGTGATTTTTTTTGTCCCTGGATGTTGATTTTTGTTGTTGCTTTATTCATGAGTCATGATTTCACAGATACAGAGTACTTACTGTATTCAGAAAGCAAAAAAAACTTCCAACCTTATAAAAATGTTATAATCAGACACTGCCATTCATAGTTTCAATAACAGAAGCTTTATTCTACTTCACACCTCATAATGTTTTGCAAATAAACATACAGTCATTGAAAGTAATGATATCCATCAGTCAAAGCTAACACTGCACCTCAGCCTGTGTAAACACACCCCTGCTGAGCTAATACATTCATAAATACTGGACATCAGCCAAGCATCCATAATGAGGCCATCTAGAGAAACAGATGTTTAGCCATCTGTATTCCAGTTGATACAGTTCCCAACTTGTTACTCCCGCCTTATTCTATGCCGGGAATATTCATTGGCACTGGGAATTGGAGTGGGAACCTCAGATTCCCACCTGCCATTTCTAAAGGTTTCTGAGTCAACCTGACTATGCAGGTTGATTGGCTCGGAGGTGCTTCAACATTTTGGGATGATTGAACGAACGAAAATAAAACTAAATGCCATCTGGCTTTGAGTTTGATTCAACATTTTTCTCCACCTGCCAACTCCCATCAACCAACTTGGTGGTTGGGATGTATCACAAAGGGCCTGCCTACAACATTTCAGTAATTCGAACCCCAAAATGGCTTATCAGGGTCAGTGCAGAGGAAGGCGTGGGCATAATATTTGTGTTGCCACTTTTTTTTTATTAACGTATTCAAGTCCTTTCAGTTCCAGTGTGATATGTTTTCATTTCAAATTACTGAAAATCTTCAGATTCTGTTATTTTTAAATGCTTGGCTCATTAAGTTTGCATGAAAGTCTTTGCAAACTTTGTAAAATTCTGATGTATTTAATTTGGCAGAACAGTCAAACCACAAGGTTTTTTGAATCACATTTTGCAGAAGTATTTGTATAAACCCTTTGAATTGTGGTATTTTTAATCCAGTCAGATGACAGTGACATAATTCTAAAATTCCAATTATTTCAAATTTTCACTTATCAGATGCTGGTACCACTCAAAACGATAGCCCGCTCTGATAAGCCAAGTCTGGTTCCCATTAAAACATCAGCACTCTTTCTGGCTTCTTTCTTTCACTCTTGCCTTTACTTCCCTTCATTCTTTCCTTCTTTTTCATTCACATGCTCTCCCATGATCAAGGGACTGAGTTACAAACAAAGGCTAGTTACAATTGGGTTATCCTTCCACAGCTGAAGATTCTCAGTGGTCATGAGCAGTATTTTTCAAGGAGTGATAGTCTCAATCTGTGTCATTCTTTTTTATGAAAGAAAGGAGCTTTATATTTCTAAAAAGAGACTCTGCTTGGGCCTCCCTCAGAACTGCAGAGTCATACTTCCATTCTAACAATTGTTTTGTTTTGCAAAAGAAAGGCAAACTCTGTCCCCACTCCTCAGTAGTCAACTGCAATATTCTGAAATCTAAAGGGCCTAACAGCCACTTTAACAGCTGCTGTCAAATCCTAATGACATAAGATAATATTGGTGTTGAGATACTGGGAGGGTAGGGTGCAAGATGGGTAGAGGACTTAGGGTGCCAGGTAATTAGGATGCTATGTAATTAGGGTTCAGGATGAGTAGGATGCCAACTGGGAAGGTGGGAGGGTTCTAGCGTGCAAGGTTGCAAGGTAAGCGATGCAGTGTTTGGGGCAATTCAGGGTGAGTGGGAGATGGCAGGAGACAGAGAAGGTGGGGGAACGGGAGCAGTGTCAGGTCAGGTTAGGTCTGGTCAGGTCCAGCAGGGGAGAGGGTGCCAGCATAAGGGGGTTGGATGAGGCCAGGTCTGAGGGCGCCTGGTTGGATCATGGCCAACAGGGCAAGAGTGGCGTTGGGTCAGGTACAGCCAGGAAAATGGAGGGGGTGTTTGGGGGAGTGGTTTGGCTCTGGTGAGAAAGGAGTTAGATCCAGACAGCATTGAGAGTTGGAGGGGTTGGGGTCCTTGGTGGGCAGATGATAGGTCAAGGTCTGGGCTGTAAGGTGAGGCATGAGATATGTATGGGGCCCGTTGAATAGTTGCTGATGGCAGAGAGTGATGTGTGTATGGAATGAGCTGCCAGAGGAAGTGGTGGAGCCTGATACAATTACAACATGTCAAAGGCATTTGGATGGGTATATGAATAGGAAGGGTTTAAAGGGATATACGCCATGTGTTGGCAAATGGGACCAGATTAGCTTAAGATGTCTGATTGACATGGACAAGTTGGACTGAAGGCAGTACATCCAAAACAGAGTATGCTGCATAGTTAGCATGTTCTTCAAAAGGAAGAAAGGGAATGTTATGGAGCTGAAGATCAGCAGTCTCCAGAGGAAGAAGGTCAGGACAATAAACAGAAGGAACATTACCTTCTGTATGATATAGTGCTACAGCATCAGGTGCAACAAGCCAGACAGGACTTAATTGTCACCTTAATTATGAGTTGGAAGCAGTGACCATTCATTGGCTGTGAATCGAAAAGCAAGAATCTCTTGTTTATTCCCAGAAACAAATAAATCTTTATTTTGTTTCCATGTTGTACATCTCTATGACTGTATGACAATTCCCAACATGAAAATCAGAGCAGGGCCGTGGTGGCTGCAGCTTGCCACTGCTCTTCTGGATCTCCTTTTGGCAGCAATATTCAACATCACGGTGGCACAGTGGTTAGCACTGCTGCCTCACAGCGCCAGAGACCCGGGTTCAATTCCCGCCTCAGGCGACTGACTGTGTGGAGTTTGCACGTTCTCCCCGTGCCTGCGTCGGTTTCCTCCGGGTGCTCCGGTTTCCTCCCACAGTCCAAAGATGTGCAGGTCAGGTGAATTGGCCATGCTAAATTGCCCGTAGTGTTAGGTAAGGGGTAAATGTAAGGGTATGGGTAGGTTACGCTTCGGCGGGGCGGTGTGGACTTGTTGGGCCGAAGGGCCTGTTTCCACACTGTAATCTAATGTAATGTAAAAGAAAATGTAATGTATTCCATGGGCATTAGTCACCTGTATGCACTGCCATAGAGGTTAGCACCAGCCAACAGCCTCCTCACCCCCTCATGCTGATACATCTCCAACTCAATGAGGCATCCTGCATCTAAGAATTACTGGCAACACATTCCTCAATTCACAAATATTTCAAGGCTGTAACTGATGCAGTTTAAATGGGTCACATCACTTTATCTTGTTTGCCCATCATGAGGTCAGTGCTGCAGTCTTCCCGGTGCAGAATGCTAAAGACTGTGCACTTGTTGCATTGAGAGCGATATATCATAAGGCAGTTGACTTCATCAACCAAAACGGGTTACATTCCATCTTTGTGCAAGTCATCTGTGATCATGGATACCACATCCTAGAGGTCTGCACCACATACCGTGGAAGCTCCCATGATGTCTATATCCTTGAGAACTCTGATATTCCTGATTCATTTCAAGTGCCAGATACCCTACAAGAATTGTTGCTGGCATATAGGGCTATCTTATACAAGTATGGCTGATGATTCTATGATGCAGCTTCCTGGCTGAGCTTGATCACAATTACAATGTTGCCCATTCTTCCACCACAGCCATCATGGAGCAGGCAACAGGTCTCCAGAAGGTGAGGCTCCGATGTTTGGAGGGGCCTTGCAGTACAGTCAAAACTGCAATGTTTGCTCGTTCTTCAAAAGTGAAGCAGGATGAAAGGGAATGTTATGGAGCTGAAGATCAGCAGTCTCCAGAGGAAGAAAGGACAATAAACAAAGGAACATTACCTTCTGCATGATAGAGTGCTGCAGCATCAGGTGCAACAAGCCAGACAGGACTTAATTGCCACCTAAATATGAGTTAGGAGCAGTGATCATTCATTGGCTGTGAATCGAAAAGCAAGAATCTCTGGTTTGTTCCCATAAACAAATAAAGCTTTATTTTTGTTTTTTTCTTTTTCACTTTTACTGCTGTTGAATTGATATTAATATTTTCAACTGTTTAAATGCTGCTTTCCGACATGTGATACTCCCTGACTGAACAATAAGACGGTATTACACTATCTTCGATGTCTGGAAAAGAGTAGGATTCCCTTAGACAGGGTTCTAACATTGCAGGCCACATACCTGCTCTCAGAAACTTAATTTTTCATTTCTGTCCTATTATGTGTTCTGGGAAGGGCTATTTGGGATTTGCAGCAGCTGACCTGGTGCACAGCTGGGTGCTGGTGGTGGCTCTGGCAGTGCAACGACTTACACCACTGGTGAGTGCACAGTGGTGTGAACTCAGTGGCATAAAGGTATGGTGTACACATAATGAGGTAAGCAGTGGAGAATTGCATGACCTAACACACGACAGTTTATGGAGAGAAACTCTCTATGAAACTCTGCGAAAATGAAATTGATTTTTGGTAAAATTCAGCCCTCTGTGTCATCAGTAAAATCATGATGCATAACCTGGTCATGTGAACTGCCTTAAGCTACACGGTTAGTTTAAGGCTACATGGCTCCTTCAAGAAATTCAATAATTTTGAAATCTTGTGATGAGCTTTTCAGAGTTTCCTCACAACAGTAGTGAAAATAATGCACTTTTCTTTCAGATTTAGTCTGAGTGTGGTAATAGGGAACTCAGTGACATTCCACTCCCGCCAAAATAACAGGGGCTTTTGGACATTCCACACACTAAATTTTTGTTTTATTTATTCATTGTCCAAATTTTTTAGTTGATGAAGAAAAACAGTCTTCAAGTCAAGAAATCGTCATGTTGGGAGTTGCAGCAAAACCACCAGCAATATATCTTGCGCAGCATCTACCTCTCCCTGTTGCTTTTAAGAATGTTAGAATGCTATGTAGCTGTGTGAGTCAGGTTGAAGTACATTCTTTATGCATTTTTCATTCTCTATTTACTCTGAACAATTTCTTTCTCATAAAGATGAACTAGAAAATATTCCAGCTAATAAAATTTCTGAAAAAAATTAATTATTTCAGTATTATCTGATCCTTTTCTGCATTTTCTGTATGCTTACCTTTTGAGGTTAAGCAAGCATACAAATGTCCATTTCCAGGTTCTCAGTTTGAAAGTATTTCTGTTGGTATATAATGAATATTCAGAGGGTCGTTGTGAATGTGTTGACGTGTGTTGAAGTATATTGGGGTGGGGGTTGCTGAAATTGAAAACTGCACTCAATATCATATTAACTTGCTTCAGCATGTTAAAGTTTTCAAAAGCTTACAACTCAAGCAAAAAATTTTTGATTACTATATCCATGCAATCCTGAGAGTGTTCTGCACTATGAGACATTACACCCACAGCTACTTCTTTTTGAAAGATGTGATTCCATGACAATATTTTTAGCAGAGCAAGATGTTGTTCTCTTGTCTTGCCTGCTGTTTGTCCTGCAAGATAAACTAAATTATCTGGTTAAAAATGCATTTCTTTGTCGTTTCTGGGACTCAGCCATGAGGAAATCACTTTTCAGGTTTTCCAATATAGTAACAATAACCAGTGAAGAACTTGGGGATCTCCTGAGGATAGGAAAAGGTGCATTACAAGGGTATTTAATTTCATTATATTAAAAAATTATGATTGAATTTGGTGCACCCTAATGTTTCTGTCCAGAGGCCATCAGCCTGCATGTGTAAGTTGAAGCAGGGGATTTTGGCAGAACTTTATAATTGGGAAAGGATGAAATAACAAAGAACATTACAGTGCAGGAACAGGCCCTTCAGCCCTCCAAGCCTGTGCCAATCCAGATCCTCTATCCAACCCTGCTGTCTATTTTCCAAGGATCTCTATCCCTTTGCTCCCTGCCTATCCATGTATCTGTTTAGATACCTCTTAAATGATGCTATTGTTCCCACCTCCTACCACCTCCACTGGCAACGCATTCCAGGCACCCACCACTCTCTACGTAAAGAACTTTCTTTGTATATCTCCACTAAAATTTTTCCCTCTCACTTTGAACTCGTGACCCCTACTAATTGAGTCCCCCACTCTGGGAAAAAGCTATCCACCTTGACTACACCTCGTATGCTTTTGTAGGCCTCAATCAGGTCCTCCTGAACAGCCTTCTTTCCAATGAAAATAATCCTAATCTACTCAACCTCTCGTCATACCTAGCATCCTCTATACCAGGCAACATCCTGATGAACCTCCTCTGCACCCTCTCCAAAGTTTCCACATCCTTTTGGAAATGTGGTGACCAGAACTGTACGCAGTATTCCAAATGTGGCTGAACCAAAGTCTTCTACAACTGTAACATGACATGCCAAGTCTTGTATTCAATACCCCGTCCGATGAAAGAAAGCATGCCGTTTGCTTTCTTGACCACTCTCCTGACCTGTGTTGCTACCTTCAGGGAACAATGGACCTGAACACCCAGATGTCTCTGTACATCAATTTTCACCAGACTTTTCCATTTACAGTGTAGTTCACTCTGGAGTTACATCTTCCAAAATGCATCACCTCGCATTTGTCCAGATTGAACTCCATCTGACATTTCTATGCCCAACTCTCCAATCTATCTATATTCTGCTGTATTCTCTGACAGTCCCCTTCACTATCTGTTACTCCACCAATCTTACTGTCATCTGCAAACTTGCTAATGAGGCAACCTACATCGTCCTCTAAAACATTTATGTATATCACAAACAACAGTGGTCTCAGCATGGATCCCTATGGGACACCAATGGTCACAGATGTCGACTTTGAGAAGCTCCCTTCCACTACTACTCTCTGTCTCCTGTTGCCCTACCAATTATCTATCCATCTAGCTAGAACACCCTGGACCCCATGCAACTTCACTTTCTTCATCAGCCTACCATGGGGAACTTGGTCAAACACCTTACTAAAGTCCATGTATATGACATCTACATCCCTTTCCTCATCAATCAATTTTGTCACCTCTTCAAAGAATTCTATTAGGTTTATAAGACATGACCCTCCCTGCACAAAACCATGCTGCCCATCACTGATAAGCCCATTTTCTTCCAAATGGGTATATATCCTATCCTTTAGTATCTTCTCCAGTAGCTTCCCTGACGTCAAGCTCACATGTCCATAGTCACCTGGATTATCCCTGCTGCCCTTCTTAAATAAGGTGGCAACATTAGCAATTCTCCAGTCCTCTGGGTCCTCCCCTGTGTTCAATGATGCTGCAAAGGTATCTGTTGAAGCCCCAGCTATTTCCTCTCTCGCTTCCCTTAGTAACCTGGGGTAGATCCCAGTGGATCCTGGGGACTTGCCCACCTTAATGCCTTTTAGAATACTTCCTCCCTCCTTATGCTGACTTGACCTAGAGTACTCAAAGATCTATTCCTAACCTCAACATCCACCATGTCCCTCTCCTCGGTGAATACCAATGCAAAGTACTCGTTAAGAACGTAACCCATTTTTTCTGACTCCATGCATATCTTTCCTCCTTTGTCCTTGAGTGGGCCAACCCTTTCCTTCATTACCCTCTTGATCCTGAAATATGAATAAAAGGCTTTGGGGTTTTCCTTAACCCTGCTCACTCAGGATATCTCATGACCTCTTTTAGCCTCTTCATTCTTCTCACAGCTTGTGGACACAAAGCTTTTTTGGTTAATAGGAGCCTAATGTTTCTTGAGGCAGCAGATACTAAAATCTTGCAAGTGTAGGCCAATGTAGTTAAGGAATATGAAGATCCCCAAGCTTCCTCTAATTCTGAGATGCTATCGCTTTTACGTGGCAGTTCGAGAACCAGGGGAATCCATGTTGGGATTTTTGATGAGGTAAGATCATGTCGCTCTGGTTTGACCCTTAATGAGATGCTGAGAGACCATTTGGTATGTGGGATTAATGATGTACTATGCAAAAGCACCTACTAGCTATGGCCTAACTGGACTTCAAACATGTACCACAACTGGCTTTGTCATTAGAAAAAGTGTCAAGCAGAGCATATGAGCTACAGAGTGTGGAAGTGGATACCCTTACCAGGCCAACTCAGTTCAGAGGACACTGACTTGAGTGAAGGCAATTTCACCTCATCACTCAGGACATATCCAGAACAGAGGGACTCTCGGTCATCCCACAGTAAAATCCCCCCCAAAAAAAGCCAAGCTTCAGCCAAATGGTTAACATTTTCTTCAGGATCCGGGCCAGCAAGCCATTGTATGCTGGTTTGCGGACTCAGACAGCAAAAGAGTTCCACTCGGCCTGAATTGAATAAGAGAACTCATAGGTTGGTATCCAGGACAGTGTGCATCCTGGAAAGCCCACATACATCTGGCTTGGAACAGTCACAAATCAGCACCAATAATATATATGTGTGGTTAAATGGTCACCTGGTTCTAATGAAGGCTGATACCAGCACTGTTATATCAGTGATTACAGAACCAGAACCAGAATGGTGGCTCAGCGGTTAGCTGAGGGACCAGGGAACCAGGTTCAATTCCAGCCTCGGGAGACTGTTTCCTCCAGGTGCTCTGGTTTCCTCCTACAATCCAAAGATGTGCAGGTTAAGGGAACTGGCTGTGCTAAATTGCCCATGTGTTCAGGGATGTTAGGTGCAGTAATCAAGGGAAATGTAAAAGTAATAGGGTAGGGGAATGTGTGTGGGTGGGTTGCTCCTTGGAGGGTCAGTGTGGACCTGTTGGGCCAAATGGTCTGTTTTCACACTGTAGGGATTCTATGATTAACAAAATTCGCTCTGGACTCCAACCCTTAAGTTTGTATAAGACCTCAGCTCGATTGAGAACCTATACCAGGGAACCTTTACAGATTAAAGCATACAATGTCAGTCCTGGTCTCTTACGAGAAGCAGCTGGGTTCACTTACCACTGATTGTAGTAAAGGGCTCAGACCCGAGGCTGATGGAGTGAAATTAGTTGAGAAAAATTCACCTTGATTGGCTCAACGTTTTGCGATTAGAAAATGGCTGCCTAAGTGAAGTCCTAATTAAATACCCTGAAACTTTTCAGGAAGGTCTTAGGACTATCAAAGGAGCCACGGCTATTTTGCTTGTTGACCAGGAAGCAATTTCACAATTCTGCAAGACCCACCCAGTACCATTTGCCTTATGTGCAAAAATAGAGGCAGGCATTAGGAGGCTGGAAACCGAAGGAACCATCAAACCTGTACAGTTTGCAGAATGGGCAGTACCAGTTGTACCAATAATAAAGCATGATGGATCAGTTCGCCTTTGTGGGATTTAAACAAATGGTTTTTACAGCTGGTTAACTACCCAATCCCTCGCATAGAGGAACTATATGCAGAGCTGACAGGGGGGCTGTCCTTCACAAAACTGGATATAACCCATGAGTACCTTCAAGGACAGTTAGAATTCCCAGAGTATGCCACACTTAATAACCATCATAAAGATATGTACCTATATATGATACTGCCATTTGGGGTATCATCAGCCTGTGCACTTTTCAGTGGATAATGGAGAACATTACCCCAAATCATCATTTATCTGGATGATCTGCTAATGTCCTTATACGTTTCTCCAAGGTGGGTATACACCTTAAATGGGAAAAATGTGTGGTTCTAGGCAGTGACCTACCTGGAATACAGAGTCGACATGACCAGGTTACAACATTGGATGACAAAGGTGTCTCGGTTCTGTACCAGAGTTTCGGTCTTTCAGCAAAGGTTCACTATGGAATCTGTACATTGTTCTCATACCTTACGGGTCCTCTGGTTACCTTGCAGTTTCACTGGTCAGGGCAGTACTCGAGTTTGCAGCATCAAGTTGTTTGTCACAGTTGCATCAAAGTCATGGGAACAGGATCAGAACTACGGGAACTCGTGGTTTTCAAATTGTGTAAAATACTGACTCCAGTATTCAGCTTCATCAAATCAGTCAAACTCTACTTGAAAATCTGTGACAAAGATATTTCATGCATCCTTTGTGAAACAATTAATTGGGTCATTATTCTGACAATATGTCTCTTTAGCCTCAGCAATGCTGAAAGGTCCTGTCAACTGGATGTGTTTTGCAGGCTGTTGTTTGCTCTTCCCTGCTTTAAAATTATGTCCAGAACAGGTCCTTCCCTTGTTGCAATTTGTGCATGATGGTTAAAAATGTTCTCCAGAATTCATTTTAAGAACACTGTGTCCTCTATATTTTTTGCATTGATTCTATGTCACTGTTATTTTTCTAACTTTCTCAGCAATTTGCTTGTACTTTTTTTTGCCTTTCTCTGACCGTTTGGAACTAAAAATACATTCCAAACAGCATGTTTGACACCATTCTTGTGAATAACATCCATAGTAGTGCTTTCCAAAGTAAGGATTGGACATCAAGTGGGGTTGTGAGCTGAAATTTTGAAGTTACAAGTTCCGAGGCTGTAATGACCAACACATCCTTACCCTGGTATTTTCTTCCTTTCTCTCCTCCCCACAGCTAAAACATTCCCACAATTCTGTAGTTCTCACTGAAGGGTCTATACAATTTACAAGCCTCAAAATGGAGTCACAGCAGGTAAAACTTTGGGAAACATTGACTCATGGCCTCACTTTATGGATCTTCCAGCGTATCATTTCCCCTAACAACTGTAGTTGCTTCTCTAATAAATATTACAGCCCCTCTATCCTGTCTCAAAGCTCCAAAACCAACAACTTTGAGCTACCTCTGCACCTTCTTTCAGGCAATTTCATGAATAACTTTGACAGCATATTTCCAAATGTACTGAAATATGTATATCTATTCCCAAATAGGTGGCTTTATTCAATAGATTATCTGTGTGGGAATATAAACCATTAAGCAAACTTTTTAATTGTCTGTTTTCTAACCTTTTATTTTTTTCTCTTTTCTTTACACTCATTAATTCACTGGCCTTCCATTTCCAGTTTTGGTTCTCTTCTTTCTGAATCTCTCCTCAAGTTCTTATCACCTTTGCAAAGTTATTTAAACCCACCAATAGTATTAGCAAATCTCACATGCTAATATTGGCCTCCATGCTGGAGTGTACCCATTTGGTTTATACAGTTCTCAACTCCACCTGAACCATCCCAATTTAAAGCCTTAAAAATATAAAGCTGTCCTTCCTATACCTTCTCTTCAGCTGCTAATTCACCTCCATTGTCCTGCTCCATCCGTATGCACCCAGCTGTGTTTCCGTATGAATCCTGCTTTCCTCAATCCCTAAAATCTTCTGACAGGTCCTGTTATCTTTCTACCTGTGTCATTGATACCTGTATGACTGATGACATCCAGCTGTTTGTCCTTCCTTGTCAAATGGGTTCAGAAACGATTTACGAGGATGTTGTCAGGGTTGGAGGGTTTGAGTTATAGGCAGAGGCTGAATAAGTTAGGGCTATTTTCCCTGGAGCATCGGAGGCTGAGTAATGATGTTATAGAAGTTTATAAAGTCATGAGGGGCATGGTTAGGGTGAATAGACAAGGTCCTTTCCATGGGGTGGGAGATTCCAGAGCTAGGGGGCAAAGTTTTAAGGTGAGAGGGGCAAGATATAAAAGGGATCCAAAGGGCAACATTTTCGCACAGTGTGGTGCCTGTATGGAATGAGCTGCCAGAGAAAGTGGTGAAGACTGGTACAATTACAACATTTAAAAGGCATCTGGATGGGTATATAAATGGGAAGGGTTTAGAGGGATATGGGCTAAATGCTGGCAAATGGGATTAGATTTATATAGGATATCCAGTCTGCATGGATGAGTTAGAGCAAAGGGTCTGTTTCCATGCTGTATAGCTGTATGACTCTGTCTCCATGAGCTTTGCAATGATTTCCTTGATGCTGAAATCACAGCATACCACTATTTTATTTGACCATTCATGGATGTGGCATCATTGGCAAGGTGCACATTTGTTGCTTATTGCTCAATTTCTTTGAAAGTACGTAGGAATCAACCATATTGCTCTCTTTCCCAATTGCTGCTTGTAATTCACCCTTGCTGCTATTGGGTCCACTAGTTAACTGGAGCAGCTCATGCTCAGTGTCACTATGAACAGTGGTTTATGTCACTATACTGGAGAAAAGAATTCTCAGCGACTATAATCACTACTAGAAGTTGCAGAAAAGGGAGAATAGATAACAATTATACCCTGAGACCATAAGAAATAGGGACAGGAGTTTGGCACCTTGAGCCTGCTCCACCATTCAATTAGGATTATGCCAGATCTGACATTTTTCATGTCCACTTTCCTGCGATTTCCCAATAATGTTTGATTTTCTACTGATCAAGCATCCATCTCAGCCTTAAATATACAAAAAACTCTGCCCCTACTGTTCTCTAAATAATACCTCAACAGGGTGGGAGAGGGCAGAACTAGAGGGCATAGGTTTAGGGTGAGAGGGGAAAGATGTAAAAGAGACCTAAGGGGCAACATATTCCATGCAGTGGGTGGTACCTGTATGGAATGAGCTGCCAGAGGAAGTGGTGAAGCTGGTACAATTGCAACATTTAAGAGGCATTTGGATGGGTATATAAATAGGAAGGGTTTGGAGGGATATGGGCCAGGTGCTGGTGGATGGGACTAGATTGGGTTGGGATATCTGGTCTGCATGGACAGGTTGGACCAAAGGATCTGTTTCCATGCTTTACATCTCTATGACTCGATGACTCTATGGCAAGGCATTTCAAAGACTCTCAACCATCTGAGAAGAGATTCCTCTTCATCTCTGTCTTATGTCAGCACCCCTTAATTCTGAGACCATGCCATCTAGTCCTAGACTCTCCCTTGAGGGGAAACAGCTTCTCACCATTTATGCTGTCAAACTCCTTAGGAATCCTATATGTTTCAATGAGATCACCTCTAATTCTTCTCAAATCCAGCAATTAGAGTCGCAGTCTGTTTAGCCATAGCTCATCCCTCCATACCAGCGATCATTCTCGTGAACCTTCTCTGAACTGCCTCCAATAAAATAATATCATTCCTTAAATAAAGGGATCAAAACTGTTCACAGTACTCTAGATATGGTCTCACCAGCACATTGTGCCATTACTGTAAGACTTTCCCACACTTATACTCCAACTCTCTTGAAATCAGGGCCAACATTCTAATAGCCTTCCAGATAACCTGCTGCACTGTGTGCTAGCTAAGGAGATGATGAAGAAATGGACAGCAGTGAAGATTCAGAAGTGAAAGCAGAAGAAAATGATATGTGATGCAGAAGAGTGAAAGGCAATGATGACAATAAAGGGTGTAAGTAAAACAAGGAAAAGGATGGAGAAGAGGATATCAGATAAGGGAAGGGAAAAGGAAGGAGTCAACAAAAAGAGAGGAAAGTGCCAATAAAAAGGCAAAGAGATGGCAGGAATTGGGATTTATGTTTTGAGATGAGATGTCAGTGAAGGGCAAGCATTAGTGGATAGGAATGAGAGTAAATATTGACATGAGGGATAGAAGGAGTACCAGGAAAAGCTGAAGGGGAAAGAAGTGTCAGCTTGAACTGGGGAGTTAGAGATGGGGTAGAGGAAGAGTCTGAAAATGTAAAGTACATGGACTTGCATTGGATGTCTGGTTTGAGCTTATCATGATGCTCCTTTCCATAAAATATTATGGCCCAGATACCCTGGTGGCCTGATAGTTGTTAAAATAATGTAGACTAGAGTTACACATGAGGACCATGTGGAAATCCTGATACAGCTGACTGAAGAGATTGCCTGGAAACTTGAAAATACAGGGGAATTCCACTGTGCCTGTAAATCTCTGACAAGAATCCACTTAAGATGTCAACATCAGAGGGTTCTTGATTAGATTAGATTAGATTACCTACAGTGTGGAAACAGGCCCTTCGACCCAACAAGTCCACACCGACCCGCAACCCACCCATTCCCTTACATTTACCCCTTTACCTAACACTATGGACAATTTAGCATGGCCAATTCACCTGACCTGCACATCTTTGGACTGTGGGAGGAAACCGGAGCACCCAGAGGAAACCCACGCAGACACGGGGAGAATGTGCAAACTCCACACAGTCAGTCGCCTGAGTCGGGAATTGAACCCGGGTCTCTGGTGCTGTGAGGCAGCAGTGCTAACCACTGTGCCACCGTGCTGTCTCACTTAAGCTTAATAGTTACCAAGGAAAAGTTGGAGATAAAAATCTACTCGAACTGCTGAACTGAGCTCCTGACTCAACACTGAATCTGTTTAACTACATATCCGTATCCCCAATCTCTGACACTACACCCAGCACATTCTCCTCTCCAAACTTCCTCTCCCAATCAACACCTACCCCATCCACACCAGACCCATTCTACCATCTCTCTCCCCCACTGGGTCCTACACACCCTCCTTCTGCCAGGCCTGACATTCCCCATCCCTGATGCAACCCTCCAACCTATATTTTGCATCAGTATTTACTGTGGAAAAGGATATGGAAGATATAGACTGTAGGGAAATAGATGGTGACATCTTGCAAAATGACCAGATTACAGAGGAGGAAGTGCTGGATGTCTTGAAATGTGGATAAATCCCCAGGACCTGATCAGGTGTACCCGAGAACTCCGTGGGAAGCTAGAGAAGTGATTGCTGGGCCTCTTGCTGAGATATTTGTATCATCGATAGTCACAGGTGAGGTGCCGGAAGACTGGAGGTTGGCTAACATGGTGCCACTAATTAAGAAGGGTGGTAAGGACAAGCCAGGGAACTATAGACTGGTGGGCCTGACCTCGGTGGTGGGCAAGTTGTTGGAGGGAATCCTGAGGGACAGGATGTACATGTATTTGGAAAGGCAAGGACTGATTCGGGATAGTCAACATGGCTTTGTGCGTGGGAAATCATATCTCACAAACTTGATTGAGCTTTTTGAAGAAGTAACAAAGATTTATGAGGGCAGAGCAGTAGATGTGATCTATATGGACTTCAGTATGGCGTTCAACAAGGTTCCCCATAGGAGACTGATTACCAAGGTTAGATCTCATGGAATACAGGGAGAACTAGCCATTTGGATACAGAACTGGCTCAAAGGTAGAAGACAGAGGGTGGTGGTGGAGGGTTGTTTTTCAGACTGGAGGCCTGTGACCAGTGGAGTGCCACAAGAATCGGTGCTGGGTCCTCTACTTTTTGTCATTTACATAAATGATTTGGATGTGATAATAAGAGGTACAGTTAGTGAATTTGCAGATGACACCAAAATTGGAGGTGTAGTGGACAGCGAAGAGGGTTACCTCAGATTACAATAGGATCTGGACCAGATGGGCCATTGGGCTGAGAAGTGACAGATAGAGTTTAATTCCGATAAATGCGAGGTGCTGCATTTTGGGAAAGCAAATCTTAGCAGGACTTATACACTTAATGGTAAGGTCCTAGGGAATGCTTCTGAACAAAGAGACCTTGGAGTGCAGATTCATAGCTCCTTGAAAGTGGAGTCGCAGGTAGATAGGATAGTGAAGAAGGCGTTTGGTATGCTTTCCTTTATTGGTCAGAGTATTGAGTACAGGAGTTGGGAGGTCATGTTGCGGCTGTACAGGACTTTGGTTAAGCCACTGTTGTAATATTGCGTGCAATTCTGGTCTCCTTCCTATCGGAAAGATGTTGTGAAACTTGAAAGGGTTCAGAAAAGATTTACAAGGATGCTGCCAGGGTTGAAGGATTTGAGCTATAGGGAGAGGCTGAACAGGCTGGGGCTGTTTTCCCTGGAGCGTCGGAGGCTGAGGGGTGACCTTATAGAGGTTTACAAAATTATGAGGGGCATGGATAGAATAAAGTCTTTTCCCTGGTGTCAGGGAGTCCAGAACTAGAGGGCATAGGTTTAGGGTGAGAGGGGAAGATATAAAAGAGACCTAAGGGGCAACCTTTTCACGCAGAGGGTGATACGTGTATGGAATGAGCTGCCAGAGGATGTGGTGGAGGCTGGTACAATTGCAATATTTAAGAGGCATTTGGATGAGTATATGAAAGGAAAGGTTTGGAGGGATATGTGCAGGGTGCTGGCAGGTGGGACTAGATTGGGTTGGGATATCTGGTCGGCATGGACAGGTTGTACCGAAGGATCTGTTTCCATGCTTTACATCTCCATGACTCTCTGACTCTAACCTATCCTAAACACTCACACACTGGCCTGCCACCCAACCTGCCTGGCCTATCTGCAGCATTCTGTTCCCCTCACTCACCTGGCCCCTCACCTCTCCAATATTAACTCTTCCTGTCCACTGACATCTTATCTTACACTTTCCTTGTATACTTACCCTTTCACAATAGCTGTCAAAGTGACTGGCTGTGTCGTTGAATATTTTAATCACAGAACATGGTACACTGAGTGCTGTAAGAGGAGTGAGGCTTTGACAGTGATTTTCTCTGCTATTGGCTGCAAAGACTCTTTGACAGGACAACCCTATTTTATATCAGAAGATTGGTATCCAGGAATCTCCAGAGTGCAATCCATCGAAATATATCTGTTTTTTTATTTGATCAGGTTTGGAAATTAGTTTAAAGCCCTGATCAGAGTTTTTAGATCTGTATATTTTTCATGTTTAATCACAAATAGACTTAGACTACCATCAGCATCACAACAATCGATTGTAATCAATTTGTAATATCTCAAAAATTGCTCATTGCACTTTTGTAGGACAAGGATTATATTTCTATTACAATGGTCATAATACTTTTCGTTGTACCTCTGTAATGATTTGAAGGCCAAACTTTTTCTTCCAATAGTTATCTGAAAGGATTTAATATTGGAGCATTTAGAAATTGATAAAATGATTACTCGGAGTCAGCATTGTTTCACGTAGAGAAGTAGTGCCTGACAAATTTACTGTAGTTCTTTGAGGAGATTCTTGGCAGAATAGATAAAGGGGAAGCAGACGATGTGATATATTTGGATTTTGAAGGCATTTGATAAGGTGCATCACATTAGAGTGCTTAATAAGATAAGAGCCCTTGGTTTTGGATGTCGTGTATTAGCATGTATAGAGGAATAGCTAACTAATGGAAGACAGACAGTTGGGATAAGGTGGGAATTTTCAAGGGTAATCTGTACTTAGTGGAGTGCCAGAGGGATCAGTGCAGGATCACAATTATTTTCATTATATATTAATGAATTAGATGAGGAAAGTGAAGGTACCAGTGTGTACCAAACTCAAGTTAGCAGATGACTCAAGAAGAGTCTGCGGAGAGATATAGTCACGTTAAGCAAATGAACAAAACTTGGCAGATGGAATATAATGTGGGAAATTTGAAGGTTATGCGCTTTGGCAGGAAGATAGAGCAGCTGAATATTATTCAAATGTAGAAAGACATCAGAAAGGGGATTTGGAAATCCCCATGCGCACATCTCAGAAAGCTAGTATACAAGTTCAGAACATACTAGAGAAGGCGAATGGAATGTTGGCCTGTACTTCAAAGGGAATGGAGTCTAAAAATAGGGAAGCCTTGCTAAGAGTATACAAGGCCCTAATCATACCACAGCTTGAATACTTTGATATTCTTATCTAAGGAAAGATATATTATCATTGGTGGCAGTCCAGAAAAAGGCTACCAGGCTGTTTCCGGGTAATAAAAAGTGAGGATTGCAGATGCTGGAGATCAGAGTCAAAGGGTGTGGTACAGGAAAAGCACAGCAGGTCAGGCAACATCTGAGGAGCAGGAGAATTCGGACATAAGCCAAGTTTTGTCCATTTGTTTAACCTGATGAAGGGCTTATGCCTGAATTGTTGATTCTCCTGCTCCCCCGATGCTGCCTGACCTGCTGTGCTTTTCCAGCAGAACATTCTTCGACTCTGATTCCAGGTAGTGAGGAGAGATTGAATAGGTTGGGCCTTTGGAAATGTTATTGAAACATTCAAGTTTCTTGGGGGACTTGACAGGGTAGATATGAAGAGATGTTTTCTCTTGTGGCAAAGGGCATGATCTCAGTACAAGGAATCACACATTTAAAACAGAGATGAGGAGAAATTTCTTCTTTTAAAGGGTAGTGAATTTATGGAATAATTTACTGCAAAGGGTTATAGATGCTGTATAGTGGAGTATATTCAAAGCTGGGATGGACAGATTTTTAAGCAGTAAGGGAATTAAGGGTTATAGAGAAAAAGCAAGAAAGTGAAGTTGAGGATTATCAAACCGGGCACCATCTCACAGAATAGTGGAATAAACTCAATTGACTAAGTTGGCCTATGTTGTGGTCTTCTATCCTATCAAGATCACAATGCCAGTATTTGATTTGCTTGTGAGGGTGAACTAAAGCTTCTTTTTTTTTCATTATATTCCCTTTTTAGTGTCTGTGAATATCAGCTTATGTTTGAACTTGTCTCGTTGCATGCCTATATGTAATGGTTCCCTACTGAACAGTAACAAGATACGGGTGTTCAGTAGGCATTGGGAGCAGAGTATCAGTGACTTATAGAGAATGTGTAAATGGGACACAGCTAAAGTACGTGAAAACTGTGTGAACTGTTTGTGAGAAAGCAACAAGGGTGAGAGAATGAAAGGGAGTGTGAGCTGTGCTGACGATGTGCTATGGGTGTCCTGACTGTGGCTACAGTGTCTGGATGCTGTCGATGAAGTCCAATACCAGGTTGCCAATGTTTACCAGGCACACAATCATCTTTCAAAGATGGTGCTAGTGCAGGGGATGCCTATCTTTCAACAGATAGCCAGTGAGTAGTGAGTTGTTTTGGGAATGCTGCTTGGTAAGATGGAGATAGAATCAAATGTAAGGGAAGCTATGGAGTAGTAGTTAGTGAAATATGTTTGGTAAGGTGAGAAATCTCACTGGGCCTTGCAGCAAGACTCCCTCCAGAAAACTCAATGCAGCTAGTGATAATGAGCTGGCTTTGGTCTGATGCTTTAAGCTATATCTTTCCATTCCTCTTCTTGTTCTTGAAACTATTAAAAATGGCAACAATTGTAGTGGCAATAAAAAGCTTTTCACTGTACTTTGCTGTTTTCCTCACTATAAAATACACATGACAATAAATCATTCATTCATTCAATTAGTCAAAAAATGTAATATTCAGCCTTACCTCTCCACACGATGGGTCTTATAAATTTAGAATTCTGTCCCAGAATGGCTGTAGTGAGTGGGATTTAATTGAACCTTGATAGATCTTTGTTAAGCAAGTTTACCAAGGTTTATGGAACCAAATTAGGTAGATTGAGTTAAACTACAAAATCAACCATAATCTAATTTAATGACAGAACAGTCCCAAGGAGCTGAATGACCTGCTCCTCTTTGTGTGCAGTGGTGTTACCCATAAACTGGAGGTCAATGTTCGGGAACTCTCAGATTTCTAGCTCAGTCACAATTTGTTCATTGAGTTAACAACAGATGATTGGTTAAGTCAGTGTGTTTTGTAAAATGATGTGCCTATAAGTGTTGTTGGTAAAAGGCAAACCAGCCCTTATTGTGACTTTTCTTTCCATTTCCACTCCATGACTTCGCTCTATGTCAAGCAAATGCTTACAGAATAACAGCTTACTGGTGGTTTCTCTGGAGGAGTTTTCTGCTCAGCAATGTTTGCTTCACTGCAGCTGTTCAGCTCTGTGGCTTTTGCTGGCTGTTAGCTGGCCTTAAAGCTGAATCATTGATTTGCCAAATAAATAAAAAAAATGTAAACATTTTTGTCTTCTTCAGAAGCTCAGTTCTGTTGTTGACCTAAGCAGTTCTTCCCATAGCTGACACCAGCTTTCATCGCATGTTTTGGTGCCAAACCATTGACTTTGGATTCAATGAGTAGCTAAAGGCGAGAACTGTTTTCAGACTTTGACTTCAAAGTGATACTATTTATTCTACATTAAGAATAAACACTGTTATACATGGTACTCTTAGATACTCTGACCTCATAGTTACATGACAGAATTATGGAAGTCTTACACTGCAAAGGGAAACCATTTGGCCCATCACGTCTGCACTGGTGATCTGAGCATTTTAACTTTGTGCCAATCTCCGGCCTTTTCCCCATAACCCTGCATTTTTAAATACATTCCATTTAAATAATCACCTAATACTCTCTTCAATGCCTTAGTTGAACCTAGTCCCACGACATTTCTAAGCAATACATTCCATACCTTAGCTGCTTACTGTGTGAAAAAGTCAATTCATATTTGTTTCTTTAGCAAACATTTGAAACTGTCCCCTCTGATTCTTGATGTATTTACAAGTGAGAACAGTTTGTTAAACTCTACTTTACCAGACCTTTCACATATTTGAAAACTTCTAAGATATTTCCTCTTAACTTTCTCCTCTCCTAGAAAAACAGTGCCAACTTCTCCAGTCTTTCCTCAAACTTGAAGTGCCCCTTACTGGAACCATTTTCATTAGCCTCATATGCACTTTGTCCAGTACATTCACTTCCTTCCAATATTGGGTGCCCAGAAGTGTACACAATATTCCAGCTGAGGTCTGACTCATATCTTTTATAGGCTAATCATAACTTTCTTGCTTTTGTGCTCACTGCCCCTATTTATGAAGCCTAAAATAATATATTCTTTATTGACAGCTCTTTTTACCCATCAATGCACCTTTAATGACTTATGTACATATATACCCAGGTCTCTCTGCACCTGTACATTCTTTAGAAAAGTACCGTTTATTTTATACTCTCTATCCATGTTCTTTACATTTAAGTAAGGACAATGTGTCTTTGTGTGTCCATGCCTATGTGCTCTCAAGACTTCCCTTACTTCTTGAGTGTTCTGACTGGCCGCATTGTGCTATTAACGCTTAGTGATGTGCAGCACCATAACATCACAAGGTTCCTCCAGAGTCCTGAAGCAGTTCCACAGCTTACATTCCCTAATAGTGATTTGAGTGAGAAGAAAGCGACTTTACTAAATGATATCAACACGATTATACAAATGGAACTGACCAGAAATTGATCTTGTGTTCTTGCACATCACTATGGGCTGAATTTTGCCAGAAACCACTGAGTGTTAATTTAGGTGAATTTCACGGAGGGTCTGGCTCCTCTGAGCCCTCATTCCTTCTCCATGCTGTGTTCTCAAACTCGCCTCCAGGTGACCCACCTACCACATTCTCCCACTTGCCATTGGCAGAACTCCTGGCCACTGCTGGGCCCTCCTAGAATTCCTGACTTGGGTGTGAAACCCAGCCATGCACCTGATCAAACTCTGGCCATCTGCATCTGCCCTGCACCAGTTCCTGTGTCCCAGACATGTCAGACAGAGGAAAATTGACAAACAAATTTGCTGAAAGGGACCTGGAAGCTCTAGTGGACAGAGGTGCAGACAACCATTGCCCATGGAGCATTAAACTCAGATGCAGGTTGCTCTGATATAGCGCTATAACACAAATTCGTTATAACACAATTTAATGAATTGGGGATACTATTTGTGAAGCGCAATGTTTTAAAGCATGTACTGGTTATACTGTGACTTACTTATAACACAGGATTCCACAAGAACAGAACTACCGTGTTATAACAGAACTGACTGTATTGGTGCTTGGTGTCCAAGATAGAGGGTCAGAAGAGCAAGGGGCGAGATGGAATTGCCAGGTTACCGCTATGACTTCCATGTCAGTAATTTTCGCTATCTGGTTTCCTTTTGGTACGTGGGAGGCCTATGCATGAGAAATGGGCCTCTTGCCACCAACTCGCAATAATCTTGACTCACTGTTCAAGACTTAGTTGGAGAATGGGATTCTTTGCTTTAGATGTTAGGAATTTCATTCCTGCCAATCTCCTGCCATTCTCCAAAGCTTCTCACCATCTCTCTTAGTGACTGGGAAAATTCATTCCTGTGTCTCTATAACACTAGGCTGAATATTTCCCTCTTAAAGAATTGGTGGCCAGCAGGGCAATATCTACTCTGTGTTGTGGCTTCAGAGGAAGATCTTCCAAAAATGGTCTGCCACCACACTCGACAACTGAGTAGGGACAACATGTATTGAGGTGTTAGGAGAGCCAATCAGCATGCAGAAAGCCTTCATGGTGGCTGTGGTGTCAGTGTGCAGCTGAGATTAAAGCTGCAAAGGAAGTGAGTGGCAGGCTAACTAAAATACTTGTGAGACTGTTCATAAAAACAGTGTCTCGGGTGTGCTGTTGCTGAAGCAAGCCCATGCCTGTGCATGCATTTAGGCTTGCCATTTTATTCCTTTAACATTCACAGTTCATTTTCCTGTCATGCTGCTCCGAGCTCCTGCTGTGGAACCGCTTAATCTGAGTCGGCGAGGTGCTGACACGGCAGGGAGTTTCTGCAGTTCTGTGTAGATTGCATCACTTATTTTAAAATTTGGAGCCAAGTGCCTTTTTAATTCCCTCAGTTGGTGTCCTGCTGCTGCTGCACAAATTAACATCATCTCAGAGATGAATTAGAATTAAAATTGGCTTTTTTGTCACTCGAATGGTTGCAGTGAAAAGTTTGAAATGGCACCATCTTAAGTACAGGATACCTAGGTATAGATCTTAAGTATTTGTTAAGAATTGAAAGAATAATAAATAAGGTAAAAACAATGACTGCAGATGCTGGAAACCAGATTCTGGATCAGTGGTGCTGGAAGAGCACAGCAATTCAGGCAGCATCCGAGGACAGGCAAAATCGACGTTTCAGGCAAAAGCCCTTCATCAGGAATAGAGGCAGAGAGACTGAAGCGTGCAGAGATAAGCTAGAGGAGGGTGGGGGTGGGGATAGAGTAGCATAGAGTACAATAGGTCAGTGGGGAAGGAGATGAAGGTGATAGGTCAGGGAGGAGAGGGTGGAGTGGATAGGTGGAAAAGGAGCTAGGCAGGTCGGACAAGTCCAGACACGTCAGGGGATCGTGTTGCTGGAGGTTAGAAACTAGGATGAGGTGGGGGAAGGGGAAATGAGGAAACTGTTGAAATCCACATTGATGCCCTGGGGTTGAAGTGTCCACGCATGGAAGAAGAACGCCTCATCTTCCGCCTCGGAACACTTCAACCCCAGGGCATCAATGTGGATTTCAACAGTTTCCTCATTTCCCCTTCCCCCACCTCATCCTAGTTTCTAACCTCCAGCAACACGATCCCCTGACGTGTCTGGACTTGTCCGACCTGCCTAGCTCCTTTTCCACCTATCCACTCCACCCTCTCCTCCCTGACCTATCACCTTCATCTCCTTCCCCACTGACCTATTGTACTCTATGCTACTCTATCCCCACCCCCACCCTCCTCTAGCTTATCTCTGCACGCTTCAGTCTCTCTGCCTCTATTCCTGATGAAGGGCTTTTGCCCGAAACGTCGATTTTGCCTGTCCTCGGATGCTGCCTGAATTGCTGTGCTCTTCCAGCACCACTGATCAAGAATAATAAATAGCCTAGCACAGGAATACAAAGTTTTTAATAAGTACTCAAATTGCTCAAAAGGTCCAGTATAAGAATAAAAAGTTTTGTAAAAAGTACTGAAATTACAGTCCTTTTCACCTAGTCTGTGCCAGCATTGAGCTTTTAGACTGCACCGGGCTAAGCCTCCAACCTGAAATGATGAATTAAGAGGCTAAAAGGGGTCATGAGATATCCTGAGCAAGCAGGGTAAGGGAACACTCCAAAGCCTTTTATTCATATTTCAGGCGCAAGAGGGTAATGAGGGAAAGGGTTGGCCCACTCAAGGACAAAGGAGGAAAGATATGCATGGAGTCAGAAAAAATGGGTGAGATCCTTAATGAGTACTTTGCATCGGTATTCACCCAGGAGAGGGACATGGCGGATGTTGAGGTTAGGGATAGATCTTTAATTACTCCACGTCAAGTCAGCATAAGGAGGGAGGAAGTGTTGGATATTCTAAAGGCAATAAGGTGGGCAAGTCCCCAGGTCCAGATGGGATCTGTCCCAGGTTACTTAGGGAAGTGTGAGAGGAAATAGCTGGGGCTTTAACAGATACCTTTGTAGCATACTTGAACATGAGAGATGTCCCAGAGGATTGAAGAATTGTTAATGTTGTCCCCTTGTTTAAAAAGGGTAGCAGGGATAATCCAGGTAATTACGCACCTGTGAGCCTGACGTCAATGGTAGGGAAACTTCTGGAGAAGATACTGAGAGACGGGATATACACCCTTTTGGAAGAAAATGGGCTTATCAGTGATAGGCAGCATGGTTTTGTGCAGGGAAGGTCATATCTTATAAACCTAATATAATTCTTAGAAGACGTGACTGAGTTAATTGATGAGGGAAGGGATGTAGATGAAATATATTTGGAATTTAGTAATGTGTTTGACAAGGCTGATGGAGAAGGTGAAGGCACATGCATTCCAGGGTGTTCTAGCTAGATGGATAGAGAACTGGTAGGGCAATAGGAGACAAAGAGTAGTAGTGGAAAGGAACTTCTCAAAATGGAGACCTGTGACCAGTGATATCCCACAGGGATCCATGCTGGGACCACTGTTGCTTGTGATATACATAAATGATTTGGAGGAAGATGTAGGTTGCCTCAGAAACAAGTTTGCAAATAGTGAAGGGGGGACTGTCAGCAAATACAGCAGAATGTAGATAGATTAGAGATTTGGGCAGAGAAATGGTAGATGGAGTTCAATACGGACAAATGCGAGGTGATGCATTTTGGAAGATCCAATTCAAGAGTGAACTATACAGTAAATGGAAACGTATTGGGGGAAATTGATGTACAGAGAGATTAGATTAGATTAGATTACTTACAGCGTGGAAACAGGCCCTTCGGCCCAACAAGTCCACACCGACCCGCCGAAGCGCAACCCACCCAGACCCATTTCCCTACATTTATCCCTTCACCTAACACTACGGGCAGTTTAACTTGGCCAATTCACCTAACCTGCACATTTTTGGACTGTGGGAGGAAACCGGCGCACCCGGAGGAAACCCACGCAGACACGGGGAGAACGTGCAAACTCCACACAGAGAGTCGCCTGAGGCGGAAATTGAACCCTGGTCTCTGGCGCTGTGAGGCAGATCTGGGTGTTCAAATCCATTGTTCCCTGAAGGTAGCAACGTAGGTCAGTCGAGTGGTCAAGAAGGCATATGGCATGCTTTCCTTCATCAGATGGGGTATTGAGTACAAGGGTTGGCAGATCATGTTACAGTTGTATAAGACTTTGGTTTGACCGCATTTGGAATACTACGTACAGTTCTGGTTGCCACTTTACTAAGGATGTGGAAGCTTTGGAGAGGATGCAGAGCAGGTTCACAAGGATGTTGCCTGGTATGGAGGGTGATAACTATGAGGAGAGGTTGAGTAGATTAGGATTATTTTCATTGGAAAGACGGAGGTTGAGAGGGGAACTGATTGAGGCCGACAAGATGATGAGAGGTGTAGTCAGGGTGGATAGTAAGAATCTTTTTCCCAGAGTGGAGGACTAAATTACTAGGGGTCATGAGTTCAAAGTGAGTGGAGACACTTTTAGGGGATGTAGAGTCGTAGAGATGTACAGCATGGAAACAGACCCTTCGGTCCAACCTGTCCATGCCGACCAGATATCCCAACCCAATCTAGTCCCACCTGCCAGCACCCGGCACATATCCCTCCAAACCTTTTCTATTCATATACCCATCCAAATGTCTCTTAAATATTGCAATTGTACCAGCCTCCACCACATCCTCTGGCAGCTCATTCCATACACGTACCACCCTCTGCATGAAAAGGTTGCCCCTTAGGTCTCTTTTATATCTTTTCCCTATCACCCTAAACCTATGCCCTCTAGTTCTGGACTCCCCAACCCCAGGGAAAAAACTTTGTCTATTTATCCTATCCATGCCCCTCATAATTTTGTAAACCTCTATAAGGTCACCTCACAGCCTCCGACGCTCCAGGGAAAACAGCCCCAGCCTGTTCAGCCTCTCCCTGTAACTCAAATCCTCCAACCCTGGCAACATCCTTGTAAATCTTTTCTGAACCCTTTCAAGTTTCACAACATCTTTCCGATAGGAAGGAGACCAGAATTGCACAAAATATTACAACAGTGGCCTAGCCAATGTCCTGTACAGCCGCAACATGACCTCCCATCTCCTGTGCTCAATACTCTGACCAATAAAGGAAAGCATACCAAGCGCCTTCTTCACTATCCTATCTACCTGCGACTCCACTTTCAAGGAGCTATGAACCTGCACTCCAAGATCTCTTGGTTCAGCAACACTCCCTAGGACCTAACCATTAAGTGTATAAGTCCTGCTAAGATTTGCTTTCCCAAAATGCAGCACCTCGCATTTATCAAAATTAAACTCCATCTGCCACTTCTCAGCCCTTTGGCCCATCTGGTGCAGATCCTTTTGTAATCTGAGGTAACCCTCTTCACTGTCCACTACACCTCTGCAAACTTACTAACGGTACCTCTTATGCTCGCATCCAAATCATTTATGTAAATGACAAAAAGTAGAGGGCCCAGCACCGATCCTTGTGGCACTCCACTGGTCACAGGCCTCCAGTCTGAAAAACAACCCTCCACCACCACCCTCTGTCTTCTACCTTTGAGCCAGTTCTGTATCCAAATGGCTAGTTCTCCCTGTATTCCATGAGATCTAACCTTGGTAATCAGTCTCCTATGGGGAACCTTGTTGAACGCCTTACTGAAGTCCATATAGATCACATCTACTGCTCTGCCCTCATAAATCTTTGTTACTTCTTCAAAAAGCTCAATCAAGTTTGTGAGACATGATTTCCCACGCACAAAGCCATGTTGACTATCCCGAATCAGTCCTTGCCTTTCCAAATACATGTACATCCTGTCCCTCAGGATTCCCTCCAACAACTTGCCCACCACCGAGGTCAGGCCCACCAGTCTATAGTTCCCTGGCTTGTCCTTACCACCCTTCCTAAACAGTGGCACCACGTTTGCCAACCTCCAGTCTTCCTGCACCTCACCTGTGACTATCGATGATACAAATATCTCAGCAAGAGGCCCAGCAATCACTTCTCTAGCTTCCCACAGAGTTCTCGGGTACACCTGATCAGGTCCTGGGGATTTATCCACTTTTAACCATTTTAAGACATCTAGCACTTGCTCCTCTGTAATCTGGACATTTTGCAAGATGTCACCACCTATTTCCCTACAGTCTATATCTTCCATGTCCTTTTCCTCAGTAAATATGATGCAAAATATTCATTTAGTATCTCCCCCATTTTCTGTGGCTCCACACAAAGGCCGCCTTGCTGATCTTTGAGGGGCCCTATTCTCTCCCTCGTTACCCTTTTGTCCTTAATATATTTGTAAAAACTCTTTGGATTCTCCTTAATTCTATTCGCCAAAGCTATCTCATGTCCCCGTTTTGCCCTCCTGATTTCCCTCTTAAGTATACTCCTACTTTCTTTATACTTTTCTAAGGATTCACTCGATCTAGCCTGTCTATACCCGACATATGCTTCCTTCTTTTTCTTAACCAAACCCTCAATTTCTTTAGTCATCCAGCATTCCCTATACCCACCAGCCTTCCCTTTCACCCTGACAGGAATGCTTGGAACTTCTTCATACAGAGGTGATGAGTGCCTGAAGTGCATTGCCAACAGAGATGGTAGGGGCAGGAATGATAGCGTCATTTAAGACAGATACATGAATGGGCAGGGAGCAAAGGAATACAGATTCTTCGAAAATAGGCGGCAGGTTTGGAAAGAGGATCTGGATTGGCACAGGCTTGGAGGGCCGAAGGACCTGTTCCTGTGCTGTAACTTTCTTTGTTCTTTGGTCTACTACACTGGGCTTCAAAACTCAAGGCATCGCTTCCAGTCCG
Source organism: Chiloscyllium plagiosum (assembly GCF_037043375.1). Lineage (NCBI taxonomy): Eukaryota > Metazoa > Chordata > Chondrichthyes > Orectolobiformes > Hemiscylliidae > Chiloscyllium > Chiloscyllium plagiosum. The sequence continues at coordinate 130,214,935 of NW_028270141.1, read as the reverse complement.
CAATGGCCTCACCTGCCCCGCAACAGATTCCAGTCCGGGACTCTCCTCCAGGACTTGCCTCACATTCCGGCCTCTGGTCCGGGACCTGCCTCCCAAGTTGGACTGGTCTTGGACTCACCTCCACGGCCCACCAGCGATGGTCTCCAAGTCTGGAAGTCATGTCCTCCATTCCCTCTGGTTAAGTTTCAAAGTTAAAAATTTGTGGGTGGGGGAAGAAAAAAACTACAGAAAAGAGAAGAAAGAAAGAAAGAAAATAAGAAAAGGAAAAAGCAGAGCAGAGGAGCTATGGCTGGAGTGCCTAGTCTGCCACTATTTTAGAACAAAGAATAAAGAACAAAGAAAATCTACAGCCCAGAAACAGGCCTTTCGGCCCTCCAAACCTGAACCGATCCAAATGTACTGTCTAAACCTGTCGGTCAATACCTAAGCATTTGTATCCCTCTGCTCCCCACCTACTCATATATCTGTCCAGATGCATCTTAAATGAATCTACCGTGCCTGCCTCTACCACCTCTGCTGGCATCGCGTTCCAAACACCCACCACCCTCTTTGTGAAATACTTGCCGCGTGTATCCCCCTTAAACTTTCCACCTTTCACCTTGAAAGCATGGCCTCTCATTATTGAATCCTTCACTCTGGGAAAAAGCTTGTCTCTATCCACCCTGTCTATACCCTTCATGATTTTGTGAACCTCAATCAGGTCCCACCTCAATCTCCTTTTTTTCTAGTGAAAATAAACCTAATTTACTCAACCTCTCTTCATAGCTAGCACCTTCCGTACCAGGCAACATCCTCGTAAACCTTCTCTGCACCTTCTCCAAAGTGTCCACGTCCTTTTGGCAATGTGGCACCCAGAACTGTACACAGTATTCTAAATGCGGCCGAGCCAATGTCTTGTACAATTTTAACATGACTTGCCAGCTCTTATACTCAATACCCCGTCCAATGAAGGCAAGCGTACTATATGCCTCCTTGACCACTCTATCAACCTGTGCAGCAACCTTCAGGGTACAATGGACCTGCACTCCCAAATCTCTCTACCCATCAACTTTTCCCAAGGCTCTTCCATTCATTGTATAATTCTCTCTAGAATTAGACTTGCCTAAACTCATCACCTCACATTTGTCTGGATTGAAAGCCATCTGCCACTTTTCCGCCCAACTCTCCAGTCTGTCTATATCCTCCTGTATTCTCTGACAATCCCTTATGCTTTCTGCTACTCCACCAATCTTTGTGTCATGTGCAAACTTGCTGATCATACCAACAGTGCCCTCTTCCAGATCATTTATGTCTATTACAAACAACAGTGGCCCCAATACTGACCCCTGTGGAGCACCACTGGTCACCTTTCTCCATTTCGAGAAACTCCCTTCAACTACTACTTTCTGTCTCCTGTTGGTCAACCAGTTCTTTATCCACCAAGCTAGAACACCCTGCGAACTATGTGACTTTACTTTCTCCATTAGCCTACAATGGGGAACGTTATGAAACGCCTTACTAAAGTCCATTTATATGACATCAACAGCACATTTTGCCTCAATATGCATTTGGACATGTTGGAGAATTGACACAGAGAGTGGTGGAGACAGATTCCATGGGAAGTTTCAAAAGAGAGCTGCAAATATATTTGAATGTGATGAATGTAGTTGGCTACAGCAATAGTGATGGAGAATGGATTAGCTGGGTAGATCATTTGGGAACCAGTAGAGATACAATAGGTAGAATAGCCTCCTTCTGTACTGTAAAATTCTATGATTGTAACTTTGAAACGTAACCCCAACTACACTTACTCCAGGCCCTTTATATCATCCCAAAAACTGACAGACTATCCTCCTCCTCCTCCCCCTCCTAGGAACTGGCATTTCTCTCCTGCTGGAATGAGCACCCACCCTGCCTCCCAAGACATGACCCTTTGCCTTCTGCCTGGGATATGATATGTCCCCCATCCTCTCCCGGACCTGATAAACCGCACTGCTGCTCTAGGACTGGAGATCTGCAACACCGCATCCCCACTCCACCCCAGCTGTCAGACCGTACATCCTCCTTCACCACGAGACCAAATTTTTCCTACCCACCCTCACCTACCATAAACATCACTTACCTCATACCCTTCCGACCTGGCACCCTATCCAACTGGCAACTTATTGAACTGAAACCTTACCCATCTCATGTCTTAATCTTACATTTACCCTTACAGGCCAGAGTGGCTATGATGCTGGAAGTTGAATCACAGAGTACAGGAATTACTGGTGTGAAAAAAGGAGCATGGTTTGTTGATCACAACTATTCTGCACCTGCTAGATTTATGGTGTGCCTTGCATTTTTGAAGGAGCCGTGATCATCGAAACATAAAAAATAGGAGCAGGAATAGTCTATGGGCCCTTTAAGATTGTTCCACCATTCAGTATGATCATGACTGATCTTTGAACTGTCCCCTGTCCCTGCTTCCACCCCATGTCCTTTGATCCCTTTAACATTAACTTTAACAATATTCAAAATTTAGAAGGAGCAGTGAAATAAAGTTTCACTGCTCCTTCTAAATTTTGAATATTTTTGCCTCAACCACTTTCTGCGGCTGAGAATCCCACAGGCTCACCACTCTCTGCGTGAGGAAACTTCTCCTTGTCTCAGTCCTGAATAGCCTGCACGGTATCCTCAGCCTGCAATACCTAGTTCTGCACTCCAAGGTGATAGAGACATACAGCACAAAAGAGACCCTTTGGACCATCCAGTCTGCATTAACAAAAGGAAAACCATCATCTATCTCCACTAATCCTACTTTCCAGAATTTAGCCCATAACCTTGAATCTTCTAACTTTTCAGTGCTCTGCCATGTACTTTTTAAAGCATGCGAGATTTCCTTTCTCTACTATCCTGTGCAGTGTGCTCCAGATTCCTACTACACTCTGGGTGAGAATAGTCACTTCTTACATCGATACTTCTTACCCTTCATCATAAAATTATGCACCCTTGATACTGACCCTCCAATTAAGGGAAACCACTGGCATCTATCCACCCTATCCATGTCCCTCACAATCTCATACACTTCAATCAGATCCCCTGTCAGATTGCTTTGCTCTAAAGAAAACAATCAAGACTAAACTAACTCGTCCGTGACCAATATCCCATCACCAATCACAATGCACAGCCTTTGACAGTAGCACTACCTCTCACTGACTCAGGCATGCAGAGGATTAATGTCCCTGATGTTCATCCTTTTATGTCAGCCAGGTCTCCCTGACGATCAGATTAACAGCCCCAATCAGAGAACTGATATTTTATGAGGTCCAGCTGGCTGACCTCGTTCTAACCACTACAGAGCCTATTCAGCCTCTCTTCAGAGCTAAACCAGGCAAACATCCTGGGAAATCTCCTCAACACCCTCCAGTGTCATCATACCCTTCTTATACTGTGGCAGCCAGAACTGCACACATGTCCTGCATTTGTGGCCTAACCAAAAGTGTTGTGCAGATCCGATATAACCTCCTTGCTCTTACAATCTCTGCCAAGTCAAACAGCCCACTCTATAACCTATCCTGCTGCCTTCAGAGAGCTGTGGACAAACACCCAAGATTGCTCTCTTCCTTTGAGCATTTTAGTATCCTACTGACCATCTATGTCTTCCTGTTGCCTAAGACTTTCTTCATCACTATTAACTACCTGGCCACTCTTCATGCCATCTGCAAAATTATTTATCATCCCCCACATTCTCATCCATTTCAATGCCCATATCCTGTGAATGAATTTAAAAATGAATTGAATCTGCCTTCATCTGCAGTATATTCAGATTTGAACCATTTACTGTACGTAAAACACTCCCTTTTACTTTTTTCGCCAATTACCTTACATCTGTGCTAGCGGGTTCTTGATCCTAAACCAGTGAAAGATTTATAAGGGACCTAAGAGGCAATCTTTTCACGCAGAGGGTGGTGCGTGTATAGAATGAGCTACCAAAGGAAGTGGTGGAGGCTGGTATAATTACAGCATTTAAAAGGTATCTGGATGGATAAATGAATAGGAAGGGTTTAGAGGGATATGGGCCAGTCGCTGGCAAATGGGACAAGATTAATTTAAGATATCTGGTCAGCATGGACAAGTTGAACCAAAGGGTCTGTTTCTGTGCTGTACATCTCTATGACTCTAATCAGAAATGTTTGTCCTTATCTGCTGTCTTGAGATACATAATGAAATTGTTTAGCTAAATCAAAATCATTTCAGTCACATACTCTGAAGTTCCTCATCCCTAGAACCATTTTCAGTCACATATTCTGCAATCTATATAACTGAAGTTCCTCATCCCTGAAACCATTTTCAAGATCTTTTCTGCATACTCTCACTGTCTTCATATCCTTGTTACGGTTTTATAGAGTCATAAAGCCATACAGCATGGAAACAAACCCTTTGGTCCAACCAGTCAACGTCGACCTTGTTCCCAAACTAAACTAGTCCCACCTGCCTGTATTTGGCCCATATCCCTCCAAACTTTTCCTATTCATGTACTTAAACAAATGTCTTTTAAACGCTGTAATGGTACTGGCATCCACCACTTTCTCTGGCAGTTCATTCCATGCACGAACCACTTTCTGTTTTAATAAGTTGCACCTCATGTCCTTTTTAAAATGTTCTCCTCTCATCTTAAAGATATGCCCCCTAGTTTTGAACTTCCCTATCCTATCCTATCCTTGTCAATCAACTTATCTATCCTATCCTTGTCAATCAACTTATCTATGCCTGTCATGATTTTATAAACCTCTATGAGGTCACCCCTCAACCTCCTATGCTCTGTGAAAAAATGTCCCAGACTTTGGTTCTGTTTCCGTGTTGTACATCTTTTTGACACTAAGTTTCTAGTCTATTTTTATATCTTAAACCCTCCATTCCCAGCAACATCCTGGTGAATGTTTTCTGAACCCTTTCCAGTTTAATAGTATCCTTCCTATAACAGAATGACCAGAACTGCACACAGTACTCCAGGAGAAGCCTCACCAACATCTGTGCAACCTCAATATAATGTCCCAACTTTAGTTTACATATCTCTGCATGATTTTCACAGCAAAATGAATCACATCATACTTCATTGCCTTAAGTTTCAGCTGCGACTATCTGCCCATCCACTGACTGAACTGTCCTTTTGAATTTCCATACTATCCCAGCAGCTCACATTGCTTCCAAGTTTTGTATCATCTGCAACTTTTAAAATTTTGCCCATGCACCAATGCCAAAGTTATTAAGAGAGACCAGAAGCATAAGGTTTCTAAATAAGGAGGAGGTGGCATTCTGATAATGTCACTGAACTTGTCATACAGCTGCCCAGTTTACTGTTTTGCACAAATCCCTTCAGATTTTACCATGGCAGCGATTGGAACTAGTATCAATTGTTGTAAAAACCCAACATACTTTAATGAAGGAAATCTGCCTTTATTTCCTTGTCTTTGCAACATTTAATGCCAGATCAACAGCAGTATGGTGGACCTTAACTGGTCTCATAAAAAAAAATCTATAAAGCATCTCAGTTCAAGGAGACTTATGAAGAACCTAAGAAATAGGAGCAGGAACAGGCCACCTGGCCCGTCGAGCCTTCTCCGCCATTTAATAAGATCAGAGCTGATCTTTTCATGGTCTCAGTTCCACTCACTTGCCCACTCACCATAATCCTTAATTCCTTTACTGTTCAAAACTCTATCTTTTCCTTAAAAACATTCAATGAGGTCACCTCCACTGCTTCACTGGGCGGGAAATTCCACAGATTCAGAACACTTAGGTGAAGAAGTTCCTCCTCAACTCAGTCCTAAATCTGCTCCCCCTTATTTTGAGGTATGCCCTCTTGTTCTACTTTCACGTGCCAGTGGAAAGAACCTCTCTACTTCTTTCTTATCTATTCCCTTCATAATTTTATATGTTTCTATAAGATCCCCTCCACATTCTTCTAAATTTCAATGAGTATAGTCTCAGTCTACTCAATCTGTCCTCATAAACCAACCCTCTGAACTCTGAAATCAACCTAGTGGACACCCTCTTCCTCCCCTTCAGTGCCAGTACATTGTTTCTCAATTAAGGAGACTAAAACTGTGCACAGTACTCCAGGTGTGGCCTCACCAGCACCCTATGTAGCTGCGGCATAATCTCCTGATTTTTAAACTCCATCCTTCTAGCGATGAAGGACAATATTCCATTTGCATTCTTAATAACCTACTGAACCAGCAAACAAACATTTTGTGATTCATGAACAAGGACACCCAGGTCCCTCTGCTCAGCAGCATGTTGCAATTTAAGTAATAGTCTATTTTGCTGTTATTCCTATCAAACCTCACATTTACCTACATTGTACTCCATCTGCCAGACTCTTGCTCACTCACTTAACCTATCTATATCCCTCTGCAGACTTTTAGTGTCTTCTACACACTTTGCTCTATCACTTATCTTAGTTAGAAATCACATGACACCAAACTGTAGTCCAACATGTTTATTTGGAAATATAAGCTTTCAGAGCTCTGCTCCTTCGTCAGGTAGCTAGTGGAGTAGGACACAGAATTTAGAGAAAAAAATCATAGTGTCATACAATGATGCGATATATTAATCAAACCTAGATTGCTGTTACGTCTTTCATCTGTTAGAATGGGTCGCAGGTTTTGATTCGTTATTCGAGAACTTCTTTCAAGTCACATTCCTGAGATAACTAAGGTAACTCAGCTCAGACAGTGCATTAAAGGTGTGAGGCTAGAGTCTGTATGTATTCCAATCTTGAGTCAGACTGGTTCTGTTTCCAAAGTAGGAATTATAAACTGTCACATGGATTATAAAAAATATTGATTCCCTACAGATTGTATGCTTTTTGAACAAAACAGAATGTATCTGTAAATACAATTCTTTAAATGCAAATTCACCCCATAGACTTATATGTGTGCATGTGCCTGTGAAAGAGAAAGGAAATGAGTGTGTGTGCATATAGTGGAGTCACCTGTTGTGTGACGCGAACCCAAGGACCTGGCTGAGGCCATCCTCATGGGTTCCGAATTTGGTTATCAGTCTCTGCTCAGCCACTAGGCGTTATTGCGTACCCCAAAGTCCGCCTTGGAGGACAGTCACCCAAAGATCCGAGGCCGAATATCCCTGACCGCTGATGTGTTCCCCGACTGTGAGGGAACATCCCTGTCTGGCGATCCTTGCACGTTGTCCATTCGTCTGTTGTCATAGCGTCTGCTTGGTCTTGTCAATGTACCATGTCTCAGGGCATCTCATCTTAGTGTCATCTGTGAACTTTGACCCACTACACTTGGTCCCCAACTCTAAATAATCTATGTAAATTGTAAACAATTGTAGTCCCAACATTGATCCCTGAGACATGACACTAGCAACTGATTACCAACAAGAAAAACACCCATTTATCTCCACTCTTTGCCTTCTGTGAGTTAACCAATCTTCTACCCATGCTAATACGTTGCCCATGATGCCATGCACCTTTATCTTCAGCAACAGCCTTTTGTATGATACCTTCTGGAATGCCCTCTGGAAATCCAGATACATCACATCCACAGTCCACCATGCTCATAATGTCCTCAAAGAAAATTCTAATAATCATGGCCTGCCTTTCAAGAATATTTTAAAAATACTGACTTCTGTGCACACTATAAACCTTCCTCAAGTGTGAAAAGAAATTAATTAACCATATTCTGTGTTTTCTATCACTCAGCCAATTTTGTATTCGCCTTCCTACTGCCATTTTATCCCATGAATTCTAACTTTGCTTCCAAAACTGTTGTGTGGCACGATATTAGATTCCTTTTGATTGATATGTCTGGAAGGCATTCAATCAGTGATTTCATAGCCTACAGTGGCCTACTGTGTCTGGACAGGGAATTAGGCCTACTGTTGGCTCTCAGGAAAACTGCAAAGCAAGGAACCCTTTCACTCTAATCAACATCAGTATTGAGGGTACAAATATATTACATTATTTGTATAGGCCAAGTATTCAGTCCATACTTAATTACATGATTATCACACAAACAGTTAGTCTAGGGAAGATGTCGTTACTCTATCATAAACAGCTATACTCAGGAAGCCTTCTGGCAAGTCTTTACTTATCTATGTTATCAGTATTTACTAACTAATGAGAACATTCTGTAATGGAGATGCATAACCACTAGACTGTTAATACTGTTAATACTGTTTGCAACTCAAGTAAACAATTGACAGCCTGCCGTGGTATAAATCCCTATTTCTAAACAAAAGTTTAAAAAAATCTAAACAGTTTTTGTTCACGTAGTTTATTACTGTTTCCTTACAGTAACTTATTCAGAATTCCAGACTCAGTGATGGATGAAGTAAGTGCCCAAAGATTTATACAACACATTTGCGTCTGAACAATCTCAGAGGCCATTCAAATGCATAATGCATATATTTATGACCACTCTAAACAAAAGCAACATGAGCTTAAAGGCATAATGAGATGTTTGCATTAGAATTTGGTGACTCACAACACTATCCAATTATTCTTAACTGAAAGCTTTTTCTTATTGTCAAGCTTTTCAACAGAAGAACAAAGCTGTAACCTGTCAGGATAGTAATACATCTCAGATTTGTTTCCTTTTGGTTCAGCATAAACTGGGATCTCGACATTGAAATTGTAACAGAACCTACTTGTACACCTGCCCTCCAAGTAGGATTTGTGAAAATCTATTTTTAAAATAATTGGACCAAGCTAAATTGTAAAGAAAAATTCACAAGAGGCTCTTGAGGTTCAAAATCATACAAACCAGAAATAGATTCCACATTTCCCTTCCAGTTTCTCTGTTACATTTCCTATGTTTCACTTAGGTTTCAGATTTTCTTTTGTAATACTTTCCGCATATGGCTGTTCTTCTCATGCTTCTCCCATCAGTGCTGATGAGTTCATTGATCTTGCCACGCTTTAAAATATAGCTCAGAGGAGCCAAAATGAAATGCCAAATTCAACAAAGATATTAGTTTAATTGTGGACCTGTGTTATGTCCTGAGACAAGTGATTACAAACTTAAGTTAAGAATGTGGGGAATTTTTACATAAATGACTGGCCAAAAGTGTTTAATGCAAAACTAAGCATTTTTTCATACATGATAACATTAAACATTAGAGTAATTTTCCATCCATTCATTCCAAACAAGTAACCTTGCCCAGTGTTATGATCACAGCTAAAGGTATGGACTCAACAAGTCAGATCGCAGATTGAAATCTGGCTAGATAGATATGTCTTTTTATTTTAATTAACATAATGGTCAGTCACTGAGACTACAGAGTTTCTTTGACAAATAATTTTATTACACAAATAAATACAACTCAGCTGTCTAAAAGTATAGTACAGTTAGAAAGATTTAAAACCACACAACAAATTAATATTTTTAACCTATTTCCTAACATCATCAATTTACAGAGATTAAAATCCTGAAAAAGTACATCTCATCTCTTCACTCCTTCAGGCTCTGATTAACTGATTTCTGACAGTTTATCGCCATGGAAGTGGAAACAATTTAATGAGTCATTTTCAAATCTGCCATCATGATATCTTCGAGGAGAAAGTAAGGACTGCAGATGCTGGAGATCAGAGCTGAAAATGTGTTGCTGGAACAGCGCAGCAGGTCAGGCAGCATCCAAGGAACAGGAGAATCGACGTTTCGGGCATAAGCCCTTCTTCAGGAATGAAGAAGGGCTTATGACCGAAATGTCGATTCTCCTGTTCCTTGGATGCTGCCTGACCTGCTGCGCTGTTCCAGCAACACATTTTCAGCTCATGATATCTTCCCCAACTCTGAGTCTAAACTTTCTCAGTTCTAGTAACCTGCAGATTTCTGACCAAACTCTCCGGGTTTGGAAGTGTCACAAATTAACCCTTTCTTCTGAGGACACAGTTTTCCTGGAACTGCTCTGATCCTCCAATAAGGAGAGAAAACTAAACTTGCTTTTCCTGATGAAGGGCTTTTTTCTGAAACATCGATTTTCCTGCTCCTCGGATACTACCTGACCTTCAGTGCTTTTCCAACATCACTCTAATCTTGACTCTGATCTCCAGAATCTGCAGTACTCACTTTCGCCTTGCTTTTGACCCCAGTCAGGTCTCCTCTGAGCTGCTGTAAAAACTTACAATCTGTACGCTTTCTAAACTACATTCATTTCTTAATTATTCTGAACTGAAAACAAGCTAATATTTACCCCCGTCGTAAACCACCACATTATAACCAGTTTTTTTTATTAACACTGCTAGGAGATGGCAGCCACATACTTTCTGAGCAATACTGGATTTGGCCAATGTTTTGGAAAGACTGTTTGATTTCATTTATTTTAAAAAGAAAATCTTTTGCAGAAGTAACTTATACTCATATGTTACTATATAAAAATCCACACTCCAAAATTTATATATATATATACACACACCTCTCATCACACTGTTCAGAACTTATTTTTGAAAACTGGGTATATGTGGGCTCTGAATTATCTTCATCAATGATAAATTTAGTATACAAGTAGCTAATTAGATAGCTCTAAATAATGGCAATGGAGGTTGCAATGGATGCTTATCAAAGCCTAGTTCAATAGATACAGTGCATCAATTTTGTGTTGTTTGCTCAGATGAATCTTTGCTCCATATAGCTGTGTGCATTCGGAGGGGGCTAAAATGATAACTTGCGGGCACAACTTAAATAAAGTCTTAATAAAGCTTTGACAAAGGGTCAGTTAGACTTGAAATGTCAGCTCTTTTCTCTCCTTATAGATGCTGCCAGACTGCTGAGATTTTCCAGCACGGTGGCTTAGTGGTTAGCACTGCTGCCTCACAGCACCAGGGTCCCATGTTCGATTCCAGCCTCGGGCGACTGTCTGTGTGGAGTTTGCACATTCTCCCCGTGTCTGCGTGGGTTTGCTCCGGTTTCCTCCCACAGTCCAAAAATGTGCAGGTTAGGTGAATTGGCCATGCTAAATTGCCCGTAGTGTTAGGTGAAAGGGTAAAAGTAAGGGAATGGGTCTGGGTGGGTTACTCTTCGGAGGGTCGGTGTGAACTGGTTGGGCCGAAGGGCCTGTTTCCATACCTGTAGGAAATCTAATCTAAATTGCCCATATTGTGCTAGGTGCATCAGTCAGAGGGAAAATGGGTCTAGGTGGGTTACTCTTCGGAGGGTCAGTGTGGACTTGTTGGGCTGAAGGGCTTGTCCCTACACTAGGGAATCTAATCTATACCAGTCAAGAGCCTATCTCTTTTAAATACACTCAATGAATTGATCTCCACAATCTTCTGCAGCAATGAGTTCCACAGATTAACCATGCTCTGGCTGAAGAAATTCCTCCTCATTTAAGTTGTAAAGGTTTGTCTCTTCAATCTGAGGCTGTGCTCTCAGTCTTTTAATTCAATCAGACTCCCCTATCATGCTTCTAAACTCCATCGATAGAGAGCCAGAGTCCTCAACTGCTCCTCATATGACAATGGATTATTGTAAACTTCCTCTGGATCTCTAAGGCCAGCACATCCTTCCCTGGATACAGAACTCAAAATGGATCACAATATTCCAAATTCAGTCTGACCAGAGCCTTATGCAGCCTCAGCAATACGTCTTTGCTGTTGTATTCTGGCCTTCTTGAAATGAATGCGAACGTTGCATTTGCCATTTTAAACGGGAATTGCACCATGGTTAAAGCAGAAGGTTTTGCAAAAAATGAGCCTGACTAGGGAAACACAAAATATCCTGCTTTGCCTCATAGTTGATCTTGTTCTCTGTGACACTTGTCATTCTCCAAGCCATGCTGTGATCCAAGGGAGTGCCTAAACACATCCATGTTTGGGAGCAATGGCTTTTGCAGAAGCCTTGGAATTTGCAAATCCTGTTAAAATCCTGGAAATCCATCCTTAACAGCATTGTGGTTGAACCAGTCTAACAGGGACTGCAGCAGTTCAAGAGGGATCTTACCAGCTGCTTCTCAGGAGCAATTTGGAATTGGCAATAAATATTGATCTTCCAATGATGCTCACATCCCCTCAATTATTTTTAAAAATACTATACCATTTCCTGTTGACGTTTTCAACTTGAAATATTTATACAAAGCATCGGGCACTTGTAAAATCATAGGAACAGCCAAAAGAAAAAGACAACAACTAATCTGTAAGCAATTGATGGCCACTTTAATTAGTTCCTTCTTGCTGCTGAATGCATGTTCAATTGTACGAGGCTAAGAGGGAGTGTTAGCTGGAGCTTTCACAATGACAGCACTTCTGTCATGTTGACGTTGAAGCGACAGAAGGTGCCTGCTATAGGACCAGATGATATAGGAGCAAATGTAAGCCATTCGACCATTGAATCCACTCCACCATTCAATGAGTACATAGCTGACCTGATAATCCTCAACACCACTTGCCTGCCTTGTCCCCATATCCCTTAATTCCTTTAACGTTTCAAAATCAGTCTGTCTTAGCCTTGAATAATCTTAATGACTCAAACTCAACAGCTCTCTGCTATAAAGAATTCCAGAGATTGTCTCACCTCTGAGTGAGGAAATTCCTCCTCATCTTTATCATACATGGGTGACCCTTTACTCTGAGATTATGTCCTCTTGTACTAAACTCTCCCACAAAGGGAAACAACCTTAACGCATCTACTCTGTCAAGCCCCCTAAGACCTCACATGATTTAATGAGGTCTCCTTTCATTCTTCTAAACTCTGATGAGTACAGGCCCAATCTACTTAACCTCTTCTCATAAGACTGTGCCTCCATACCTGGGATCAACCTAATGAACTTTTGTTGGACTGCCTCTAATGCCGGTATTTCTTCCCTTAATTAAGGCGACCAAAACTGTTCATGCCATTCCAGCCATTGCTTGGTCACTGTCTTATATACTTTTAACATGACCTCCATATTTTTATACTTCATTCTCTTTGAAATAAAGGCCATCATTCAATTTACTTTTGCTGTAATTTGTTGAATTTGTATGCTATCCCTCTGTAGACTCTTTGTATAGTCTTCACCTCCTCCCTTCCCATTTACTTTTGTGTCATCCACAAACTTGGCGATAATACATTCACTACTCGCAACTAAGTGTCACTCCACAAGACTCAAGGTGCCATCTTTAAAAAGGAAAAAGTGAGGACTGCAGATGCTGGAGATTAAAGTTGAGAGTGTAGTGCTGGAAAAGCACAACAGGTCACGCAGCATCTAAGGAGGAGAGTCGATGTTTCGGTCAAAAGTGCTTCAGGCTCCTTCCTGGTGAAGGGCTTTTGCCTGAAATGTCAACTCTTGCCATCTTTAAAAAGCCTACTTTGTCCCAACAATCTGCCTTCTATTAGTTAGACATTCCTATATCAATGCCAATATACAATTGCCAACACAATGGATTTTTACATTGTTAAGTAGCCTTATGTGCGTTGTCTTATCAAAAACCTTTTGGAAAGCCGTATTACATATCATTCAATGATTCTCCTTTATCTATCCTGCTTGTTTCCTTCTCAAAGAATTCTAATTAATTTGCCAGGTATGATATCCCTTTCATGAAACCATCCTGACTTTGCTTGCTTACACTTGGCATTTTTAAATGTTATGTAAAATTCCTGCAGCCATTCACTCACATTTGCTGGTGTGAGTCCTACCAAAATTGCACCGACAATGGAAGCTAATTTAACACTTACAGCCCCTAAACACATTGGTGCTAAACTGAGTTCTCCAGCATTAACATCATGATTCTGCCTGTTATCTATAATTCATAAACTCGTCAACAGTGGAAAGACCTGGCTAACAAAATTCAATATAGAGAAGTGTGAAGTAAAGGATTTTGGAATGAAAATTAGTCTGAGGCAATGTTAATAAAGTTGTAATATTTTTAAAGTGGCTGTGTAAATAAAGTGGCTCTAAGGGGAGGCAATGGCCTAATGGCATTATCTCTAGACTTCAAAGTTTGTGTGAAGATTTGTAGCTCGTGTGCTCATTGTTGTGGTTCTGTTCGCCGAGCTGGAAGTTTTTGTTGCAAACGTTTCGTCCCCTGGCTAGGCGACATCATCAGTGCTTGGGAGCCTCCTGCGAAGCGCTTCTTTGATGTTTCCTCCGGTGTTTATAGTGGTCTGTCCCTGCCGCTTCCGGTTGTCAGTTTCAGCTGTCCGCTGTAGTGGTTGGTATATTGGGTCCAGGTCGATGTGTTTGTTGGTGGAGTTTGTGGATGAATGCCATGCCTCTAGGAATTCTCTGGCTGTTCTCTGTCTGGCTTGCCCTATGATAGTAGTGTTGTCCCAGTCGAATTCATGTTGCTTGTTGTCTGCGTGTGTGGCTACTAAGGATAGCTGGTCGTGTCGTTTCGTGGCTAGTTGATGTTCATGTATGCGGATTGTTAGCTGGCTTCCTGTTTGTCCTATATAGTGTTTTGTGCAGTCCTTGCATGGTATTTTGTACACTACATTAGTTTTGCTCATGTTGGGTATCGGGTCCTTCGTTCTGGTGAGTTGTTGTCTGAGCGTGGCTGTTGGTTTGTGTGCCGTTATGAGTCCTAGGGGTCGCAGTAGTCTGGCTGTCTGCTCTGAGATGCTCCTGATGTATGATAGTGTGGCTAGTCCTTTTGGTTGTGGTATGTCCTCATTCCGTGGTCTCTCTCTTCGGCATCTGTTGATGAAGTTGCGCGGGTATCCGTTTTTGGCGAATACCTTGTATCGGTGTTCCTCTGCTTCTTTTTGCACGGATACCCGCGCAACTTCATCAACAGATGCCCATGTTTCATGAGTGAATAGAAGAAAAATGCAGGCCTGCTAAATATTTATAAATCACCGGTTAGGTTAGAGTATTGCATTGATTTCTCTGTTTTTAATTTCTGCTTCAAAAATAAATTGGGCATTATCAGAATGAATGTCACTGCCTTCATACGTCAAATGGGAGAGCAAAACTATCAAACATAGAAATGATAAAGTTGAGGACATACTGATTTGGTGCTTCTGATGAATCAGGTACAATTTTGCAGAAGCATCGTACTTACTTACCATTGGCTGCTAAACAGCTAAGATTCATATCTCATAACTAAAGTATAAAATGCAGCAGTCATCTGGGATTGTTAGATTCATGAACTATCTGGTCACAGAATTTGCCACCTCTTATTACTTAGACATTGATTTACCTCATTTCAAAATAAGTTAAGAAATCTACCCTCATGCCTCGTCAAAGGTCCCCTATTAAAAGAAGAGTCAATCACTTCATAATCAATAACTGTCTCTCATTCTCTTGCAGATCAACTGAAAGGTCATCTAGAACAGAGGAGAATGCAAAGGGCTGCCTCCAGTAAGTGTACAAATGTTGGAATCAATATTTGGCAACAATTAGTTGTTCACAAAGTGAAGTGAATGAATAAAACATAACAGAAGAAATAGTGACCATTATTTAAGTTTAAGATCTCAATGACAGATGTGAGTAGTGCTGACATGCCATATTGAGGACTGAGATATTCATTGAACCTCCTCCTCCCAGATGTTCTTTAATTGTCCATCACAACTAATGTGGCAAAACTGCAAACCTTTGATCCGATCTGTTCTTTATAGCATGGTCTTTATCATACTGCTTCTAATTTTCAGCACGTACTTAGTCCTGTGCTTTACAGCTTTTGGTGACTTGCAGATTTCAAAACAAGCATTTTTAGTTTGAAAGTTTAAACTAAATTTTTACATTGAGGTAGATGTGCTTTCCCTGAACTGTCCTGTACCCTTTTCTAGGAGAGAATCTATACTTGTTTCTGACCCAATGTCAGGTCTCCTTCGAAATGCCTTGAATTTTCAACATTTAAGCTTCTTAAGCTAAAAGATGTACAATATAATCATAGAATCACTATAGTGTGAAAACAAGCCCTTTGGCCCAACAAGTCCACACCAACCCTCTGAAGAGTAACTCAACCAGACCCATTCCCCTACCTTATATTTACCCCTGACCAATACACCTAACCTATACATCCCTGGACTCTATAGGCAATTTAGCATGGCCAATTCACAAAACCTGCACATCTTTGGACTGTGGGAGGAAACCAGAGCAATTGGAGGAAACCTACACAGATACAGGGAGAATGTGTAGAATCCATACAGACAGTCACCTGAGGCTGGAATCGAACCAGGATCACTGGCACTGTGAGGCAGCAGTGCTAACCACTGAGCCACCATGCCACCTTGCAAGAAAAGTAACATAGTGATTTTGTATGAAACTGGAGACCTTAATCTGACACTCACTTCGATTTTTGTCCACAGCTCAGGTTCCCAAGAGTTTGGAAATTCCCAGCTGTGCATTCAATTTATAAACATGCTGCTGAAACATAGAATTTCTATCCATGATGGAAATAGGAGGGGCAGGTTGTATTAGAAATCAAGGCAGGAGACAATGGGGAAGATGCTCAGTGATAGGCTGCATGTGAAGAGGAACTGAATGTAAGGCCTGCGGCAGGACTGCAGCACTTTGTCAATTTTGACAAAATGCCTCCAGCTCTCACCATTCACACCCTCTCACTTACCCAATCACCCCATCATCCATCTGTGTCAATCCATGCCAATGCAAACCCTGAACCCATGCACATAACCACTCCTACCCTTCTTGCTAACTTATACTCCTTTACCAACCCATAATCATTCACGCACTACCTACCAAAGCCCCTTCACCTACACACAAGCCCTGAATATACCCTTTACCATCTGCCCACCCATCATGTATCTTTCTAACCCTGATTCAGAGATGCCGGTGTTGGACTGGGGTGTACAAAGTTAAAAATCACACAGCACCAGGTTATATTCCAATAGGTTTATTTGGAAGCACAAGCTTTCGGAGCACTGCTCCTTCATCAGATGGTTCTAATCCCTGTTTCAAATTAGTCCCAATTTATGCCATCTCCCTAACCAGCACCCCTTGCCCTTACATTTAACATGCCTATATATTCAGTGTCACCATAGACAGAGCTCAGGACAAATGCTTGAAATAAATACAATCAAGTTCTGTAAAGTAAAATTCTAAGTGTCTATTACAGACCACTATTTTGAAAAAAGCATTCACATTCATAAAACCTCATTTGCTACATTTACATTCCTTCAACAAAATCTTACAACAGCAACCATGTCAGTCATGCCTAATCCTTTATAATGAGCATTGGAATTCATTGTCCCATTTCAAAATGTCTATAATTACCTATAGTTGTCAATCAAACTGTGAAATGGCAGAGACCTGACTGTGATAATAGATGACTGTGACATCGTACATGCAGTCCTAATCCAGTAAACCCTGAGGCTTCTGTCAACATACTGGAACTAGAAGAAGACGCCTACTGGACTCAAAACATTAACTCTGCTTCTCTTCCCACAGATACTACCAGACTTGCTGAGTTTCTCCAGCGCTTTCTGTTTTTAGTTCAGATTTCCAGCATCCATGGTATTTGTTTCTATTTGAGTATGAAATAGCATTTTGTTTTAATGTTCCATCATATCTTTCAAAGATTTAAAGGGCAGGACTTCTAAATACCCTGACAGCCTGACAGATCACTTTGACAGTGGCTATTAACAACCTCTTTCACCACATTTGACAGCCCTATTGACAGTTGTTTTGGTAGTTTTTATAGTTTACTTTGTCAGATCTGTGGACTGTTCTCATGTTCTTGACACTTAAGTTATTGTACTTTTTGTCCACATTCATGTCTACTTTTAACAATTGATCTGAAATCTGAAGCCATACTTGGATGCGGGGCTTGCAATTTCCAGGCTTACCTGTCTTTTACACCCCAATATTAGGGCATTTTCTGGTGAAATTCCAGCTTACTTAGAACTTATTTGCTGTTTTCAAAGAATTAATATGAAAATATTTAAATATAACCATTATTGGTAGAATGTTAAAGTCAAAAATTACAAGTTAAAACTGGCAAAAGGCAGAATCTCTATATAATTACGGACCTCGACTTTCCAGAGAACTCCAGGACTTTCTCTGTTGGGGATAAAAAGGCTTACCTTGAATGAAAAAGTGTAGCACAGTGTTTCCGACATTAGCACTCCTGCCTCACAGTGTCATGGTGCGAGGTTCGATTCCCACTTCAGGTGACTGTCTATGTGGAGTTTGTACGTTCTCCCTGTGTCTGCGTGAGTTTCCTCCGGTATTCCAGTTTCCTCTCACAATCCAAAGATGTGCAGGTTAGGTGGATTGGCTATGGGAAATGCAGGATTATAGTGTAGGAAAGTGGATCTAGGCGGATGTTGTTCAGAGGGTCAGTGTGGATTTGATGGGTCGAATGGCCTGCTTCCACACTGTAGGGATTCTATGAAAATCTGGGAATTACAACAGTTCTTCACTTAGATATTTCACAGGCAACAAGAGGCACAAAATATGCACAAGTGAAATGTAGTCAGCCTGAAGATTACCGGCAGACATAAAATATGGGGAAAGGAGGAATTCATTTGTGTAGCACCATTTTTTGATGGCACAATAAAGATATTAATTTCTCAGTGGCAGACAGCACCACAGGCTAATTGTTACCTGTGTGGCATTCACATCGATGTTTTTAAAGAAAGTAATCCATATCATGGTTGGTTGTCCTACTTCCCCAATGCATCGAATTAAGTCTGCATCGAACCAGTACAAATGGCGCTACAATAATAGGTGTCCTTTCCAGGATGCTTTCCATCTTGTTTCTGTATAGTGGAACGCAGAGAACAATTAAAAACAAGTCAGCTTTCAAATCTGCTACAGCTTTTAAAAACTGTTTTTGTAGATTGTTTCTCACTCTTTATGGGTTTGTCCATCATTTTTGTTGCTTTGGTTTGCTAACCAGCCAAACATTGCAGCCATACCTTTCACCCAACTGCTGTGTGGCTGAATTCCAGTCATCACTTAGCTTTCTGAAACTGATGGGATTGGATCATCAACAGTATTAGAATCAATCTTTGGTGCTTGAACTCTGTAAATATTCTGGTATGAGGTCCGTTTACAATATGCCTGTTACTGGTTTCAGCATATGCATGGTTTAAACACCTTGTAAATGCAGCATGAAGGAGGAAGGAATTTGGCTAAACCAAACATTTGCCGCTTAGAGTCACAGAATCATAGATCTATACAGCACGGAAATAGACCCTTTGGTCCAATTCATCGATGCTGACCAGATATCCTCAATTAATCTAGTCCCATTTTACTAGCACTTGACCCATATCCCACTAAACTCTTCCTATTCATATACCCATTCAGATGCTTTTAAATGCTGTAATTGTACCAGCCTCCACCACTTCCTCTGGCAGCTCATTCGATACACACACCACCCTCTGCGTGAAAAAGTTGCCCCTTTGGTCCCTTTTAAATTTTCATTAAGAATAGCTACCAATCTGTTTAATTGACAGTTTAAATAATAAAACTTTTCATTCATTGGTTCATCAGGTTGGCACATGTGTGAAATATGTTGGCATCTGTCAAAGATTACTTCATGTCACTGGCCCTGATCCAACCTTAACCCAAGATGAAGTTGTAAAGAATGGTTTGTTTGAAAGAGGTACCATTGCAGAACCAGAACCTGGCCCCCATATACTCCACATGTCAGTACATCTTCAGCAATTAAGCACAGATCTGAACAAGCATGACAGTTTGATAATCAGTAATTGTGAGAAGTTTATCTCAATTTTTTGCAAGACCGGTAATTTCATGAAGTTCTCTGAATACAGAAAAATAAGTAAAATTTATAAACAACTGAGCTAAATTTGACATACCATTTTGAGAACTGTGCAATGGCAAATATTCACATTAGAGAATGTTTCAATTTTCTTCCAGTGTCAACTTGCCATCATGGTGCAGACAAGTTGGACTGAAGGGTCTGTTTTTGTGTTGTATGACTTCACCTATGACCAACTATTCCTATCATGGTAGCACAATGGGACTCTTTGTATCTATAATGCTAGCACTATTCGTTTCTTTTCTGGTTTTATTTTCAGCTAAATTTGAACAGTCAGGCTACTGTGCAGCAAGTTTAGCTGAGAATTAGTTTGCCTTATCTATAGGACACTGTAGGGTGACTCAGTGGTTAGCACTGCTGCCTCACAACATCAGCAACCCGTGTTCAGTTGCATCCTTGGGCAACTGTCTGTGTGGAGATTGCCCATTCTCCCTGTGGGTTTCCTTTGGGTGCTTTAGTTTCCTCCCAAAGTTCAAAAATGTGTAGGCTAAGTGATTTAGCTATGGGAAATGCAAGGTTACAAGGGTAGGTTGGGGGGTGGCTCTGGGTGGGATGCTGTTCAAATGGTCAGTGTGGAGCTGAATGGGATTCTATGATTGTCCAGCCGAGCGTGGAGAGAGTAAGAGTTAAGAGCAGTTTTTCAGAATGGTTGTAGCCCTCTTATTTTATTTCTTGGGTCATTCCTGTTCAATATCCACATCATTGGTAATGGACTTCAAAGGAGCAGTGACAAGATTTACAGATTATATCAAAATAAGAAGTATGGATACGACTTCAGAACAACAAAGGAAAGTATAAAGGGACATTTTTAAAAATGGGGTAATGGGTTAGAATTCAAAGTCATTTACTGTGAAGTAAAAATAACGATTAAGTATATGCTGAATGTCAGGTTTTAAGTTTGCTTGCTGAGCTGGAAGCTTTGTTTTCAGATGTTTCACCACTATGCTAGGTAACATTATCAGTGAACCTCCCGTTAAGCAAACTTACAACCTGAACCTCAACCTGAGCTACAAATCTTCTCAAAAACAGTATATACTGAATGTAAATGGGTTCATGCTCGAAGACATAGAACATAGAAAAATACAGCGCATTACAGGCCCTTACGCCCTCGATGTTGCGCCGATCCAAGCCCACCTAACCTACACTAGCCCACTATCCTCCATATGCCTATCCAATGCCCGTTTAAATGCCCATAAAGAGGGAGAGTCCACCACTGCTACTGGCAGGGCATTCCATGAACTCACGACTCGCTGAGTAAAGAATCTACCCCTAACATCTGTCCTATACCTACCACCCCTTAATTTAAAGCTATGCCCCCTCGCAATAGCTGACTCCATACGTGGAAAAAGGTTCTCATGGTCAACCCTTTCTAAACCCCTAATCATCTTGTACACCTCTATCAAGTCACCCCTAAACCTTCTTTTCTCCAATGAAAACAGCCCCAAGTGCCTCAGCCTTTCCTCATATGATCTTCCTACCATACCAGGCAACATCCTGGTAAACCTCCTCTGCATCTGTTCCAGTGCCTCCACATCCTTCCTATAGTATGGCGACCAAAACTGCTCACAATATTCCAGATGCGGCCGCACCAGAGTCTTATACAACTGAAACATGACCTCAGGACTCCGGAACTCAATTCCTCTACCAATAAAAGCCAGTACGCCATATGCCTTCTTCACCACACTATTTACCTGGGTGGCAACTTTCAGAGATCTGTGTACATGGACACCAAGATCCCTCTGCTCATCCACACTACCAAGTATCCGACCATTAGCCCAGTACCCCATCTTTTTGTTACTCATACCAAAGTGAATCACCTCACACTTACCTACATTGAACTCCATTTGCCACCTTTCTGCCCAGCTCTGCAGATTATCTATATCCCGCTGTAACCTGACACATCCTTCCTCACTGTCAACAACTCCACCGACTTTCGTATCATCCGCAAACTTGCTCACCCAACCTTCTAGCCCCTCCTCCAGGTCATTTATAAAAATGACAAACAGCAATGGTCCCAAAACAGATCCTTGCGGAACACCGCTAGTAACTGCACTCCAAGATGAACCTTTACCATCAACTACTACCCTCTGTCTTCTTCCAGCCAGCCAATTCCTAATCCAAACCTCCAACTCACCCTCAATGCCATACCTCCGTATTTTTTGCAGTAGCCTACCATGGGGAACCTTATCAAACGCCTTACTAAAATCCATATACACCACATCTACCGCTTTACCCTCGTCTACCTCCTTAGTCACCTTCTCAAAGAATTCAATAAGGTTTGTGAGGCACGACCTGCCCTTCACAAAACCATGCTGACTATAAGACAACAGAGGAATTTGTGAACAGAATATTAAATGAAGTAATTCAGGTTTACTGAACAATTAAAGAGTAAGATTAAGCAAACTCAAGGTTTTAATTGAAGAAATAAGGGGTGAACTTTCCAGACAAGCAATGACCCTGTCCTGTGGAGACCATTTCAGTTCTACCTGCTCAGCATATTCAAATCCTGCCCTCCTAACCCCAAACCTCACACATCTCTTGCTGGGGCCTGCCATACCAGTCACTTTCCAATCTGGCTCTCACAACAGTTGTTATATGTGTAAAAGCCAGTAACATGAGCTCTCCTATGTGGCCTAGAAGAACCAAGTTAATTTTTGGCCATGGGGCTATTAATTGACTCAGAGTGAAACCTATGCCCATTTCTTGGAGAAAATCTCACCTTGGAGAACCACGTACCAATTGAATAGTGACGTAGAAAATAGGCATAGGAGTAGCTTTGTTAGCCCTTTGACCCTTCTCCACCATTCAAAATGATCATGGCTGATCATCCAACTTAGTACCCTGTTCTTGCTTTCTCCCTATACCCTTTGATCCTTTTAACCCTAACAGCTACACCTAACTCCTTTTTGAAAACACTCAATACATTGGTGTCAATTACTTTCAGTGGCAGAGAATTGGACAAACTGACCACTCTCTGGGTGAAGACATTTCCCCTCATCTCAGTCCAAAATGACTTACCTCATATCGTTAAACTGACCCCTGGTTCTGGACTCCTGGGTCATCAGCAAAATCGTTCCCACATCTAGACTGTGTAGACTTTTTAGAATTTTATAGTTTCTATGAGATCTCCCCTTCATTCTTCTAAACTTCAGTGAGTGTGGTCCTAATCGATCTAGTCTGTCTTCATATGTTAGACCTGCCTTGGTCAGGTAAGAAGTCCAAAGCTGCATGTAATACTCCACGTGTAGTCTCTGAAAGGCTTTATGTACAATTGCAGCAAGGCATCCTTGCTCCTGTACTTGAATTCTCTTGTTACAAAGGCCAGCATATTATTTGCCTTTTTCACCACCTGCTGAATTGCATTCTACTTTCAGTGACTGGTGTACAAGGACTCCCAGGTCTCGTTGCATCTTTCCTTGCCCTAATCTCTGTAGTATCCAGTGCCTCTCTATTCTCAGCAACTTTACTGGCTGTGGCAGCAACTGCTGAGTCTGTATACATCCTCCTGTGTCTCTGGAGCCATGTTAGCTGATGAATGAGAGTGTTTATCTGAATCCAGGCTGACAGGCCGTGGTGAGGAGTGTGTGGGGAGTCGGGAATGGCAGACAGAATTCAGAAGCCTGGGTACTGTAGATGGTATAGGATCTGGGGGGGGGGGGAGGGATTGTGCGTGTGTATCTATGTGAAACTGTAATGAAGAGCCTTTACAGAACACTAATGTGGTCTCAGTTAGAATACTGTTTGTAGCTATACACTCTGCACTACATGGAGGGTGTTGAGATTGTAGGGATAATACAGTGCAGATTAACTATTTTGCAGGATATGAGGAAATGAGAATATGAAAGAACCTTCAAAAATGGATCCTTTTCTTGCTGGAACATTGATAAATCAGAGGGAACTAATAATATAAATAGTTGGGATAGGTAGGTGGAAATAAACTGTTTCCATCTGGTTCAGGGATCAAAAGCAAAATGCCATGGATACAAGATGGGAAAAACCACTCCACACACAGTTGAAAGACTGTGAAATTCACTTCCAGGCTTAGTGGCTGAGGCAGAAATTGATTAAGGATTAGATTGGATAGTGGTTGAAGGAATGAAAAAGAAGAGTTTACAGACACAAGAATTTGGATAATTGTGGAGAACCATTAGCTTGTGTGCCAACCTGGAGTGGTTGAACCAAAAGACTTGCTTCCTTGTGTATTTCCAAAAGTGCCATGCAGGTCCTACCTCAGCCAGCCTTCATGGTCTGCTGCTTGCCTGCCCGGGGTTAAAGTTTAATGACAAGTCTATTGTAGCCAAGAATATTGTAAGTGCCTGCCCCTCGTCACTCCTGTTTAATAGCAGAGCAGATTGAAAACTGATTAGGAGCCTCATAATTTCAGACAAATTTCTCAATATTTGGCTCCCATCTCTCATCATAGTGAGTGCATTTAACTTAAAGGTAAATATTTGAATTCAGCTATTCCTTTCCACTTCACTGTTATCCTGATTTACTGCATTCAGCTTTTCGCAGACCGTGCAATTCCATTATGGTGACTTGAAAAACTGCTTCACCAGACTTGAAGTAATTTTCAGATTCAGTGTAGGAAAGAGTGTGTTGCTGTATAAGATTAACAGTTTCAACTCTCTTTTTGACAGAGTGAGTGAGAAAGAGAGGGAGACTGTTATTGCTTGTCATTCCTGCCAAGATTGCATTCCTGAGGACCAGGTTTTGCTTCCCAGATTTTCTGCTATCTTCTCATCTGATTTGAACTTGGCAGGATTTGAATCTGTAAAGTTTTCTTTTAAAAGAAGGGGGAATTTAAACTAAACTTTCCTGTAAAACTCATCAAGCTTGGGGTTGTCTGGAGAGCAGTGAAGTGAAGCAGAATGTGTAACTAGATATTGTAGTCACCCTAAGCTCCATCACTATTCAATAAGTCCCAGTGACCCCAAGTTCAAAGCAAATTCAGCATCATTTTCAAATTGACTGAGTTATCGTGGTAAAACCCCCATTTATATAAAGAATGGAAAATTTCACCTGAACCAAATTAAATTATAACTTCAATTGAACTGGACAAGAAATGATTCGATTAAAAAGATCAATTGCTGTTGTAACAAAAGGAACAGAGATGTTAAAATCAAGTGGGAAACTGTTAGAAGCAAACAGCATCTTACAAGAGAATGGGTATTGTAACATTTTAGGAGAAAATTCCAGCAAGAATTAGAAATCAAAGCAATTTTCCAATTTGATTTCCAACGAAACATTGTGGTACTATTTTGTTCTGTTCACATTTGTAGCTAACTAAATCGGCATGTGTATAAAACAAGTTTCCTCACTTGATTCTTAGAAAACTCATTTATCTTATACTAGATACGCATTATTTTTGGTCCATGCCACAACAGCATTCTCCGGTCATTGAATCAATCCTATCCTTGGCATCTGTCCAGGTTGAACTGTTGGACTATAACCTGGTGTTGTGTGATTTTTTTTAACTTTGTTCACAATCTTGATGTTGTAACTAGCCCAGAGGTGATATCTGCTCTATACCAGTTCCATCACCAATACTACTCTCTATCTCCTCCATAACATAACCTAACTCCAGACCTTTGTCAATGTAGCTATTCTGTGTTTTTATTATTTCCAGGCTTGGCTGTTTGTGTGGTAACCTAACTCTCTTTGCATCTTTCAAATGAACTAAAGTTCATCCAAAACTCTGCTGCCCATGTCCTATGCCTAAATGCCTATTTCACATCAAGTTTAATCACCAATCGCCCCTGTGCTGCTGACCCACTTTGGCTCCCAATTTGGCAATACCCCAATATTAAAACTATCACACTCATTTTTAAATCTATAGTCTCAAACCGTCCTTGCTTACCTCCTAGGTCTCTGTGTCCCACCAATTCTAGCTTCTTGTGCGTCCTTGATTTTAATTTTCTACCATATTCCACTTGTATTAATAAATGGAGGGAAATATATAATCCATTATACTTCCTCATTATACTAGTCTTGTGTCTTCAGTTCTACTCCTTTTGTATTTCTCCTTTTGCTTCTTTTTTGAATAGGATTCTGTCTTGACTGTGGCAACCAACCCCTGACTAACTTCTAATTCCTCTAAAAATGCTGAGAGATTAATTAATTGATGTATTGTGATCACATGTACCGGGATACAGTGAAAAGTGTTGATTTGTGTGCTATACAGGCAGATCGTACCATGCAAAGTGCACTAGGGTAGCAGAACAGAGTGCAGAATACAGTTACAGCCACAGAGAAGGTGCAGAGACAGTGATCAGAGTTAATGGTTTGAGAGGTCCATTCAAAAAAGTTTGATAACAGCAGGGAAGAAGCTGTTCTTGAATCGATTTGTACATGTATTCAAGCATTTATATCTTCTGCCTGATAGAAGAGGGTGAAGGAGAGTATAACTCCTTCAAAGGGCTCTTTGATTCTGTTGCTGCTTTCCCAAGGCACCAAAAGTATGGGGGGATTCATTGGATGAAAGGCTGGTTTGTGTGATGGATGAGACTGTATTCACCACTCTCTGCAGTTTCATGCGGTTTTGGGAAGAGCGGTTGCCGTATCACACTGTGATGCATTCAGATAGGATGCTTTTTTCTGGTACATCCAGAAAAAATTGGTAAGCATCCTTGTGGACCTGCTGAATTTCCTTAGCCTCCTGAGGAAGGAACATGATATGACCCTTTCTCAAAGGATTAAATTCCTCTTCTGATTTTTCTGAGCACAAAGTACATAATAAATAACTTGAGACTGTGGAATGCACAAAATAATTCATTGTTGATGTTAAGCTACATAATTCACTTCCACTTTCAACTCACAAGCTATGTAACCCCGTCACAGTGCACTGTGTTGCATATTATGCAACTCTGACACATTGACTTTATCTATGTCGTTCATATTCATGCAGGAGTTTAGTAAAACAGTTTATTTAGAACCTACGTCTAGAACATAAAATGATACAGCAAAGGAACGGACCGCTCGGCCCATGATGTTGTTCCGAACTTGACACCAAATTAAGCTAATCCCTTCGGCCTGCCCTTGGTCCATATCCCTCCATTCCTTGAATAGTCATGTGCATCTTCATCTAAGTATGAAGTACAGAAGATTTACTATACATATACATTGACTTTTATCTGATTTAATTCAATAATATTTTCTGTCTGTCGTCATACTGATGATAAAAACTGAAAGAATTGCGGATACTGGAAATCAGAAATTACTGGAAAAGCTCCACAGATCTGACAGCATCAATGGAGAGAAATCAGAGTTAACGTTTCAGGTTCATTGACCCTTCCTCAGAATTGATGGTAGCTAGGAAAATGTTTTTTATGCAGAAGACAGGATGGGGGATGCTAAGGAGTAAATGATTGGTGCCGATAAAGCCCAAAAAGAGAAAGAAGAGCAGTTGGACAGACAAAGGAGTGGATAACAATTAGTCTAGGAGAATGAATGGCTGCTCATGGGGACTATTGGTAGCTAACAACGGGTTGTGTGTAATAGCAGACCATGTGATAACAAAGCCCGGTGTGTAGGGTTTTGGGTAAGGACATGGGAGCAGGTGCCTCAAGCCCTAACATTGCTGAACTTGCTGAGTCCAGTAGAACATGAGGTATACTTCCAGCTTGTGCCAGATGTTGGCCAGGGAACAAGGTGGTACGTTAAAGTGGCAGACAACTGGAAACTCAGGGTCTTTTTGTGGACAAAACATAGGTGTTCTGCGAAGTGGTCCACCAACTTGTTTCCTGGCCAACACCTTTATCAGTAAAGATTTTGGAGGTGTAGGCGTATCCATGAAAGTGTGTATTATTGTAGACAGAATGTTTACCAATTTATCCCGAAGCATCTAATCAAAGTTCCCAACTACTGAGGGCCAATAAGTAATTATGAAAAGAGATTATGTGCTATGTTACCTAAGTGCTTTACAGTAAATGAAGTAGTTTTGAAATGCAGCTTCTAATCTAAAGAAAAAACAGTAACCATTTTGTGCATAGCAAGCTGCAACAAAACAATATGATAATGACCATGCAATATTTTTGTGATTTTGGCTAAGTATTACCCAGGATACTGGAGATAACATACTGTGTCTTCATCCACAGTACCTTCCTGACCCTTTTCCAGCACTTTATAATTTTAATGCTGTGTTTAATTCCCCTTTAAATAGTCCAATAGGATCTTTCACACCTGCCCTAGATGGCAGATGCACTAATTCTAATGTCTCATCTGAAAGATGGCACCTCTGACAGTGTAACACTCCCTTAATTAGAACTTAGCTATCTATCTTAATATATTTGCTTACAGAAGAACATCAATCACAGTTTTTTAAATTTACGATTGACCTACAGCTTTGACAAATTTAAAAAAGTAAGTTAAATAGGCTCAAGAATCTCATGATTCATTGTGATGAATGAAGGGATGGGAGGCTTGTGTTCATTATCATGGGGATTGAAGGGCTTTGTTTAGATGGTGTTACTTACTGATTAACAATCAACAGCAGCAAAGATCACAACTTATTTCTCATTGTAACTGCTAACTCAAAATTGCTTGTCTTGGTCAATATCAACATAGTAATTAACCTAGAGCTTGTAAAAGTGCTTTTTGTTTGAGTTTCTGGTTATTCAAGCACAACGTTGTTTGTGCAACCCTTATTTTGAAACTATTCTTGTGGTTAAAAAGCCAAAATTTTCATGCTTGTACGTAGTGATGCCTAGGATTCCTTTGTATTAATTATGTTTTTATGCCTTTGAGTGACTGAATGACCTTTCCCAATATGTTCAGTAATCTCAACAGATAAGATTACACCAGTGCCATCTAGTGGTAGGATTAGTAATCACAACATGATTTCACAAAAAGACAATAGGTTAGTTGTTTGAGTCAGACAACTTTGGATGGTCTGCAGTTTGAAATAATGGAACATATAACATTGCTCAGATAGTGCCATCTAAAGGATTTTGCAACCATATCTTTTAAGTATATAAGAGATAATACTTGACTGTTTAAAGGATTGTCAAAGTTAACAGGATTTATTGTTCTTCACTACTTAAGATTAGATTCCCTACAATGTGGAAACAGGCCCTTCGGCCCAACAAGTCCACACCGACTCTATGAAGAGTAACCCACCCAGACCCATTTCCCTCTGTCTAATGCACCTAACACTATGGGCAATTTAGCACAGTCAATTCACCTGACCTGCACATCTTTGGATTGTGGAAGGAAACTGGAGCACCCGGAGGAAACCCACGCAGAGACGGGGAGAATGTGCAAACTCCACACAGACAGTCGCCTGAGTCGGGAATCGAACCTGGGCCCCTGGTGCTGTGAGGCAGCAGTGCTAACCAGTGAGCCACCATGCCGGTCACGTTTGATCCTATACTGATCTAGTTTGATACTATACTAATCACTATCTTACATTATCATGCTGCTGTAATTTAGCACTCCTGTCTCTAAGTTGTGAACATTGTAGATTAAATTTGCAGTTCAGGCCATGAGTACACAATCAAGCTTGACACTTGAGAGATGATGCCTTTTGGATCAAATGTTAAATCAAGCTCCTTTCTGGCTTTTCAGGTGAATTTTAAAAAGTCTCAATGTATGTTAGAAAGATTATCAAGATATTCTCCTGGTTGCAATTCACCCTGTTCAACCCCACCAGCCCAATTCAAAGCCCATTGCCACCAGATTCAAAGTAATTTTAATTTGTTGGAGGTAGTGGGTGTGGGTGGTATTGGATCAGTTGCTTATTATAAATGGTGTTTCTATAACTTTCAGTGGAAAGCAAAATTGGCTGGGGTATTGGAGGCGGGGAAGGGGGGGGTGCAGGTGTAATTGGAAAATATCCGATATTGGCTTTTTAAAAATATATTCATAAGATATTGGTTTCTCTGATAAAATCAGGATGTATTACTAATGCTAATTGTCCCTGAGAACATTCTGATATTTTCTTAAACTACTGTGGCCCTTGTAGTATAAGTCCACTCACAGTACTATTTAGGCAGGTGTTCCAGAATTCTGTCACAGTGACAGTAAAGGAATGATGATTATAACCCCATGTCACGGTGATGGCGTTTGGAGGAGAATCTTATGGTATCCCATGTGCCCACAGTTCTCTGGGTTAGTTTTGTGCCGTTGCATGATATATTTGAAGGTGTAGAAGGGGAGGCCAACCACTGTTCTGGCACTCTCAAGCTGTCTCCCAATTTACAGTGAAGGGGGCGGTCAAGGTGGCAGCCAGCTTGCCCATCCTTAAGCAAATTGAGGCCTTTGGTTTGTCAGTTGAAGAACACTGAATAGCCTCTTTTCATCGCCACTGATACAATATTATAGACAAGTTAAGATGGAAGCAAAGTGACCTACCTGTTGTTTTCAGAAAGGAAGGCAGGGTTCCTTTTTAGGGGGTTTACTTATGCCCATCAGGGGCAGCTGTTCCCCCAGCTGCCTCCAAACCTCAATGACAAGATGGGACTCCCCATTTATGTCTGACCTCTAGAACTCAAATCCACAATCCCCTCTTCACCCTCGCTCGTGTCCCTGATTTATTCCTGACCAAAAGTTCGAGACTTACCTTGAAATCCAGTTTCTATTATCATTTTTCTGGGACTCCCAGTAGTCCCTGCAGTGGCTAGAATGTCTTTCTGGGTTGCTGCATGTGGGTAAGGACTGATTCATATCTGGTGAGTTATGAATGGCACTTAACACGGCAATCATTGATAAATATTCCTACTCCTAACCTTATGGGAGAAGCTAATTTAATGTAAGAGGCCAAAACAAACTTACTGAAATAAAAATAAAAGTAAGAGAGGAAATATAAAACACAAAGATGCATATAGAAAGACCATAACGCCATTCTTGTAGGAGCTGAAGTAGGCCATTAAGTCTGCTCCACCATTCAAGAATATCATTGTTGATCTGATAATCCTCAGTTCCACTTTCCTTCATTTCCCTCAAATCCTTGATTCCCTTACTAATTAAAAAAAATCTACCTCAACCTTGAATGTAATTAATGACACAACTTCAGTAACATTTTTGTATAATTGTCCCATTGGCAATCAGAATTTAATGACATGATAAGAACAAGGCCAGCCAGGTGGACCTCATAGAGTATGAGTTACTTGACTGGGGCTGTTAATCTGGTCCAATCAAGGATCCCGGGTTTACTTATAAAAAGGGGAGTGTTCGTCCGAGCCCAGGTGTCCTTGGAGAAGGAGCACGTGGTGTCTACCAACTCCCTCGAGCTGTTCAGGGAGAGGTGTGCACCACAGGGTGTGAAGTGCTTTATTTTCCCCTCCAACTCTATTTTGATTTAATCCCTACCCTTCCTTTCGTGTTTTTGATCACGCGGCATTGCCCTTCAATAAGAAGTGCACTGCTCGTCAGTGGCCACCCTGGTGCTTCCTTTCTTCCTGGTGGTGAAAATTGAATAAAGATTTGTACACCTGTTGTCTTTCACTGTGTCTCACACCTACACACACACAACATAGGTGCTGGGGATAATATAAGCACTACCGCAGTTAGGCAGTAGTGTGGGGGGTAAGGGAAAAAAGGAGAAAAAGAAAAAAAAAGGATTGTCAGAGATGTTGACACTCTGGTAGCTGACTCTGAATGAGGCAGTACTAAAGTCAAGGTCTGTTCATGTGTAAGTAAGGAGTGACCTGGTGACAGATACAGGGCTCTGTGGAGTTAATTCTGATCTCATCAAGTATAGCAACTTAAACTTAATAGAAAAGTTCAGAAAATTCCTTTCAAACTGAACAAAAACAAGATGAAAAAACTTAGGAATTTTTGAGGAAAAGCCAGTTAATAATACTGTTCTTGTGAAAACTTAGATCTGGGCATTAAAATAGTTAATTACCACAACTATCTAGGTGTCAAAGTTGATGGTTGGAGAGAATGATGCACAGATAGTGTCCAAAGAATATGCATAGCAATATTACATCAGAAAATGAAAATCTTTGAGTTGAATTTGCAATTATGAAACTCTTTTGTATGCCTATATTGAGGATATTTGTTTCGGGAGCTTTGCCTGATGCAGTTGTCTGAGGAAAGCAGAGTTTTTAAGGGTACAGAGGCTGGAATCATAAATGGAATGGGCTGTGTTGCGATAGGTGGTAAGAACCGGCAAGCTATTCATCTCCACGTGCAGATCATCGCCATACAACATCACCCCCTCTCAACCCCATTACTCAAGCAGCATTGCTAAATTCTCAACAGGGAATGACTGTTTATTGTTTGTTAACAGCACACCTTGCTATGGGGTGCAGTCTTAAAAATTCATGATGCAAACAGGGACATTTCAACATGGAAACCAGAGCAGATTCTTGCTCCCAGACATCCATGTTGGCCATAGACAAACTTATAGGCAGGGCAGAGTCTGCCACACATACCCTTCCATCATGGGCATTGACCCTACACTTTCAGGGAGGCTTTGCCACCAACCTGGCATCCTTCGATGCACCAGCACTGTGCCATGCAAGGGCAGACTGGTCTGGGAAGGCATATTGGCAACCAACAGTGTCTGGCTACATTAGATACAGGTACTACACAAGGAGGGGAGCACATTATACGGTGGGGATCAGGCTGTTTAGCAGGGCTCCTCCCTGGCTTTCTCAGTGTGCATTCGCCTGGTGCTGCCAGCTTGTTTCCAGCATATACACTTTGTTCTACTCTGCCATGGTTTGCCTTGCATTGGCAGTTAGCACAGTCAGACGATAGGCAAGTAATCAGTAAGCAGTCAAGGTGGCCTACATTTTGTCATACATCAGTGGGCTATGTCAGTCTAGCATCTCCGCAATGTGGATTTAGTATTTGTGCCAAACACACGGCAATTGTTACAAGCAGCACAAACTGTGTCTGAAAGTCTTCAGGGAGTGGTCCCACAATAAAGTCCATGGGGATTCCCCATCAGCCAGGGGCCCAGCAAAGGTTATTCAGGTCAGCCTCCCATACCAGTCGTCATTATGCTATAGTTCACAGAAACTAAGGGGGTATTGGTGTTGGGGAAGGGGAGACAAGAGAAAGAGGGAACTGGGGGAATGGAGACTGGTTGGGGCGTGGGGGGGGAAGCAGGTAGGCAGGTCTGGGGAATGCAAACCTGTATGGTTAATAGAATGAGCACTTAGAAAGAACAATCTGATGTTCGGAGTCTCATAGCATGTAAATGCTGAGGCTAAACGCCACTGGCAGAGACGGCTTGCTGTTCTTTCAATCATGAAGCACATGAGTGGTGTGCAATGTTGAGGAGAATAGCTGCAAAATGACTCACAGTGGGTGGGATACATCTGAGGGAATGGGCCAGATCTCCAGCTGTTCATTGCGGATTCACAGGGGAACAGCACATGACATGCAGGGTCCCTGCTCTGGAGCCGTCCTTCCTCTTTGAGCATCTTAATTACATCTCCCTGTTCCTGTCACTGCTGGGAAGCTCCCTGATATATGTTGCAATCTGACAGGCGGTCAGCAATTATGGAGGGGAGCGGGTGCATCAGAATGAGCCGATGCCTTTACTTGCTTTACTTACTGCCAGTGCTCCCACACGATGTATTTGATGATCACCACAGACCCCCAACCACAGCATCTTGTTAACAGCCAAGGACTGATGCCACAGGGCACTATGAAGCATCTACAACCACAATAACAACAGGGAAAACTACAAGAATGGTGAAATGCAAGTTTTTATGTGAAGTTAAAATTATTTGCATACTATTGGTTGTGAAAGAAACTTTAAATGTGAAATCATTATTTTAAATAATATATGGACCTAACAGAGTATGGTAAATGTAATGTTCACCAGACTATGTACAGTGTTTCCAGCCATTACCTGTATG
Source organism: Chiloscyllium plagiosum (assembly GCF_037043375.1). NCBI lineage: Eukaryota > Metazoa > Chordata > Chondrichthyes > Orectolobiformes > Hemiscylliidae > Chiloscyllium > Chiloscyllium plagiosum. The sequence goes on along the minus strand of NW_028270141.1, from coordinate 130,181,467 downwards.
TCATATTGATAGAGTTTTTCCTCCTGGTTTCTTGCCCCCCTCCATTGTGCTGCACTGAGCTTCCTGCTCTGCACTTGGCTGGAGGGAAACCACTCCTCAAGCAACTCCTCAGCTGCAACTTCTGAGGTCATGAGCAGCAGCCAGAGTAGTGATGGATGGTCCAGCCAGCTCTGCAATCTTCTGAATAGATAATGTTGAAGACCCTGTAATATAACTCCTCCTCTTGATGGTTGATGCCTTCTAGCATTGCCCTGACTCCTTGTGAAGGGGAGCACCTAGACTGCTGCATAAGCCAATAGAGCGCAACTTTTGTCAGCTGTCCAGCAACAGCTGAGGCTGCCAGACCTGCAGTGACAGGACTCCATCCAGATTGGCCCTAGCTTCTCAGCAGTGAGGGTCAATGCTGCTCCTGCTGCTGTGCATTTGCACCAAGTCCATCATGACAACAGTATCATTTTTTTTGCTGAGATTTTAGCAGGTACCTGGTCTCCAGCAACCCCCTGATTGAAAGCAACCTGGAGGTTTCTCTGTCATGCAACTCAGTAAACATACGAACAAGGAACAAGAGTTGGCTCTTTGAGCATACTTCACCATTCAATAAGGTCATGGCTGATCTGACTTTAATCTCAACTCTAAATTCCTACATATCCCTGATAATCTTTCAACCTCTTGATAATCAACAATCTATCTAACTCGATGTTAAAAATATTTAAAGATTCTCCATCCAATGCATTTTCAAGAAGGCGATTCCAAAGATTCAGTGGTCCTCACAGAGCGATATGTTTCCATCCATGCAGCTGGGGGAAATGGGGTATCCATGAGATAATTCCCTCTAATGTTTCCTCACAATGATGCAGAGATGTTTAAGAACGGGGACTGGCTGGTCCTTGAGGACTTGTGTCTATTTGAAAATCATGAGGCAGAAAACATTGCAACCACTGGTTATTAGTAATGTTCAATGCCTGGTTAGTGTCAACAGTGTCAGTGAGATGATAAGTTTTGCTTAATCCATTGTCAAAGCATAGATGTCTCCACGTCCCTACAGGTCCAGTCCCTGCCAGGTCAAGAATCTTTTCCTTCGAGGGTTTGAGGACACCAGAGATATCCAGCATCCTCTCAATGTTACCTCCTTTTGTATCTTAGGATGCAAGCCATCCGGGCCAGGGGACTTATCTGCCTTTAGCCCCCATTACTTTGATTAAAACTACTTCTGAGAATGATACTTCATTCGTCCCTTACATTCTTTCGTATTAATAAAATGTTTGATTTATCTTCCACCACCAAGCCTGAGGAAAAATATCTGTGTAACTCCTCTGCCATTTCCTTGTCCCCATAACCATCTCCCCAGATTCATTTTCTAAGGGGGTCTATGTTCACTTTTGTGTCTCTCTGCCTTTTTATGTATTTAAAGAATCTCTTATTGTCAGTTTTTATCTCCCTCACCAGCTCTCTCAGCTTATTTTCTTGCTCTTTTGTATTTTTTTGACCTCCTTTGCTGGAAGGGGTTCTTTTTTGCTAAAAATGTATTTTATTCATAAAATGAGAGTTTGAAACAGTATCCAAGTCTCCATACAGCATGTCGCCTTTATACACTTAGAAAACTTCAAACTTTTCCATGGCTGCCTTGTAAAGTCAGCTTGAGCTGTAAAGTCAGCACTGTAATTCAGCACCATAGCTTAAAGTTAAAATTGGAACCTCCCTAGTTTTAGATTTAATCCTCTAACTCCAGACTAAAAAAACCAAGTAGCCAAAGTCCTTTTCTATTTCTTCATTAAATAAAAGTGTTGCTGGCTAAGACAACATTTTTTTGGCCCATTCCTAGTTGTACTAATTGTCCAGGGGCAGTTAACATTCAACCACATTGCTGTGGGTCTGGAGGGACTTGTAGGTCAGTCCAGGTAGGGGTGGAAGATTTCCTCCCCTTTTAGGTGTACATGGACCAGGTGGGTTTATGCGGTCACCATTAAGTTAAATACATTCTTGCATTTAATTCACATCTGACATGGGACAATTCAAACCTGTGTTCCCAGGACATTTCCTTGGGCTTTGGGTTACTAATCCTGTGACATTGCCACTAAGCCACTGCCTTCCCCCACTCCCCACCCCCCATTCCCCTTTCTTCCCTCATCATCTCTGACTTGAAATTGAGTTTGGGATCTTATATGCAATCGGTGCAATGCGCACTAAAGTTGTATTTTATCTACTAAAGATATAGACCTGGCAAATAATTATCTCTTTTGCTTTGCAGCTCAGTGATTTATGAGCAGCTGAACATTCAAAGTTGCATTTTTCCATCTCTGCTTCTGCGAGCAAAAGCCACACGCAGGGAAATTAAATAAGGAAGCCTCTCTGATCCCCACAATCTTCATCTAATGCAATTTGAAATGTTTCAAACAGAATTGTAGTTGGACTATCTTTTATTTTCAAAATGACTGCTTTTGATTCTGGGATATATCTCTGGTAGAGTTAATAGTCCTCTCTTCAGATCCCCTGGTTACATGAAGAAGCCTCCTTGTTCATAAAGATGGGTTTGGCTTCTTTGACCTGAAACTGCATCAATAATTCAAATGTTTTATTAAGGTAAATGTAGACCTCCTGGTTCTATCAAAGGCTTAGAGGTGGGTGATCCATTGTCAAGTTTTCTCATTTGCACCCCCTGCCCTTTTTAGCTAAAGACACATCACCCTTTGAACGACCATACTTGAGGAGTTCAGGTAGTTTTTAAAGTCCAGGATTATTCTTACAAATTTAACCAAAACTAAAAGTTGCCTCTGAAATAATAATACATGTCATGAAGCCAGATGATTTTGACGATGTGTTGCCTACAAAGGGAGAGAACTAATAGTTATAACAAAATCTAGAAATGTTCAGAGAAAATTAGAGAAAAAAGGAGAAGCAAGCTGGAAGAGAGACAGAAACTTATCTCACCTCACCATCCTGTCCCCCTACCCCCTTTATCTGAAGTTCCCCTTACCCCCCCATCTCCCCCCAGTCCTGAAGAAGAGTTATACCCGAAACATCAACGTCTCCACCTCCTGATGCTTTGTTCTCCCAGCCTCCTGCTTGTCTACCTCGGATTCCAGCATCTGCAATTCTTTTGTCTCTAAGCAAGAGAACAGCAGCTAAAAGGTTGTGAGTAAATAAGTGAAAGGAGAAGTAGAAAGGCTCAAGAATTGACTAGTAAGGTATATTTTTCCCTGTTTGAAGTCTCAGCCTTGTCAACATCTGGTTGAAGTTATAGATGGATGAAAACAATTAATAAAATATACACAATTTAGCAACAAGAGCCTTAATTGCCTGCACTTGCCAAAATAAAAATAGCATCTGGATATACCATCGAAGCAGATTATGCTTATGGTCCCAATGCACAGAATTAATAGCATGCAGTAAGCAGCATTTACACCAGTTTATATGTTGTTGCCTGAACAAAAATGAGCTACTTTCTTTTGAATGAATATTCATAGGATATGGGTGTCGCTGATTAGGCCAGTATTTATTGCCCATCCCTCATTGCCCAGAGGGCAGTTAGGAGTCACCTGCAATGATATGGATCTGGTGTCACATGTGGGTCAGACCAGGTAAGGACGGTACTATCCTTCCCGAAATGACATTAGTGAACCAGATGGAAATTTTAACTGACAATCAACAACAGTTTCATGGTCATCATTAGATTCTTAGTTCCAGATTTTGTTTTGAAAATTATTCTTTGAATTTGTGACACTGACTATAATAAATCTGTCAACTTGAACCATTAAAAAATAACTTCAAGGACTTGTCACTTCTATCTAGTTCAGTATAATGTGTTTCTAGTCTCACTATGTGGGTGGCTCTTAATATGCTCAGGGCAAATGGAGGAAATATGCAATACAGTACATACTGCCTTGCCAGTGTGACATCTGGCCAAAGAATAAATATATTAAAGAAATTCTATTCTAGCTTTAGTCAGCAAGCAGTTTCACAAGAATTGGTTGAATTATAATTCCTGTTCTGGGTATTAATGGGCTCCTAGTCAACATATGAATCGATTCACCTCAAGTATTTGGAACCTCATCTTACGAAGAAGCAGCGCTCTGAAAGCTTATGATTTTAAATGAACCTGTTGGACTATAACCTGGTGTTGTGTGACCTCTGACTTTGTCCACTCCAGTCCAACACTGGCATATCCACATAATGAATAGATTGGAACTGTTATACCAGCTCCAAATATTAACTAGTCATAAAAATAAATCAGCACCATCACCCGATACCAGCTCTGAGCCTGGGCAGTCAGTCATGTACAGAGACCTAAGTCACAAAACCAATAAGAATGCAACAACAATTGAAGTTCCTGGAATGTCCTGGTCCTGGGGAAGATGGTGTCCAATGACATTCTAATATCGATCGGCTTAACTTCGGCAAAACAATGACAGATGGAACTTAGTCCTGATAAATATGATTTGATTTGGATTTATTATTTTTATTAATGCAGTGATGCATTTTGGGAGGTCTAATAAGGGAAGGGTTTACTTAATGAATGGCAGGTCATTGTAGTTCTTGGGGAGTACTGGGAACAAAAAGGATTTTGGTGTACAACTCCATTGATCTCTGAAGGTGTCAGCACGGGTAGATACGGTGATAAACTATTGCTTTAACTTAGCCTTGGAATTAATTGGAACTTTAGAATTGTTCAAAATGTTAATTATAAAATTATCGTAAAGATACACTTGCTGCTTTTTTAAAAAAATGCTGTGTCTTTAAAGAGAACATGTAATGGAGGATTTTGTATGGACACATCAGCACTCCAAACTGCTGCTCAAGATGAATGTTTATGCCACTATCCTGTCCATGTACTGCTTAGTTCAGTGGGATAAAGGAAAACCACTTCCTGGTCTAGCTGGATGAGTCTTTCATAGTTAACAAGATATGGTTTATTGCGTTTTGGAAACGAGTTACAGTCTACACTTATATGATAGACATTATTACAGAGACCATGCAGAGGACCTGGATGTTAGGTCTTACTGCTTTGAGATCCTAAACTGTTCTGTTTATAAGATTACATGATATAATCACAGTGGGTAGTGCTTATGACACGCCTCAGAATTAACTCTTTCAGTCCCATATGCAGCAGAAGAGGAACACTTTAAATGCAAATTCTGTTAGCCATTTCCCCTCTGTCCTTCGTAAATAGAATATTTATTCACGTTAACTATACTGTTTTCTTCCTTCTGTTTTAACATTCCTCCATGAACAAAAAATTAAAGACTGGTGCTTGTATAGTGTCTCCTGCATAACCTCAGGCTATCCAAAACTGCTTGACAACCAACCAAGCACTGCTTGAAGTGTAATCACTGGTCTAAGGCTGGAATTGGCAGTCACATCACGCACAGCAAACTCCACCAATCAGCAATCAGTGAATGTCCAGCTCAGTTGTTTGATGGTTTAGTTGAGGGATAAATATTCACCAAGTCACCAGAGCGAATGACCTTTTCTTCATTCAGTGCTATGGAATCTTTTAAGTCTGCCTGAAGGGGCAGCATTGACACAGTACTAAGCTGGAGTGTCAGCCTTAATTATGCCTTTAGAGCTACTCAAGAGTGCTACAGCTGCCACCAGTGGACAATATCTTTTAGTCACAGCCACATTATAAGAACATCAAAGGAAGATCTCCTCTGACTGGTTTTCAGCAAAATGATTGGCATATTCTAAAAGAATAAATATATAATTTGACAGAAGCATATACACATATGATATCATTAAGCATTGTGGTGAGAGAAATTCCTACCCCAAGGTAAGAGTTGACCTTCTCTTAAGCTTCTGTCATTGGTGCTATTTTTTTTCTTCATCATGGGGAGCCTTGAAAACATGTTTTACAGCAAACAAATTCCACAAAGGAATTGCATCAAAGGGGACCTTTAATGCTGCACTTAAGCATTTTCTTCCACAATATCTCACCAGGTGTGACCAGCGAGCCAGCAGATGTCACTGAACCAGATCACTTAGAAAATGAACTTCGAGAGAAAATAGAGGAAGAAAAAAAGAGGTTGGTGACCTTCCTTTCTTTCATTTAAACTTTTTTGTAAAACTCCTACAAAAAGTGCAATGTCAAACAATCAAGCGGATGTTTCTGTTTCAACACTACCACATTATTAATTTAGTTAATATTATTTAACTCGCAAAATTCTGACAATTATTACTTTATTGGTTAACTCACTTACTAGTTTAACCCTTCCTCTCCAAAGCTGAGGACACTTTAAAGGGTGACCACCAATTACAGAACAATGCTCCACCCCACCTGCTTCTCAGATAACACATGGTGCTGTGAAAAATGCGTTCGCTTTTGCAGTGGGGTTGGAGTCCATCATGGTTCAGAACTAAAAACAACTGTGTCTCCCCTGGTTTTAAACCACTCCAGACTCTTTCTGCCTCCATCCCCAAGCCCCTTGCCTTGTCTTTCTCACACCCCCACATCTATTTTGTTCACTTTTCTTGAGGAAGTAAATGAGCAGAGTCCACATGGTTCCCAAAAAAAAAGACTCTGAACAGTTGGGGAGAAGGGAATCTGGTTCTGATTATGTACCTGTGAATGTATTGATTTAGCATAACCCTGATGGAGGCCCAAATTCAAGTCAGCTGTGGTGGTTCACGACCTGACCTGAAAAGTGCGGAGAGAAAGTCAGAATATTTTCTAAAAGGAAATGAACAGACAATACATATTATGGATAAATATTACAAGATCTATTTGATCTCTTTCTTTGCTCTTATCACATACTCCCAGGTAACATCCATTTACAACCAACCCGCCCTAATGTCTCTATCACTATTCCAACATTGATCCGTGTGAGCCTTAACACCTTTAAGGAATACAAAAGTATATGGATCGAGCATCATTATGAAGATAAAATCTTCAATTCAGATTTTTTTAATGCAGTCTTGCGTCAAGTCCTCCAGGATTCCCATTACAACACAGACATGTGGTCAGCGTGGTTATCGCCAAGGGATGGCATGGTTTCCCGACAGTACATGGAAGCCCGGTATGCAGGATCCTGGTCTTGATCCCGAAAGAGGTGCAGGAGCTGATTGAGACCAACTCAACAAAGGCTGGACTTAATTTTGGAAATTGGAGGAAGAATACTTGGATGCAGAGCATTAAAACTGTGACTGGGTCCATTGGACCCACAAAAACAAAGGGAAAAAATTCAATTAAAACCTTGTTGATAAATTTGATAAATGATTAGCAGTCCAGTCAGGCAGGATGGAACATGTTCAAATGTTGCTCATTAGGCCAGCTATTTCTATTGGAAGAAAGCAGTCCCTAACATAGAAGAAAGAATCAAGGCCGATGGGCAGCCGGTCATTAAGTCAGTGCTTGCAACAGTGTGCATGCATAGTTCCCCCAAGTTGTTGGTGTCATCAGTCACCCCCATTTCTATATGTAAGTACATATATCAGGGCTGTTTATGCTTTTTTGTCCTTGTAAGGTAATTAAGTACCACCAAAAACACCGTAGTATTCTAAATTATTTGAATGCTATTGGTTGACAAGTTGTAATATTGAGTGCTTACCAGCTAGAAAAATAAGATTGGTATATCAGCACAATGTGTACTTTGGGTGACTCCTAAACAGGCAGGTCACTTCTCATCATGAGCATCTCTGTGAAATTCCTCAGTTCTCTCAGCTACAATGTGACTATTTTACTTTAATCCCTGTCCAGTTATAAAATGACTTTCAATCGGCTGAAAGCACTGAAGACAGAGATCGAGCATTTACAGCATCTCTTAGAAAAGTCCAAGATGATGATGCAAAAGGATTTTGAGGTCTGGTGGTCTGAAGAGGCAATGAGACTTCAGGTAACACAGATTTTTCAAATGGTGCTTTTTCTCTGTAAAGTTGGAACAAGTCCTGGCACACTATTAAATTCAACTAGGAGAAAGTGATGACTGCAGATGCTGGAGATCAGAGGTTAAAAATGTGTTGCTGGAAAAGCGCAGCAGGTCAGGCAGCATCAAAGGAACATTCCTGAAGAAGGACTTATGCCAGAAACGTCGATTCTTCTGTTCCTTTGATGCTGCCTGACCTGCTGTGCTTTTCCAGCAACACATTTTTAAACACTATTAAATTCCAATGACAATTGTGATGATGCTGCTTTTTTAACAAGATTATGTTGTCCTTGGCTTTTTTTTCAGAGAGGTTGTAAAAGACACAGACTCCGAAAAGTCTTAAGTTGAAGGGTTTTTGGGCCAATTTGATTACAGGTAACAGATACTGCCTCAGGCAACAGGCTTTAAGTTGTTGGGAAAGAAAACACTTGTACAATGAAAGGGGAGTGGCCAATTCTCCCAGCTCAGCTTTTCTTTGGTTTGGTTTGGTTTGGTTTGGTTTTTAGCAGTAGTGTTGTAAAAGCTGCTGGCTCCAAAAAGGTCCAGGCTGATCTGCCTCTGTCTCTGACTTCTCCCTTATGGAGCAGGGGGTCTGGCCTGGTCCATAACACAATGCTGGAGCCTTAACTTAAATAATGGTTAATGACCATAATGTGCTGTACACAACTTGCTGATCTTGAAACTGCTCTATGAAAGTGCAGTGTATCTTCCAGAAAGATGAGAATTTCAAACATTGACTCTCCCATTGGTAACAGACAAAATTACAAGCCATTCCAGCGACTGGTTACGAACCGGCAGATCTTTGAATGTAAGGGCCCAGGTTCTCTTCTCAGGCTCACAGCATATGAATTAAGGCCTCTTGCAGAAAGCCTTCAGCAAAATTTGCTGAAGATACAAAAAGTGTGAGGGCATGTTGCAATGAGGACAGAAATAATCTGAAAGGAAATATGGATAGGTTAAGTGAGTGAGGAAAAGCTTTGTAGATTGAATTTAATATGAAAATGTGTCAGGTCATACAGTTTGCTAGAAAGAATCAACCTATTACTTAATTAAAGAGAGACTTCAAGCAATTTCAGTGCAGAGGGATTGGGATGTTCCCCAGTCATAGCTGGATTTGCCTGGAATCTTTGTGATTTCAGGCAGCTTTCACATTTTACGTAGTGCTTGCAAACTGCAATGCAAAGTGGGAAGAGTTTGCATGTGAAAGCAGATTGCAAAGAACATAAGAACATCAGAAATAGGAACAGGAGTAGGCCATTAGTACTGTCTAGCATATCTGACATTCAACAAGTTCCTGGCTGCGCTGCCCCTTTCGTGCCCGCTCATCATAGCTCTCCATTTACCTCTGTCCTCTATTTCTACTCCTAGAGTTTACTTTAATTAATTCATGCGATATGGGCATCACCGGGTGGCGAACATTTATTTACCTAATTCGGAATTGTTCTTCATAAGAATGGTGGTTAGCTGCCTTCTTGAACTGCTGCTGTCCACGTGGTATAGGTACTCCCACGGTTCTGTTCGGAAGGGACTTGCAAGATTTTAATCCAAGTACGTTGGAGGAATGGTGATATAGGTCCTAGTCAGAATGGTATGTGGCTTAGAGGAGGCAGTAATCCTCACTGATTTGTAAAGTTCTTTCTTGAAGCCTTGGTGAGTTGCTGCAGTGCACCTTGTAGCCAGTGCACACTGCTGCACTGTGCATTAATGATGAAGGGGAAAATCTTAAAGATGGTGAATTGGTTGCCAGTCAAGCAAGCTGCCTTATCCTGGTTGGTGTTGAAGCAACACCCATTCAGGCAAGTGAAGAGTCTCCCATCACACTTCAGCCTTATCAATGGTGGGCAGGCATTGCAGAGACAGTTACTTGCTGTAAAACCTCGAACCACTGACCTGTTCTTGTTGCTACAGTATTTATATGCGAAGCCCAATTCAGTTTTTTGGTCAATGGTAACCCCCTAGGCTGCTGGTAGTGAAAGATTCTGCAAAGGTAATGCCATTGAATATTGAAGAGAGATGGTTACATCTTCTGTTAAATGAAATAGTGATACCTTTGTGCATGAATGCTACTTGCCACTTATAAGCCCAAGCCGTACGGTTGTCCAGATCTGACTGCATTGATTGCTGAAGGATTGCTTCAGTATCTAAGGAGTTGCAAGTAGTGCTGAACAATATGCAATCAGTGAATGTCTCACTTCGGATCTTTTAATGAATGGAAAGTCTTTGATGAAGTAGTTGAATGTGATGGAAGGATCTGCAGGCTGGATGTTACTAGCACTCTGGAGATGAGCTGGTTGACAGAAGATCTCATCAAATGGTAGTGGAACAACATTACAGGGGAAGTCCCACATGCTTCCAACACTGCAGTAGGGAACAACAAGCAATCAGGTTTTACTATCTTTTGGGAAAATTTCAGACCATACTTTTCCATTTTTTTTCATCATTCAGATCCCTGATTTGAAAGATTGTTTCTCTGGCTGTTACCTGCACTGCATTCTGTCCTTGACATGTTGTTTTACTCATTCACAGAGGACGTTACTTGATTTATTGTTGTCACATGTAACTATTTACGATGAAAGGTTTTGTTTTGCGAGTAGTACAGGCAGATCAAAGCAAACAACGACATACAGGTCATAGTGTGCACAGACAGAGTGAGGCCTACAGGGTTACAACTGCACAGGAGGTGCACAAAGCAAGATTAGCATTAGCAAGAAATTATAAAGGTCCATTCAGCGATCTAATAACAACAGGGAAGAAGCTGTTCTTGAACCTGATGGTCCATGTGTTCAAGCTTCTGTATTTTTTGCCTGACAGAAGAGATTGTAGGAGAGCATTTCACGGGTGGGAGGGGTATTTGATAATGTTGGCAGCCTTTCCGTGGCAGCAGAAAGTGTAAATGGAGTCCATGAATGGGAGTTTGGCTTCCATGATGGCCTGGCTGTGCACACAACTGTCTGTAGTTTCTTACAGTCCTGGGCAGAGCAGCTGCCGTACCACGGCATCATTGGCTACAACATGTTGCCTATCGCTAGTGGCCTTTGAGAAGATGGTGGTGAGCTGCCTTCTTGAACTGCTGCAGTCCATTTGGTGTAGGCACAAACCCACAATGCTGTTATGGAGGGAGTTCCAGATTTTTGACCCAGTGATACTGAAGGAACAATTACATATTTCTGCTTTGTTTCTTGTTGACCACAACTGCATGGAATATTTTCACTGCTTTCTCAAACAGAGCTGTACCTCTTCTTCATATTCTCCTTTAGCTTCAGGATATATATTTCAGGACTATTCATGATAGATCCATGATCTCTACACTACATCAGTGTATCACTTTAGACAGTTTAACTCCCATTGTTATGTCTACTCCTCTTGTTTTATCCACTCATTCCTTGATTTATGAGCTGTCCCTTGTGTTTTCACTGCTCCTTCTACTTTGGTATCTTGTGTGCAAATTTGACTACTGTGTATCCATTTTCTGAATCCAGATTAATTCTAGCTCCCTATCACCTCCTTAAAGCCCGTGATGAATTTAGTATGAATGCTGGCCAAGATGTTGACACTCACATCCCACGTATGAATGAAGGAACATGGAGCTTACTTTTGTGAATTGGAAACAGCAGTGTTCCCTGCCTGAGCTCTGAGGGACTATATGCCCTATATCTCCTATTCATTCCTTTCAATCATTTTCCAGACCATCCACACAACAGCCAGTTTAATTCATGAACTTTCATATTAAGGTTTTTCAAAATTCATTTGGAAATTTATCTATGTTAAATCACAGAGCTAACAACAGTTTAGTTTGAATCTAAATCAGTCCACAAGCAGATGTTATATATTTTATTGTTTTCCCTTGAAACTTTGAGACCTAGTGCACCCGATCGGCTTTCTGCCCAGCCTGTGCCTGTGCTTGCATCCGGCAACCTCCACTCTCACCCCAGGCTCACCCAGCCAACTTCTAATGTAGCCCTTTCCCAGACAGCTTTCAGCCATTTTAAGAGTTGGGTTCACAAAGCTGTAAATATTTCCAACTTTGTGCAAGCATCTCTCAAACAATGAGTAAGAAAGTATTTCTTTCCCACATGACAATTAATCTTGTCAAAGAAACAATTTGTGATGCTGAAAATCTAGGCAAAAGCAGAAATTAATTGAAGAATTGTAAACCAGTAAATTGTAAACCTGTTTCTTTCACCAGTCTACACTAATCTGACACATAGAATGCACACGTTACTCAGTTTTGTTTTTATTCTTTCGTGAGATGTGGCCATCATTGACTGGGCAAACATTTGTTAGTCATCCTTAATTGCCCTTGACCTGAGTGATTTGCTAATATATTCCATAGGGCAGTTACGGGTCAGTCACATTACTGTAGGATCTTGCATTACATGTTGGCCAGGCCTCGTCGGAATTGTAGATTTTCTTCCCTAAAGTACGTTATCTAGGCCCTCTATGTTACCATCTTTTTCGTGAATTTTATTGAATCTTTCAATCTTTGAGGAATGGCCAATCTTCTAAATTTTGAAGAGGGAAAACCATTTCAGTTTATAAATAATCTCGTCATCCCCTTGTCTGGACCTACTTCATATTCACCACATATTGGAATTATTCACAGCTTCAGCTATATATATATATATAAAATGTTATAGGTGACACGTTTGCCTCATGGCGCCAGGGACCTGAATTTGATTCTATCCTTGGGCAACTGTCTGTGTGGAGTTTACACATTCTCCCCGTGTCTGCGTGGGTTTCCTCCGGGTGCTCTGGTTCCTCCCACAGTCCAAAGATGTGCAGGTCAGGTGAATTGGCCATGCTAAATCGCCCGTAGTGTTCAGGGATGTGTAGGTTAGGTGCATTCATTAGGGGAAATGTAGGGTAATGAGTCTGGGTGGGATACTCTTCAGAGGGGCGGTGTGGACTTGTTGGGCCGAAGGGCCTGTTTCCACACTGTAGGAATTCTAATTCTAATAAAGATGGGAATTATTTGGTATAGGGTCTGTTGTATTTTGAAGTACCAAACAACTCCCAAAGTTGGTGCAGGGGCAGGAGATAAATTGATGTTCGAAAGTTTTGAAGTGTATTCCTATACAAATGGCGCATCTTTTTTTTCCCAACTGTCATCTTATGACTTAACCTTTTGTGAGGTACCTTGTCAAACACCTTCTGGAAGTCCAAATACAACACATCTATTAGATCCTCTCAATCCACTCTACTTGAGACTTCCTTGAAAAACTCGAATGATGTCGTCAAACACAATTTCCCCTTCCATGAAGCCATGCTGGCTCTGGTTGATTTGATTATGATTTCCCAAATGTGCAGGTATTACTCCTTACTAATCAATTCCAATAGACTAATTGGTCGATATTACCTACTTTTTGCCTCCCTTCCTTTTTGAATACAAGTCTAACATTGGAAGTTTTCCAGTTCTCTGGTATTTTTTCCAAAACCCAAGGATTTTTGGAAAATTACAACCAATGCATCCACTATTTGGTAGCTATTTCTTTTAGGATCCCAGGATCTAAGCCATCAGAACTAGGTTTCCTAACTCCCTTTAGACCCATTAATTTCCCATGATATTACCTCACTAGTAATGGTGATGGTTCTTAGTTCCCACCCAGCCCTGTATTCTTTAGCATTAATAGGGTGTTTGAAGTATCTTCCACCATAAAGACTGATGCAAAATATCTTTTAAACCCTCTGCCATTTTCTTATTTCCCTTAACTATCCCTGCAGATTAAATTTCTAAGGAGCTTATTTCATTTTGACCTCTCTTTTCCTTCATATGTTATGAGGTTAGGTGAGTGCATTTCTGGTCAGAGAGTATGGAATGGATGAATATGTATTAAATGATATATAATTTGATTGTTTGAAAGCTTTTACCTCTGACATACTAGCTATCAGAATGTCCTTTATCATCCTGTTGAATTCTTCAGTTTCACCATTTATTTATGGATTGTATTGCAATGCCAGTTAGTGGTAGATTCTACAGCTTGTGAGAAACTCCGTGAATATGGTTGGCAATAAATGTTGATCCAGCCAACAATATTCACATCTCAAAAGTGAAAGAAAATGTTTGTAGTCTTGACTGTGCATTCCTTAAAATGACCCGTTGCTTTGACATTTGTGATGTTATAACATACACTTCACTTTCAGGTAATCTACCTGCAATTCTCTTCTTTGAAAACTTGCACACCTTTATTAAGTGATTCCAGTTTAAGCAGCTGAACATTTATTAGGTACCAGTGGATACCTCCCCAATTTGGGTCAATTTCTGAGGATATCTGATCGTAATGGTCTCCCCAACATCTCTGCCAGAATGTAGATGCTCCAATGATTGCATTTTTCTTTGACTTCGAAGTATTGAAAAGCCCTTACTGCCATATCAAACATCTGTCTTCTGTGAGCTGCTCAAATATCTGCTGGCCTTCTTCCAGTAACTGTCGAGCAGTTTCACTTTCTTGTGGATTGGTACTACATTCAGGTGTCCATCCCTGTATCAACAACTCTGAAACTGCCATCTGACAGCCTGAATGAATCACCTGGTGATGGTGCTGCAGCAGGTACATTTAAAATGTTCTCCATCTCATCCCACCTATTGTTTTCTAAACCTTCATTTGTGGGTTGGTGGGGGTGTTTCTGTCTGGGAAGCATTCCCTAATTCCCGGGGTCACGTAAGAGTCAGCATTGCTGTGGAGAAGTCACATGTAAGCCAGAGCAGTTAAGAATCGCAGATTTCCTTTCCTAAAGGATATTAGTGAACCAGATCAGTTTTCACAATGGTTACATGGCCATCATTAGGCCTGTACTCTATTCCAGATATTATTGAATTCACATTTCACCGTGGGATTCAAAACCATTTTCAAACCAGAAAAATGGTATGCAGTCCTGGATCAGTGGTGCAATGACATTATGACTATGCATAGCCTCCAATCGTGCTTTATGCTTTGAAGATATGTAGAGATGACATAGAAAATAAGTGCAGGAGCAGGCCATTCAACACTTCAAGCCTGCACCACCATTCAATATGATCATAACTCATCATGTAATTTCAATATTCAATTCCTCCCTTTAGTCACAATGGCCACGTCCAGTTCCCTCTTGAATATATCGAATGAACTGACCCCAACAGCTTCCTGTGGGAGAGAATTCCACAGGTTCCCAACTCTCTGAGTGAAGAAATTCTTCCTCATCTCAGTTTTGAATGGCTTACCCCTTATTCTTAGACTGTGTCCCCTAGTGCTGGGCTTGCCCAACATCGGAAACATTCTAGCCTGTCCAATTCCATCAAGATTTTAGGTGTTTCGATAAAAGTACCCCCTCATTCTTCCAAAACACATACTTTCGATGTCTAAATGTAGAATGCTATTTACAAACGCTTATGTAATGTATGTTCTTAGATTTTTTCCTGCTTGTTTTCTCAATTTAACTTCAGTTTCATACTGTAGCCACATTCAGGTTTGACTAACAGACAAACATTGAAAAATTAAATATTGCTGTGCCAAATTTCCAATTTACTGGAGTGAGCAACTGATGTAACAAGCAGATATCTCCAACACAAAATGCAAAGCAGAGTACTACACAGAACATGAGTTAGTTACGTGCCTGGCCCTGTATCAGCCACTTTCTGGTATTGGTACTGTGTGGCTTTTCAGATTCTGAACAAAAATGCAGTTCCCCTTCAAAGCCTCGGTTTTCCAGACATAACATCTTGGTCCAGAATACCTACTGGGTCAATTAAGAACTTTAAACTGCCAATTTGGCAATGTTCCTTGCAGTCATTTCTTTTGAATACATTTCAGGATAAATGCTGCCATGTCTTTTAATGCCCTGTAATTAAACATGGAACCATGCAGAAATCAGCTTCTAACAAATTAATGTATACTAAATATTGTGGAATTGGCTGGTCAGGTAAAAGGCTCTGGGCTGTTAAATGATAAATAGTATTTGCACACACAATACCATACAATGACCATCTCCAACAAGAGTGAACCTAACCATCGACAATCAGCTATATTATTGCCATCATTGAATCCCCCACCTCCACAACCTACTCTTATATTCCAATCCCCTTGAAATAAGGGCCAACATTCCATTATCCTTCTTGATTACCTGCTGCACCTTTGTGCTGCCAACCGAATATCATCATGTCTGCTCACTTTGACCTTGTTGGAATCCTTGTAAGAAAACAGAAATCATTGTAAGGCACCTGATCCTTGATATGAATCAGGAACCTAAGAGTTATTAAGGACATAACCATGATGGCAGCTTCTTTTATACACGGCACAGACTTCTAAAATGTAGTTCCGATGATCACAAGTGACTTGGACGTAGACGGAATGGAACCTTTTTTATGAATGAAATCAGCCACATTATAATAAAGTATTCTCAACACTATATATAAATATTCTCAACTTATACTGTGAAACATGTATAAAGTATTCTCAGAATGGTCCAGCAGTTGTTACAGTTTTGTGGTGGTGTCCCAGAATATCCCCATTCAATAATGGCAATGTGTCTCATTCATCTGGAACAAATTAAAGACGACTTACTGGACCCGAAACATTAACTCTGTTTTTTTCTCCACAGATGTTGCCAGACCTGCTGAGTTTCTCCAGCAATTTCTGTTTTTGTTCTGACTTCCAGCCTCCGCAGTTCTTTGTCTTATTTAAGTGTTTAATTCCCTGCTAGATCTCTTCCAGGTATGCTCACCTTGAAGAATTTCAGCCCTCTCTCCAATCTACATTTCCATTCTACTCTTTCTTCTTGTTCACCATCATTACTTTTGTTGTCTCTACTAGTGATTAACAAAGCTGTAACTTTTTATAATTTGTTCACCAACAGTAGCTAAGGTAGTAACAGTTTGAAGTTAAGTTCTTCCAGAAGGCCTTTCAGATGATTAAAGTACATATGTATTAACATGTGTCTAACACCTGCACATGTTAATTGGAAGGCTGAAACTTAAGACCTGCAAATCTGACCTGGCATCAATCACTTCTGTTAGCAACATCTCTGTTTTTTTAATCATAACCTCACAACCTGGCTGCATGGAGATTTTTATTTTAAGAAAATGAATAGTTCACTATTTTACGTTTGCTCTATTATTTTAAACCCAACAGGGACAACCATCTGAGGCCACCTGTCAGAATACCTGTAAGACACATTCTGTGACTCCAACAGCTTCCCAGGGGAGCCTGCACAGCAGTAGGTGAGAAATAGCGCATTAAAATCTATATCTTATGCACTACTATGACATAAATATTTTAGAAGATTCTTTCCCTTCCAATATCCAACTCATACTGTGAAACACTTATAATGGCTTGATCTGATTTGCAAAATTCATAGGAACAGAACCGAATGCCTTTTAGACTAGTCCGGATTTTAAAATATTACACACTAAGATGCTGGTTACCAGCTAGCCTTTCAGCTCTGAAGTCAGATTGACATGATGATGATCCCAATAATTTCACCAAAGTGTGCAGTTGCTTGGCCATGTAGCAATCTGGAGTGTATCATATAGTGCAACAACCATCATTCCATTGAAGGTATATATGAAGGCGACCATGTGGAAAATTTGAAGAGACCATGTTGTGGAATTAACAGAATATGTACTATAAAGAAATATTAGAAAGAGCATTGTCTCCAGTCTAGATTCCCCTACCCTCACTGAGCACCACCACTCCCCACACCTGCCCCCTCGTCCAACTCCCCTGCCTTGCCAGGTGGATCTTGAAGATTGCCTGCCAAAGATTATTTATTGCAGAGTAATTGAAGTTTTCTCTGAGGATTTTCTATTCAAGAAACATTTGGCAGTAATATCACTGTTGACAGGTTTACTTACCACTGCAAGAGGGCCAGCAATACAATTATGCTGTGGACATTGTAGTTTTGCATAGGGCCACATCATTTTACAGCAACTAAAAGACTATCAGGTACTTACTTACATGCATCACTAGAAGTGCTTTTATGACACCAGTGAGTACAGGAGTGCCAGAAAAGTGGTCCGTAAATGATGTTTGAATGACATGGCAGAATTATTCACTGTTACCTCCACAGCTCCAAGAATCTTTTTTTAAATATTTGTTCACGCGATGTGGAGATTGCAAGCAAGACCGAAACTTATCGCTGTTCCCCTTTTGTTCTGAAGTGTAGGAAGTGATTCAATGCCCTCACAAACATAGCTAAGAAAAGACGAGACACTCTTGCTAATGTACATCTTCCATTATTTTGGCAGCCTTCAACTGTTTTGTCGTTTACCCATTTTTGGAATTTATGGGTAAGGCCAATATTTTATGCCTATCCTAGTTTCCCTCAGAAAGATACTGGTGAGTGCCCTTCTTGAACCTCAGCAGTCTGCCTGGTGAAGGTATTCCCATAGTGTTGTTAGACAGGACACTCCTTGATCATCAACCATCGTTGATGATGCAAACAGCTGCAGCGACGATTAAAATACATGAGGGCGATGGGCAAATTTGCCACTGAAAGCACCCTGGAACATTCACTTGTGGTGCCAAACAATCAGAGAAAGGTTGCCCCCATAAAATGAATGGAAGAAAATGATGAACTGTTTCCCCAGGCACAGGCTGGTTCTCTTGTCTGCTTGCCACTGACACAATTGGAGGAGCAGCGAACAGTTAAACAAGTAAATGCCAGAAGAGACAGAGTCACTTAGGAAGTATCCACTGTGAGCAGGGGAAGCTGGAAGGCAAGAAGTGAAGCTGGAGGCTGAGATCCAGCAGCAGACAGATGTTTTCTGAGGGCCAGATGCAGTTTTCTTGCGCAGGTCAGGGTTAAGGCGGCTGTCCACCTGCCAACTCAAGAGGCATTTTGGGAGAAAAGGAAAACTGCACATGAAGTCAGGGGATTGAGAGGAATTGAGGGGAGCAGGAGGCTGCAAGGTAATGGGGGGATGGTGAGGCTGCAAAGTAATGGGGGAGCCGGTGAAGCTGCAAGGTAATGGGGGAGATGGTGAGGCTGCAAGGTAATGGGGGAGATGGTGAGGCTGCAAGGTAATGGGGGAGACCATGAGGCTGCAAAGTAATGGTGGGAGATGGTGAGTTTGCAAGGTAATGGGGGAGATGATGAGGCTGCAAGATAATGGGAGAGACGGTGCGGCTGCAAGGTGATGGGGGATACGGTGAGGCTGCAAGGTAATCGGGGATACGGTGAGGCTGCAAGGTAATGGGGGATACGGTGAGGCTGCAAGGTAATGGGGGAGACGGTGAGGCTGCAAGGTAATGGGGGAGACGGTGAGGCTGCAAGGTAATGGGGGAGACGGTGAGGCTGCAAGGTAATGGGGGATACGGTGAGGCTGCAAGGTAATGGGGGAGACGGTGAGGCTGCAAGGTAATGGGGGAGACGGTGAGGCTGCAAGGTAATGGGGGAGACGGTGAGGCTGCAAGGTAATGGGGGAGACGGTGAGGCTGCAAGGTAATGGGGGAGACGGTGAGGCTGCAAGGTGATGGGGGAGACGGTGAGGCTGCAAGGTAATGGGGGAGACGGTGAGGCTGCAAGGTGATGGGGGATACGGTGAGGCTGCAAGGTGATGGGGGAGATGGTGAGGCTGCAAGGTGATGGGGAGATGGTGAGGCTGGAAGGTAGTGGGGGAGACGGTGAGGCTGGAAGGTAGTGGGGGAGACGGTGAGGCTGCAAGGTAATGGGGGAGATGGTGAGGCTGCAAGGATGGACGATTGTACAAGGCAGAAAAGAGGGAGGTGGAAGACAGGGAGGTCTCCAGAGTGTGGGCAGAGATAGTTCACATAAAGGAGATATAGGAGCAGAATTAGGCCATTCAGTCTATTCAGTCTGCTCTGCCGTTTGATCATGACTCATATTTTTCTCAACCCCATTCTCCTGCCTTCTCCCCAGAACCTAGATCCCCTTACTAATAAAGGACCAATCTACCTCTCTCTTAATGGCTTGGAATCCACAGCCCTCTGCAGCAATGAGTACCACAGATTCGACACTCATTGGCTGAAGAAGTTTCTCATCGTCTCAGTTCTAAAGGGTTGTCCTTTCACCCTGAAGCTGTGCCCCCCAGGTACTATCTCTCCTGCCAATGGAAACATCTTCTGCATGTCCACTCTATCTAGGCTGTCAGTATCCTGTAAGTTTCGTGGTGACTGTAGGTGGGCTACAAGGGTGCAGCAGTGATTTAGAGAAGCTGTAAGGGCCGAGGGGTGGTTGAGTGATTGCAGGAGCCTGGATGGAGACAGGATGGCTGCAAAGGGGTTGGAAAGAGGCTGCAAGGGGGAAATGAAGGCTCTGTGGAGGCAGTGAGGGAGGCTAGAAGGAGAGGAGAGACAGGACACCACAAGACGGCTGGGAGAGACAGAATGCTGATGGCAGAGAGAGAAGCTGCAAAAAATAGAGAACAGTTTTAGACCTGTCAGAACATTGCAAACAGGCAAACAATGAACAAAGTTACTCGGCCCTTCAAGCCTTTCTGCCATTCAATAAGATCATGGATGATCTGATTTTAACCTCAATTCCACATCCTACATTCCCTCCAGATAATCTTTTATTCCCTGTCCACCAAGTCCAACTTGAAAATGACTCTTTCTTTCTTTCTTTCAAAACGTGAAGGGATGATTTGCTACACACATTCACACAAGTGCTCAGGAAAGAAAGAGAAAAAGAAAGAAAAGGGGAGAGGTTATGAATTACTTCAGATCAAAGCTATTAAAATTAGATCACATTGACCAAAGGGGTAGCCATGGGCACACGTATGGGCCCCAGCTATGCCTGTCTCTTTGTTGGCTCCAGACCAAAGGGGTAGCCATGGGCACATGTATGGGCCCCAGCTATGCCTGTCTCTTTGTTGGCTACGTAGAGCAGTTGATCTTCCGTAATTACACCGGCACCACTCCACACCTCTTCCTCCGCTACATTGATGACTGCATTGGCGCCACCTCGTGCTCCCGCGAGGAGGTTGAGCAATTCATCAACTTCACCAACACATTCCACCCTGATCTTAAATTTACCTGGACCATCTCTGACACCTCCCTCCCCTTCCTGGACCTCTCCATCTCCATTAATGACGACTGACTTGACACTGACATTTTTTACAAACCCACCGACTCCCACAGCTACCTGGATTACACATCTTCCCACCCTACCTCTTGCAAAAATGCCTTCCCGTATTCTCAATTCCACCGCCTCCACCGGATCTGCTCCCAGGAGGACCAGTTCCACCACAGAACCCTCCAGATGGCCTCCTCATTTAGAGACCGCAATTTCCCTTCCCACGTGGTTAAAGATGCCCTCCAACGCATCTCGTCCCCATCCCGCACCTCCGCCCTCAGACCCCACCCCTCCAACCGTAACAAGGACAGAACGCCCCTGGTGCTCACCTTCCACCCTACCAACCTTTGCATAAACCAAATCATCTGCCGACATTTCCGCCACCTCCAAACAGATCCCACCACCAGGGATATATTTCCCTCCCCACCCCTTTCTGCCTTCGGCAAAGACCGTTCCCTCCGTGACTACCTGGTCAGGTCCACGCCCCCCTACAACCTACCCTCCCATCCTGGCACTTTCCCCTGCCACCGCAGGAACTGTAAAACCTGCGCCCACACCTCCTCCCTCACCTCTATCCAAGGCCCTAAAGGAGCCTTCCACATCCAAAGTTTTACTTGCACATTCACTAATATCATTTATTGTATCCGTTGCTCCCGATGTGGTCTCCTCTACATTGGGGAGACTGGGCGCCTCCTAGCAGAGTGCTTTAGGGAACATCTCCGGGACACCCGCACCAACCAACCACACCGCCCCGGGGCCCAACATTTCAACTCCCCCTCCCACTCTGCCGAGGACATGGAGGTCCTGGGCCTCCTTCACCGCCGCTCCCTCACCACTAGACGCCTGGAAGAAGAACGCCTCATCTTCCGCCTCGGAACATTTCAACCCCAGGACATCAATGTGGACTTCAACAGTTTCCTCATTTCCCCTTCCCCCACCTCACCCTAGTTCTAAACTTCCAGCTCAGCACTGTCCCCATGACTTGTCCGGACTTGTCCTACCTGCCTATCTCCTTTTCTACCTATCCACTCCACCCTCTCCTCCCTGACCTATCACCTTCATCCCCTCCCCCACTCACCCATTGTACTCTATGCTACTTTCTCCCCACCCCCACCCTCCTCTAGCTTATCTCTCCACGCTTCAGGCTCACTGCCTTTATTCCTGATGAAGGGCTTTTGCCCGAAACGTCCATTTCGCTGCTCCTTGGATGCTGCCTGAACTGCTGTGCTCTTCCAGCACCACTAATCCAGAACACATTGATAGAGAGTCCACTAAGTCAGTATCCAGTTTATGTTCCTTCAGTAGCTGTGCACAGATGTTTCTTTCATAGGAGCTCAAATGTACTTGAATTATTGATGAATGTACAGTATGTATAGGCTGAAATAAGGTGTAGAGGTAAAGTGACAGGAACAGGAGCATCTGAGCTGATGATCGGCTGCAAGCAGTTGTTTTCTGGGGTCTGGGTTCTTGCTCAGGCCGGGAGTGGGAGACAGGAGCCACCAGGAGATTGGCGCACTTTGCAAAAGAGACGCAGGTTTCTTTCCAGAAATCTGACTTCTGATAGATATTGAGATCAAAGTCAGGCATTTAGCTAAGCTTGGAGCTGCTTACTGTTCAGTCATTGCCAGCAGACTGAGGAAAGAGGGCAAAACTGTACAATGAAAACTATCAGTTCCAGTCATATCACTGAGCATCCAGTTTGGCCTCACCCCCTACCAACCTTATATTGAGGACCTGCACAAGTAGTCAGTCTCAATGTTTCATCTCACAAGTGCATCTTTCACTTAACCAGTACCTTATAACTGGACACGAGGAATCAAGGAGGTGATACACAGTAGTAAAGATATGTAGGTCTTTAAAACATGCTGACTGTTTAAGGCATCCTCATTTTTGTTTTGAATATCGATAATGTTTCTAAATCATGACTGCCCACATCCATACTGGCAGGTCGCTTTTATACATAGCATTTAAGTCAACTCCATTTTGGGAATAACTTTGAGGGCTTCAAAGATTGACCTAAAAACCAACATCTGCAGCAGCACCAATATAAACGGTAACATCAACATCTACAGCAGTACCAACATATACAGTAACATCAACATCTACAGTAACATCAACATCTACAGTATCAATATCTACAGTCACATCAATATATACAGTATCAATATCTGCAGTAACATCAATATCTACAGCAACATCAACATCTACAGCAGCACCAGCATATACAGTGACATCAATATCTACAGTATCAACAGTAACATTAATATCCATAGTAACATCAACATCTACAGTAACAGCAATATCTACAGTAACAGCAATATCTACAGTAACATTAATATCCAAAGTAACATCAACATCTACAGGAACATCAATATCTACAGTAACATCAATATCCATTGTAACATCGATATCTACAGTAACATGGACATCTTACAGTAACATCAATACCCATAGTAACATCGACCTCTACAGTAACATCGACATCTACAGTAACATCAATATCTACCGTAACAATATCTACAGTATCAATATCTATAGTAACAACATCTACAGTAACATCAACATCTACATATCAACATTTACAGTAACATCAACATCTACAGTAACATCAACATCTACATATCAACATTTACAGTAACATCAACATCTACAGTAAAATCAATATCTACAGTAACATCTACAGCATCAATATCTACAGTATCAACAGCTACAGTATCATCTACAGTATCAATATCTACAGTAACATCTACAGTATCAATATCTACAATATCAACAGCTACAGTAACATCAACAGCTACAGTAACATCAGTATCTACATATCAATGTTTATAGTAACATCAATATCTACAGCAGCACCAACATATGCAGTAATATCAATATCCACAGTAGCATCAACATCTACAGTATCAACATCTACAGTAACATCTACAGTAACATCAACATCTACAGTAACATCAATATCTACAGTAACATCAATATCTACAGTGTAACATCTACAGTATCAATATTTACATTAACATCAACATCTACAGTAACAGCAATATCTACAGTAACATCAACATCTATAGTATCAATATCTACAGTATCAACATATTCCATAACATCTACAGCAACATCAACATCTACAGTATCAATATCTACAGTATTGTCAATATCTACAGTAACATTAACATCTACAGTATCAATATCTACAGTGTCATCAATATCTACAGTATCAGTATCTATAGTATCAATATCTACAGTAACATCAATTTCTACAGTATCAATATCTACCGTAACATCAACACCTGCGGTATCAATATCTACAGTAACATCAACATCTACAGTATCAATATCTATAGTAACATCAACATCTGCAGTAACATCAATATCTACCATAACTTTGGGGTGTTAGTGCTCTGATGCTTCTGCTACCCTTGCCCTTCCAATGGTTATTCAGTAACTTCCCTATTATGACTATCATAAAGCTGTAGTAGAAGATAAGTGAGATGGATCTTAATTAATTTACAACGTCACCATCTGAATGAACATGTACCTTTTCATCTCAGTCCTAAATGCCTTTTATTCTGAGACTGTGTGCCCCCATCTAGACTGCACAGCAAAGGGAAACATTCTTTAAACATCTTGCCTGTCTGTCCCTTTAAATATTTTGTAAACTGCTATGAAATCTTCACTCATTCTTCTAAACACCAGAGGAGTCTCCTCATCATCGCCTTATAAGACAAGCCCACCACCCCAGGAATCAGTCTGGTGAACTTCTTGCCGCATTCCCTCTATGCCATGTATATCCTTCCCTAGGCAAGGGAACCAGACTGCACACAATTATCTAGATAGAATCTAGCCAGTGTTCTATACAATTGATGCAAGACATCTTCATTTCTGTATTCAAAACCTCTTCCCTTCCAAATTACTTTCAGCACCTGCTTGCTAGCTTTCAGTGACTTATGACTAAGGACCCTGAGGTCCCTTTGGACTTCACTCCATTCCAATCTCTCGCCTTTCAGGAAATTCAATACCTCTGTTCCTGCTACCTAAATGGATAACCTAACATTTAGCCACATCGTATTGTAAAAGCTGGGGCCCTAACAGTAATCCTTGTAATACACCAGGATTCACAGCCTGTCAGCCTGAGAATGACCCATTTATTCCAACTTGCTGTGTTCCGCGTTTTACTAATCCTCAATCCATGCTGATACATTACCCACAATTCCATTTTGTTTATTGACCTCTTGTGTTAATTTTATCAAAATCCAAATACACCACATCTTAATGCTTCCCCTTTGTTGGGTTAGTGTGCTAGTAACCCTCAAAAATCTTTATTAGATTTGCCAAACATGATTGTCACTTCGTAAATCCATATTAATTCTGCCAAATCAGAAAATTATTTTCGAAATATCCGGTAATCACAACCTTTATTATAGATTCCAGTATTTTCTCAACTACTGATGTTAGGCTAACTCAGTGCAACTCAAATACAAAACGAAGAGTCTATAGCTCTGGCTTACTCCAAATTTGATAAGAATACTTTCCAATTCAGCTCATTGATTAAAACAGTTGATATTTCTGTAGACCAGTTGGATCCCATTATGGATTCCCTTCTCAAACTTTATTTTAATGAGTACATCCATGAAGCACGATTTTGTTATTCCAGCAACGATGTTTTCCAGATCCAAGATGATGAAACAAATGTCCACTCCACCCCAAGCCAGCCAATATTATACTTAAAGAGCATAAGGCTAGGATATAATGCTAGACTGATCAGATTGGCAATGACCTTAAACTGACTTTCGTAGACCACAGTAAGCAATGAAATGAACTGGCAATTTTTGATCGATTTTGCCCCAATATTTTTCTTTTAGCTAACAGAGATTATGTCTTTTCTCAGATTCCAAGATGCTGCCAGCTGGATGCGCAATCTCATATACTTTCAGCAAGTCCTAGACTGTAATCCACTAAGAACATAAGAACTAGGAGTAGCAGTAGGCAATTCTACTCCTCCAGTCTGCTTCTTTGATATGATAATAGCTGATCTCACCTTGACCTCAACACCACTTTCTTACCCACTCTCTGTAACCATTCAACTCATTAATAGTTAAAAATTGGTTTATCTTCTCTTTAAATTGACCCAATGTCCCGGCATCCACTACACTCTGAGGTAATGAATTCCCTAGATTCATGACTCTTCGAGAGAAGTAATTTCTCTTCATAGAATTATAGAGTCATAGGGTCATACAGCACGGAAACAGATCCTTCTGTCCAATCAGTCCATGCTGAACATAATCCCAAACAAAACGTCCCACCTGCCTGCTCTTAGGCCATATCCCACCAAGCCTTTCCTATACATGGACCCATCCAAATGCCTTTTAAATGTTGTAATTGTATCTGCATCCACCACTTTCTCAGGACGTTCTTTCCACACTCGAACCACCCTCTGTGTAAAGAATATGCCTCTTATGTCTTTCCTAAATATCTCTCCTCTCACCTTAAAAATGTACCCCCAGTCTTGGAATTCCCCATTTTAGGGAAAAGACAACTACATAAATCTGAACTATACTCTCATTATTTTATAAACCTCGATCAGGTCACCTCTAAACCTCCTGCGCTCCAGTGTAAAAAGTACCAACCTATCTAGCCGCTTTTTATAACTTAAACCTTCCATTCCCAGCTACATTGTGGTAAACCTCTTCTGAGCCCTCTCCAGCTTGATAATATCCTTCTTATAACTGGGTAACCAGAACTGGACACAGTTTTCCAGAAGAAGCCTCACCAATGTCCTATACAACCTCAGCATGACTTCCCAACTCCTATACTCAAAGGAGTTGAGCAATGAAGGGAAAAGCTAAACGCTGTTTTAACCACCCTGTCGATTTGTGATGCAAACTTTAAAGAATTATGTACCTGCATCTCTAGGTCTCTTTGTTCTACAACGCTACCCAAGGCTTTACCATTAATTGTAAAAGCCCTACCCTAGCTTGCTGTATCAAAATGCAATATCTAGCATTTATTCAGATTGAACTCCATCTGCCATTATTGAGTTCATTGATCCATTGATCAGGATCCCTTTGTAATCTTAGAAAATCTTCTTCACTGCCACCAATTTTGGTGTCATCCGTAAACTTACTAGCAGTGCCTTCTATATTCTCATCCAAATCATTTATATAAATGACAAACAAAAGAGGACCCAAAACTGATCCCTGTTGAACACCACTGGTCATAGACCTCCATTCTGAAAAGCAACCCGCCACCATTACTCTCTGTCTCCTGTCATAAAGCCAATTATGTATCCAATTGGCAAGCTCACCCTGAATCCCATGTGTCCTAACTTTACTAATTAATCTATCATGCGGAATCTTGTCAAAGGCTTTCTTCAAATCTTTGTTTTAAATCTGTTACCCCTTATCCTAAAACTATTGTTCTAGAATTGTTCTAGATTGCCCCACATGGGAAATCATTCTCTCTGCATCTACTTTGTCTATCCCCTTTAGGATTGTGTATATCTCAATTTGATTTCTCATTCTTCTAAATGGGCCTAAACTGTTGAATAACTCTTCATAAGACCAACTCCTGATGTCTAAAATCAATCTAGTGAATCTCCTTTGAACTGCCTCCAATACAACCACATCTCTCCTTGAGCAAGGGGACCAAAATTGTCCACAATACTCCACGTGCAGTCTCATTAATGCCTTTAACAGGTCTAGCAACGCTTACCTACTATTACACTACTTCTTTAGAAATAAATGCCAAAATTCCATTTGCCTCCCTTATTACCTGCTGTACCTGCATACTAGTTTTCTAAAATTCATGAACTAGATCACCTAAATCTCTCTGCACCGAAAAGGTCTAAAGTTTAAAGTTTATCTGTATTTTGATAACAAGTTGCTTTTCTATTCCTCAGACACAAATGGACAAACCTACACTTATTCACGGTAAACTTCATCTGCCAAATGTTGGCATTTTCACCAAGCCTATCCGTATCTATTTATAATTTTCTTACTTCTTCATTGCAACCTACTTTCCCACTTATTTTACTATCATCTACAATCTACAAATTTAGTTTTAGTACTTTCTATCCCTGCATTCAAGTCATTAATATATATTTTAATTAGTTGGACCCACTAGTCACATTTTGCGAAGCAGGAAAAGGCACATTTATCTCTTCTTTCTGTTCATTAGCCAATATACCGCCCATGCTAATAAATTACCTCTAACCCCAGGTGATCTTACCTTGTGTATTAACCTTTAGTGCAACACCTTATGTGGAAATCCAGATATACCACATCTACAGGATCCCTATTATTCACTTTGCTTGTTACATCTTTGAAGAGCTGTAGCAAATTAGTCAAACTTTATCTACTCATCATAAAATTGTGATGGTTTGCGGTTTGACTTTCCAAATGTCCTGTTCGTGCACCCATGATAATGAATTCTAACAATTTCCCAGCGACAAATGTTAAATTAACTGGTTAGTAATTTCTTTTTTTCTGCCTACCTCCTATTTTGAAGAAGGTCATTATATTAGCATTTTTCCAATCCACTGGGACTTTGCCACATGTAGGGGATTTTGCAATATTGTAACCAATGAATCCGCTATCTCTGCTGCCACTTCCTTGCTGCCATCAAGCCCCGGGGACTTGTCTGCTTTCAATCCTAGTTGTACTTATTCCCTAGTAATGTAAATTGTTCTGATGTCCTCCCTTCCCACAATTTCTGCATTACCTGTTACTATTGGGTACTGGTGTCCTCATGAAAACTAAAGCAAAATATTGATTTGGTGACTCCAGCATTTCTGTGTTTCCCACAATTAACTCCCTGTCTCATTCCCCAAGGTAGCAACATTCACTTAGCTATTCTCTTTCTTTCTATATACTTATAGAAGGTTTTGCTATCTGTATTTGTGTTTTGTGTGGAGTTTCTTTCATAAATTGCATTTGCTCTTCTAGGTATTTTTTTTTATTAATCTTTGTTGATCTTTAAACATTCCCCAATCTTCCAGCCTGCCATTCACCTTTGCAGTATGGTATACTTTTGTTTTTGTCTTTATTTAATTTTTAACTTCCTTGCTTAGCCATGGATATGGTTTTTGGGAGTATTACTTATCTGGATGGACCTGACAGCTTTTATCGACTTTAGTAATTTGTCTCCCATGTAGTGTTTTTAAGGCCCTCTTGGATTCCTGGATGGCAGAAAGAATTGGGAGGTGTCTTCTCTTATTTAAAAACATTTGAAGAAGGTTTACAAACCAAAAGTGGCTGAGAATGTAATTCAGTGACTGTCTGGAAAATTCCTGTGGATGATACTTGGTCCACTCATAATGACCTTGAAGTGTTGCCCCAGCAACTTCAGATAAAACAGGGTGATGAGAATTATATGCTCAAATGTGCTCCAAATGTGACCTTATCAATGCCTTGTACAGCTATAACATGATGTCCCAACTCCTGTGCTCAATGCTCTAACCGATAAAGGTAAGCATGCCAAACACCTTCTTCACCACCCTACCTGTGACCCAACTTTCAGTGAACTATGTACCTGCACCCCTAGGTTTCTCTGTTTGATAACACTCCCAACACTCCCCAGGGACCTACCACTAATTTTGTAAGTCCTGCCCAGGTTTGTCTTACCAAAATGCAACACCTTGCATTTATCTAAATTAAACTCCATCTGCCATACCTCACCCATCTGGCCCAGTTGACCAAGATCCAGTTGTACTCTGAGATAACCTTCTTCACCATCTACTACACCACCAATTTTGGTGTGATTTGCAAACTTACTAACCATGTCTCCTTTATTCTCATCCAAATTGTTTCTATAAATGACAAATTACAGTGAACCCAAGTGATCTTTGTGGCACACTGCTGATGACAGGCCTCCAGTCTGAACAACAACCCTCTATCAACACCCTCGCTCCTATTGTCAAGCCAATTTTGTATCCAATTGGCTGGCTTAATCACAGAATCCCTATAGTGTCATTCAGCCCATTGAGTCCATACTGACCCTCTGAACAGCATCTAACCCAGACAGACCCTATCCCTGTAACCTTGTCATAACAATAGCTAATCCATTGAGAATGCAACATGCAATTGTGATGCTTACGCAATTACATATGGGGAGTGTTGAGAATCATACTTTAAGCGACCTGATTCATAACACTCTCCATTCACTAGTAGCAGTGTAAGATTCTGGAAGGTTCTGCTGTGAGTGCTTTTTGGATAGCTCAGTCGACTGGTTTGTGATGCAGAGTGATGCAAAAACATGGGTTCAGTTTCCACACTGGCTGCAGTTATCATGAAGGACTCTCCTTCTCAACCTCTTCGCTCACTTGAGGCGTCATGACCCTCAGGTTAAACCTTCACCAGTTGACTCTCTCTAATAAGAGAACAGATCTATGGTCCTCTGGGAATACGGCGATTTTTGAGTTATAGAGACTATACTTTTCAGTTTACTTGACAAATTGTAATCCCAAAAACAGCTTAACTAAAACATTCCTGTAGGTTATATGCAGCAGTATTGAATGTTTGCCTTAAAAAAATTCCTGTTTGAAGAAACATGGGTTAAGTTTTATTAGATTAACAGTGAAACCACATGCAGCAGTAAGAATTTTTTTTTAACAACCTCAGCCACATTCCAGGCATATGGGCTAAAAAGGTACTATGTAGTAGTTCTTTTTGACGTGTTGTGAACTATATAATTCATTAGTAATTCTAAGTGTTTGCAGATGGACTTCAAAAAGCTCCTGCAATTCATTATATTTTAGTTTACTGCGCACTTGACTGCAAGCAGAAATGTATTACTGTGTTCAATAGTTAAGCACAATTTAACGGATCTAAAATCTAAGAAAATTGAGTCATTATGCATCATCTACTTTTTACCCTTCTGATGACATGTTTCTCAGTTGCTCTGTGGCTTCATGTGAAGCAAATTTTACCTCTTTAATTATTTTGAGATGTTTATTTCTCTGGGTCAAAATGATCTGTGCTCATTAAGGTTAAAAATAATGAAATGTAACATCTCCAAGAATTATCTCCTGGGGCTTCACCTGCAGTTTAAGGAATTGTTTTGAAGTCCACTGGCACTTTTTTGTGTAAGAAAAATCCTATCACTGATGAAAATTTATCTGATGAAGACTCATCTAGACTCAAAATGTTAGCTTGCTTTGTCTCCATGGATGCTGTCTGACCCACTGTGATCTCCAGCATTTGTTGTTTTCAGGTTTTTTTTAGCGAAGTTGGTTGAGAAAGGATGTTACATTGAACAGTCAGTGCACTTGATAGAGGTGTGAGATTTAGCATCATCTGATTGCCCTTCTGCAACCAAGGCCTTGTTGGCACTGAATCTTGGATTATTTACAATGTACATTAATGAGTTGGCAAGTGAATGCACTATAGCTAACTTAACAGATGTCAAAAAAGGCAAGTGGTGAGGGTAGCACAGAGTCTGCAGAGGGATATGGACAGGTTAATGGGCAAACATTTGGTGGATGGAATATAATATGAAGAAATGCGAGGCCATGCATTTTGACAGTAGAATAGAAGAACTGAATATCATATAAATGGAGAAAGACTGCAGAAAGCTACAGAAAAGGATGTTTGGGAGTTCCCATCTATGAATTACAAAATACTAGTTTCCAAGTTCTGCAGGTGATAGGAAAGACAAATGGAATGTTGGCATTTATTTCAAAGGGAATGCAGTATAAAAGTAGGAGTATAAAACTGTACAAGGCTATAATCAGATCACCACTGAAATACTGTGAACAGTTTTGGGTCCCCTAACAAAGGAAAGATACATCAACATTGGAGGCATTCCAAATAGATTGAATAGTCTGGCATCAGGTGTGAAGGGACTGTCTTATGAGGAGAGGTTGAGACGGTGAGCCTGTACCCATTGGAATATAGAAGTATGAGAGGTAGGATTGAAACATGCAAGATTCTCAGAGCATTTGACAAGGTAGATACAGAAACGTTGTTGCCCCTCAGGGGAGAGTCTAGGGTATAAGGGGTTAAGAATAAGGGTTACACATTTAAGACAGAGTTGAGGAGGAACTTCTAATCTGAGAGGAAATTGAATCTATGAAATTCTTTAACACAGCAGGCTTTGTCCGTGAGTCACTTTGTATATTGAGATAGACATTTTTAATCAATAAGGGAATCAGTGGTCACAAACAAAAACAGAACACTGACTTCTGAAGAAAGGTTGCTGGACCCGAAACACTAATTCTGCTTTCTCTCCAAGGTGTTGCCAGACCTGCTAAGCATTGAGCAATTGCTGTGTTTGTTTCTGATTTCCAGCATCCACAGTTCTTTGTTTCTTTTTGATTAGGGTGTCAGTGGCTATGGGGGAAAAGGCAGGAAAGTGAAGTTGAAGACTTTAAATCAACCATGATCCCATTGAATGGTGCACAGACTCGGTGTGCTGATTGGTCTACTTCTGCTTCTATATCTTATGATCTTATGGACATGAGCAAGTGGGTTCACATAACCAACTTCAAATAATTTACACTTGCACTTGTCACTTTTCAGTTAGGTTGACAGAGAACTGCTTTAAGGATCTGCGCATGACAGGTTAGAGAGTTGTATTCAATGCTTTTTCAACAACAAACGCAAGCAGACAAGGGTCACATAGAAAATAGAAGGAATAGCCTGCTCCACCTTTCAATATAACCATTATTATCCACAAGACTCAAATACTTAGAACTACAAACTACAAAAAAAAACACATTGATTTGCACTTGTTTTCATTGAAGAGGAGTAAACAATTAGGTGATGTGTTGTTTAAATGATTTTGATTGTTTAACTTGAACATGAACGTGAAAGGGTAATATTAGCAAACCTTGAGTGACAGTAATGCTATAATTTTCATGTAAAATACTGGCTATGTGGAAAAGGTTTCAAATACTGTATCAATTAAGTCCTGATGCCTTGCATGAGAGGTGATGTTTAAGCAGAAGTTTTAAATGCAGGTAGTCCCCGCTATCCGAAAGTAAGGCGTTCACAGTAAACCTTTCACAAGCTGAAAATGGCGTAAAGTGAAGGTGCATGATTTATATGGAAAAAAAGTATTGCTGTTTTTCACAAAAGTGGAAATCCTCTTTGGATTCACAAAAACAGAACTTTCGTAAAAGCGAAATTGTGTAGAGCGAACATTCAAAAAGTGGAGGCTACCTGTATAAGACTAGGGAAGACTAGGTGGAAATTGATTTAGAAGATAGAAGCTTAACGTTGGTAGGTATTTGTCATCATTCATGACGCATGTTGCCTAACCTTAATTGCCCTTGGGAAGGTGGTTATCCACATTCTTGAACTGTTGCAATCCATATGCTGCATGGCACAAAGCTGTTAGGAACTTTGTTTCAAAATTTTGATGCCACACTGTCAAGGAATAGCAATTTAATTCCAATTAGGATCATTTGTGACTTGGAAGAGAACTTGCAGGTGGTGGTGATCCCGCTCATCTACAGCCTTTTTTTTTGATAGTACAAGGTCCAGGGTTAGAGCCTAAAGGTGCCCTGGTGAGTGCTGTGGTGCATCTTATAGAGGGCATGTAAGGAAACCCTGCTGCATCGTTTGTCGAAGGACTTAATATCTAATGTGTTGGAAATAACAACATTGAATGTCAAATGGATATGGTTAGGTTCCATCATGTTAGAGATGGTCATTGCCTGATACTTGTGTAATGTATATGTTACTTGCCACATAGCAACCAAAGTCAAAATCTTATTGTTGTTCATGTTTTCTTGCATATGGGTATATATTGCTTCATTGTCTAAGGATCTACGAATGAAATAACTGTGTGTATCATGAGCAAACATTCCACTTCTGACTTTATGATGGAGAGAAAATCATTGAAGAGGCAGATGAAGGCGATTGAGCATAGGACATGGTCCTGAGGAACTTTGACATCATGTGTTTTAAATTATTGGTCTTCATTCAACACAACCGTCTTCCTTTTTGCTACTTAAGACTCTCTCCTGATTTTCATTCATTTCAATTTTCCCATGGTTCCTGATGCCATACTTAATTAAATGCTGCAATGATGTCAAGAGCTTTCATTCTTACTCACTTCTAGAAATCAGCTGTTTTATCGATGTTCGGACCAAGGCTGTATAGAGGTCGAGGCAAACAGCCCTTGCAAGAGTCACAATAGACAGCAGTGAGCATGTTATTGCTGAGCACGTGCTATTTGAGGAAATTAACACCTTCTATCACTTCACGAGGATTGGGAATGATTGGCTCAATCAGTTTGACCTGCTTCTTGTGGACCGGAAATACCAGGATAATTCCTTCATTGTTGGATTGATGCCAGTTTTGTAGCTGTCCATATGAACATGTGAAATCGGAGCAAAACTAGACCACTCGCCCCCTCAAACCTTCTCTGTCATTTGAAAAGAGCATGACTGATCTGTTTGTGTTTAAAATTCCACATTCCTCTCTACCCTCAATAACCTTTGATCCCCTTGCTTAATAAAAATCTCACTGCCTCTGTCTTAAAAATATTCCATTACCCGACTTCTACTGCCTTCTAAGGCAGGGAGTTTTAAATTTGCACAATTATCTGAGAGAAAATATTCTCCCCATCTCATTCCTAAGAGAGCCATACCTAATTTTAAAACAGTGTCCCTTATTGGCCAACAAGAAGAAAAAATCTTTTTCACATCACCTTGTTAAGACCATTCAAGATCTTATGCACTTCAATCAAGTTACTCTTCACTCTTCTAAACTCCAGTGGAAACAATGGAGCTTGTCCAAATGTCTTCATAGAACAACCCACTAGTTCCATATATTAATCTAGTAAACCCCCTTTCCATAAAGAAAGAGACCAAAATGGCATACATTATCTGAGATATCCTGTATCATCGAAGCATAACATTCTTACTTACTTTCTGAAATATTAACTCTGCTTTATCTCCACAGAGGTAAAAACAATGACTGCAGATGCTGGAAACCAGATTCTGGATTAGTGGTGCTGGAAGAGCACAGCAATTCAGGCAGCATCCGAGGACAGGCAAAATCGACGTTTCGGGCAAAAGCCCTTCATCAGGAATAAAGGCAGAGAGCCTGAAGCATGGGAAGATAAGCTAGAGGAGGGTGGGGGTGGGGAGAGAGTAGCATAGAGTACAATAGGTCAGTGGGGAAGGAGATGAAGGTGATAGGTCAGGGAAGAGAGGGTGTGGTGGATAGGTGGAAAAGGAGCTGGGCAGGTCGGACAAGTCCGGACAAGTCGAGTTGCTGGAGGTTAGAAACTAGGATGAGGTGGGGGAAGGGGAAATGAGGAAACTGTTGAAATCCACATTGATGCCCTGGGGTTGAAGTGTTCCGAGGCGGAAGATGAGGCGTTCTTCCTCCAGGCGTCTGGTGGTGAGGGAGCGGCGGTGGAGGCGGCCCAGCACCTCCATATCCTCGGCAGAGTGGGAGGGGGAGTTGAAATGTTGAGCCACGGGGCGATTTGGTTGATTGATGCTGGTGTCTCTGAGATGTTCCCTAAAGCGCTCTGCTAGGAGACGCCCAGTCTCCCCAATGTAGAGGAGACCGCATCGGGAGCAACGGATACAATAGATGATATTAGTGGATGTGCAGGTAAAACTTTGATGGATGCCTTTATCTCCACAGATGCTGCCAGACCAGCCAAGGTTCTCCAGCAAATTCTGTTTTTATTTCAAATTTCCAGCATCCGCATTTCTTTGTTCTATTCTTACTGTTACGTTCAATCCATTTCATAATAAAGGCTAGCATCTCATTAGCCTTCTTGATAATATGGTGTACCTGCATTCTAATGTTTTGTGACTGATGCACTAGAACACCTCGATTCCTCTACTGTTCGGAATTCCACAGTTATTCTCCTTTTAAGTAATACGCTTTTTTATTATTGTCCCAGCAAAAGTGAACATCACCACATTTTCCCACATTATAAGCCGTCTTCCAGATTTTTGCCCACTGACTCAGCCTATCTATGGCCATCTGCACATTCCTTATGTCTTCTACACCAGCATATTTTCTGACCTATCTTTGTATCTTCTGTGAATTTAGCTTCTGTGCCTTCACTCCCTTTGTCTAATCGTTGATGTAAATTGTAAAAGGTTGAGGATCCAGCATAAGTACCTGCAGTACTCCACTTATCACACCAGTACCCAGTTATGCATTCTCACTGGTTTCTGCCAGCCAGCCAGTCTATCCACCTCAAGCTTCTACCTTTGCACAATAACCTTTTATTTGGAATCTTATTAAATGTATTCTTGAAATCCAAATACTGTAAGTATAACGGCATCTGTTTATCCACAGCACATTACTCCTCTAAAGTTTCATAAATTAGTTAAACATGATTTCCCTTTCAATAAACTGTTCCAAATCTTCCTGATTATCTTGGGTTTTTCTAAATGCCGAGCTATAACCACATTAATGATTATTCTATCGTCTTGTCCATGACAGATGTCAAACTAATCTACCAAAAGAATCTCCCGTTTTCTTGAATAGACGAGTTGTGTTTGATATTTTCCAGTCTAATGGAATCTTTCCAGAGTTTGGGAAATTTTAGAAAATTGATACCAAGCACATCTACTACCTCAGGGATTTTTTTTTAAGATCCTATGAAGTCTACCTGGACCCAGAGACTTGTCAGCACACAGCTCCAACAGTTTGATTCATACTGTTTCTCTCATGATTATAATTTTCTGAAGTTCCTCTCTCCATACCACCTCCTGATTTACAGCTATTATTCAAATGTTTTTGTATCCCCTCTGGGGAAGGTAGAAGAAAAATATATATTTCATTTCATTTGTCATTTCTTTATTATTTACTATTAACTTCCCACTCTCACTCTCTAGAGGGCTAATACTCACTTTACTTATAGCATTTCTTTTTGAAATACCTGTAGAAACTTGTGCTCTCTACTTTAAACATTCCAGCTAGCCTCCTCTCATACTCAACCTTCTTCTTCCTGATTAACCTTTTAGTCATTCTCTGTCACTCTTAATATTCTAACCAGCCATGTGATTTGACAATCACCTTTGTACAGTTATTTCCTTAAGTTCAATTCTTTCCCTAACATCTTTGGTTAACATGTTTGGTTGGTCCTTCTGTTGAAATTTTTTTAATAGGAGGTATGTACTTGTTCTGAGTATTCTGAAATATCCACTTAAATGCATGGCATCATTTCTATTTCACAACCCAGTATTGCAGTTCAAGTCAGCCGCCTCAATTTTCATGTCTGCAGTTTCCTTTATTTAAGTTTAAAATAGTAGTCTTAGACCCACTCTTCTCTGTTTCAAATTGGATGAAAAGTTCAAACATAGAAACATAAATCAGCATGATTTCTCCTTCATAAATCCATGCTGACTCTGTCTGATCCTGCCAGTGTTTTCTAAATGCTCCGCTATAAGCCCTTGATAATAGATTTGAGAACTTACCCTATTACCGATTTTAGGCTTACTGGTCGATAATTCTCTGTTTTCTTTCTACCTCCC
The DNA here is from genome assembly GCF_037043375.1 of Chiloscyllium plagiosum. Lineage (NCBI taxonomy): Eukaryota > Metazoa > Chordata > Chondrichthyes > Orectolobiformes > Hemiscylliidae > Chiloscyllium > Chiloscyllium plagiosum. Next base: position 130,144,153 of record NW_028270141.1, on the reverse strand, counting down.
TTTTTGAATATTGGAGTGGCATTAGCTACCCTCCAATGTGCAGACACTGTTCCAGAGTTGATTGAATCCTGTAATATGACAACCAACGCATATTATGGTTCCTACAACCATAGGATATCTTTCCTCTGAGGCCATAAATTAGTCCTGTCCCATTATACAATAGCAAGCTGCTCTCTTATTGGCTTTACAATGTGCTATTCTGAGAAACAATCTCAAAAGCGCTCTATGAACTCTTTGTCCAAGATACTACTGCCATTCTGATTTTCTTTTCAGCTTATATGTAGATTAATGTCACCCATGACTATTACCACCCTTTTATTGCAAACAGCCAGTGTATTTGTCCTACATTGTGGTTACTGTTAAGGGACTTGTAGATTACTCTCACTAGTGATTTCTTTCCCCTACTATTTCCTCATTTAAACCCAAATTGATTTCACATTCTGATCTATTGAACGAAGGTCCTCCCTAATTATTGCACATGTGCCATCTTTATTTAACTGTGCAAGCATGCCCTCCCCCCACAAAATGCTTTTACTTAGCTTCCGAATTTGCCTAAATGTCGTCCACTCCTCAACATTAAACACCAACTGAATGGTCCCCATTTACCTTCAACAGGAAGACCTGTTCTTTCCCCACTGCATCTTAGCAGCAGCTGCCCCAAGCTTTAGTGTGCCCCTCAGCATGTAGTCCTGGACCTTGGAATGTGCCAGTCTGCAACACTCAGTTGGGGTCAACTCCTTGTTCTGGAAGACCAACAAGTTTCAGGCAGACCGAACAGCTTCTTTCATTCAGTTGATGGTTCTCCAGGCACAGTCCATGTTTATCTCAGTTTGTGTCCCGGGGAGCAGACCATAGCATAGAGCTCCACGTCACAGAGCTGCTCGGGACGAACCGCGACACAAACCACTGCATCTTTCTCCAGCCTTCCTTTGTAAAGGCACATTCCAGAAGGAGATGTGTGACAGTCTCTACCCCCTACCCACCCCACTTCGAGAGCAGTGTGCAGTTCCACAGACCAACAGGGCATACATGAAGGATCTCACAGGTAGTGCCCTTCTCATCATCAGCCAAGCAATGTCTTGGAGCTTGTTGGAAAGTTCTGGTGATGAGGCATTCTGCCAAATGACTTTGACAGTCCGCTGAGGGAACAACATTACAGGATCCACCCTCTCCTTTTCGCTCAGGATCTTGAGGACACTATGTGCTGACCACTTTGTGGTCAAAGGTGTTTCTCTTTGCAAATGTCTGCATGAAGGACAGGTGATACGGACTGGTCCAACTACTTGGAGCATTTCATACTAGCAAGGCCAGTCCCAGCCTTCACAATACCGGGAACAGGTAGAACCTCAGTACATAGTGATACTTGGTGTTTGCATACCTAGGGTCTATGCACAGCTTGATGCAGCCACACACAAAGGTGACCGTCACATTGAGGGCAACGTTGTATACATTTCCAACCCTCTCCCCCATCCAGAGTTTTGTACGTGGGATTCCTGCAAACTGGATCTATCTTAAGCTTCCAGATGAAATGGAAGATGAAACAGCACAGTTTCTGGAAATGGGCCAGACTAAAGTTGCTTGTCGGACATGGGCTCCTCCCGTCATCCTCTTCTCCAGGTGATGCTGACTCCCTATCTCAGGGTAGAAACCTCAGCTTCTCCTGTAGGTGATGCTGACAACATGCCTCACAGATCTCCTCTCGTTCACTCCCCTGGGTGATGCTTACTGCCTGTTTCAGTGAACTCAACTCAATTCACTCCCCTTCAGCCAATCACCAAACCTCGGTCATAGACTGATGACTAATTCCAAACAACTCCAAAGAATCTTCAGCCTCACTTGCTCTGGCCCCCTTCCCGCTGGCATGACAGCCTCCCTCACATTCACCTTCCCTTTGCTACTCCACGCATGAGCTCCTTCTCTCCTTTGTTTTGTCTGTTTGGCTTATAGTAGCAGCAAATTCAATCAGCAGCAAAATGTGAAAGAGAGCAGAAATTATGTACATTCAACTTGAGGGAGACCTTGATTGCTCACTCCACTTTTGAATTTTGAAATTAGGGATTCAGGTGGCCAATTCTCCTGCTACCTCCCATGTGTTTTCAGCATTGGAAGGCAGAGTAACATAGATTTACAAGAATGATCCCCAGACTCCAAAGGTTAAATTACAAGGCAACAACGATCAAGCCCCAGGGACACATTCCCTAGAATTTAGATGCTGAAGGGTTTTCTAACTGTTCAAAGGAACACTGATTAGATATTGAGAAAGAACTTGTGCTCATTGAGGAGTCTACGAATAGGTAACTTTGTCTGAAAATTGAAGCTAGGACTTTCAAGAGTAAAATTAAGGAACACTTCTACATGCAAACGATGGCAGATGTTTGCATCTGCCTTCCATGCATTTACTGATAGTAAGTCAAGTGTTAATTTTAAATACCCAGAAACTGAACTGGATCAGCCATAAGATGTGCTGCGGCTGGGACTTCTGCAGTGCGTAACTCACCTCCTAACTCAACCAAAGCCTGCTCAGTATTTAAAATGTACAAGTGTGAGGGAACACATGAGTGCAGAGTAAACAACATCCGACAGTGTTATGATTCGGAGATGCTGGTGTTGGACTGGGGTGTTCAAAGTTAAAAATCACACAACACCAGGTTATAGTCCCACAGGTTTATTTGGAAGCACTAGCTTTCAGAGTGCCACTCCTTCATCAGCTACTTGATAAAGGAATACCACTCCGAAAGCTAGTGCTTCCAAATAAACCTGTTAGACCATAACCTGGTGATGTGTGATTTTTAACCTTCAACAGTGTTGGCTTGATTAGCACCAAATCCACCGATTTAAACATTCATTCCCTCCATCATCAATGCACATAATGGCTGTAGAATGATTCAGGACTTTATGTTATAGTGAAAGGCTTGGGAAAGTCCTTCTTGCATGCAGCTACTCCCAAGCAAAGTTCCATGTCTGTGGCCTGAAGAGATCAAATGTGTGCTGGTACTGCCATCTGCTGGATATTTTATTGCTGGCCTCAAACTATCCTGCATTGCATATTATTAATACTATCAGTGATGGGGATGCCCAACATACAAGTCTGAAGTATTTGCTACCATTTTTAGTTAGAGGTGCCAAGTGGATGATCTATTTCGAACTCCTCCTGAAATTGCCAGCATCACGTAAGTCGTCTGCCAATTCAATTCTGGCCATATGATATAAATAAATGGCTGAAGGAACTGAATGCTACAAAGATTGTAGGTACTGCCAACATTAAAGTAATGAAACTGAAGACATGCTCCAGAATTAACTATACCCCCGAGCCAAGCTGTCCCCATTGGCATCTACCTCGCAACGCGGAAAATTGCCAAGCTATGTCCTGTTCACAAAAACCAAAACTAATCCTAGCCGGTAAATTATCACTAACAGCAGCTGCCCACTCATCCTTCCAAACGCTAGTGAATAAAGGTCCAGTCAAATCAATCTCTCTTCATAGGATTGTTCTGCCATCCCCAGTTCAGTCTAGTGACCCTCCACTGCACTCCCTCTGTTGCAAGTATATCCTTTCTGAGCGAGCAATAGGAACCAGAACCTCACACCTGCTCTGCCATTTAATAGAATCTTGTCTGATCTGGTATTCATCGTCCACTTTCCTGCCCTTTCCCTGTGATCAGATGTGCCAATGGGCTGAGGAGTGGCAGATTGAGTTTAATTAAGATCAATGAGAGGTGCTGCATTTTGGGAAAGCAAATCTTAGCAGGACTTATACTCTTAATGGTAAGGTCCTGGGAGTGTTGCTGAACAAAGAGACCTTGAAGTGCAGGTTCATGGTACCTTAAAAGTAGAGTCGCAGGTGGATAGGATAGAGAAGGCGTTTGTATGCTTTCCTTTATTGGTCAGAGCCTTGAGTACAGGGGTTTGGGGGTCATGTTGTGACTGTACAGGACATAAGTTAGGCCACTTTTGGAATATTGCGTGCAATTCTAGTCTTCTTCCTATCAGAAGGATGTTGTTGAAACCTGAAATGGTTCAGAAAAGATTTACAAGGATGTTGCCAGGTTTGGAAGATTTGAGCTACAGGGAGAGGCTGAATAGGCTAGGGCTGTTTTCCTTGGAGGGTTAGAGGCTGAGGGATGATCTTGTAGAGGTTTATAAAATCATGAGGGGCATGGATGAGGTAAATAGGCAAGGTCTTTTCCCTGGGGTGGGGGAGTCCACAACTAGAGGGCATAGGTTTAGTTTGAGAGGGGGAAGGTATAAAAGGGACCTAAAGGGAAACTTTTTCATGCAGAGGGTGGTGCGTGTATGGAATGAGCTGCCAGAGGAATTGGTGGAGGCTGGTACAATTACAACATTTAAAAGGCATCTGGATGGGCATATGAAAATGAAGGGTTTAGAGGTATAATGGCCAAATGCTGGCAAATGGACCTAGATTAGGTTACAATATCTGGTCGGCATGGACAAGTTGGACTGAAGGGTCTGTTTCTGTGTTGTACATCTCAATGACTCTAAATCCTTAAATATCTTAGTGATCAAGAGTCTATAACTGCCTTAGTGTCAGGGAGGGAGATGGAAACTGCACATAGTACTTTAGGTGTGGTCTCAACAAGGCACTGTATAACTGAGTAAGATTCAAATCCTCTTACATACCATTTGCCTTCCTAATTGCTTGCTGCACCTGCCTTTCTACTTTCAATTACTTGTGTACAAAGACAAACATTCTTTTATAAATCCACATTTTACAAAACATCACCATTTAAATAATACTCTGCCTTTCTGTTTCTCACACCAAAGTGTATGACTTCACATTTAGCCATTGTTTACTCCATCTGCCATGTGTTTGCCCACTCACTGAACTTGTCTAAATCACCGAGAAACCCTCTGCATCCTCCTCACAATTCATAATCCCGACTATTTATGTATCATCAGAAAACTTGGACCTTTGGTTTCTCATTCAGGTCATTTATATATGTTGTGAATAGCTGTGATCCAAGCTATTGTGGTACCCACAAAGTCATGGCCTGACACTTGGAAGGACACCCATTTATTCCCACTCTTTGTTTCCTGTATGTCAACCAATTCTCAATCCATGCCAATATATGACCCCATTGCATATGTTTTTAATTTTTCCCACTAAGTTCTTATGTAGAATCTATTCAAACAACTTCTGAAAATCAAAATACACCACATCTGCTGGTTCTCCTTTATATATTCTACAAGTTACATCCTCAAAAATATCTCTAATAGATTTATTAAGCATGATTAGCCTTTCATAAACCTATGCTAACTTTGTCCAATCCCATTAATGCTTTCCAAACATTCTGTTAACTGTTTTTTATGACAGATTCTAGCATATTCTCCACTATTGATGTTAGGCTATCTGGTTTGTACTTAAAGTCATAGAGTTATACAGTACAGAAACTGACCTTTCGGTCAAACCAGTCCACGCTGGCCACAATCCCAAACTATAACTATTCCACCTGCCTGCACTTGGCCCGTATTCTGCCAAACAGTTCTTGTTCATGTGCTTATCTAAATGTCTTTTTCAACATTGTAATTGTACCCACGTCCACCACTTCCTCTGAAAACTCATTCCACACATGAACCACTTCCTGGATAAAAAAAAATTTGCCCCTCATTTCTTTTTTAAACCTTTCTCGTCTCACCGTAAAAATACGCCCCTAGTCTTGAAATTCTCCTCCCTAGGGAAAAGATACCTGCCATTCACCTTATCTGTACGCCTCATGATTTTAAAAACTCAGTAACACTACCCCTCAATTTCCTCCATTCCTGTGAAAAAAATGTCCCAGCCTATCCATCCTCTCCTTATAATTCAAGCCCTCATTCCCAGTAACACCCTGGTAAATCTTCTCTGAACCTTCTCCCGCTTAATAATATTCTTCCTATAAGAGGCCTCACCAGTGTCCTGAACAACCTCAACATGACATCCCAACTCCTATACTCAAAGGTCTGAACAATGAAGGCAAGCATGCTAAACGCTTTCTTAACCACCCTGTCTACCTGTGACGCAAACTTGAATGAATGATGTACATTAACCCCAAGCTCTCTGTTCTTCAACACTACACAAAGCCTTAGTTTTATTCATATTAGTTCTGCCCTTGTTGTTTTACCAAAAATGCAATACCTCACAAATATCCAAATTATTCTCTCCTTTTTTTAAATAATGGGGTTATATTTTTCACCATCTGATCTGTAGGAACTGCTTCAGAGTCTATAGAATTTTGGAAGATGACTGTCAGTGCAGCCAATATTTCCAGGATCACTTCCTTTAATACTCTGAAATATAGATTATAAGATTCAGAGTGATTTGTCAGCCTTTAACTGAGTTCATTCCCATAGCACTATTTTCTTTGTAATATCGATTTCCTTCAACTCCTCCCACGCACTAGATCTTTGATTCCCTACCATTCCTGGGTACTCTCTTCTATGAAGACAGAACCAAAATATGTTTTCAATTCAACTGCCATTTCCTAGTTTCCCACTATAATTTCCTTTTTTGTCTTTACCAGTTTTATATATCTATTATTTGGATCAAATACTACACCTAATATTTTTGTAGGCCCATAGTTGAGTCATCACTTTGATTTTTCTGCCAGACAGTAATGAATAGTCCTTGTACTTCAGGCATACATTCTTTAAATATTAGCCATTGTCCACCATCATCCCTTTAAGTAATGTTCTCAAATCCGTCATTGCCAATTTGCACCTCATTCCTTCATAGGTCCCTTTGTTTACATTCTAGTTTCTGATTCAACTGCTTTACTCTCCACTAATGTAGAATTCTCTCACATTTTGTTGGCTCTTCCCCAAGGGATCCCACAAAACAAGATGGTTAATTAACCCTTTCTTTTTAAATAGTATCCTGTATACATTTAGTTCCTCAACATATTGGTCGAAAAACCTGTCACACACACTGTCCAGAAAATTTTCCTCCACAATATCAGTGTGAGTTTGATTTGTCCAATCTATATGTGAATTAAAATCATCCAAGACACCATTTTCTGCCCCAAAGTGTTTCCTATCTTCACCCATACAGATTTCACATGATGATCTTCTGAGGCAATATCCTTCCTTGCGATTGCATTGAAACATCCTTTATTAGCAGCGCTAACCCACCTCCTTTCCCTTTTTGACTCACTTTCCTAAATAATGAATACCCCTGAAGGTTCAGTACCTCTAATTGGTCACCTTGCAGTCATGATTCTGTAACTGCAACTATATTGCAATCTTTCATATCTCTATACACTGCTAATTCATCTGCTGTATTACAAATGTACCACACATTTGCAATGGTGGCTCAGTTGTTAGCACTGCTGCCTCACAGCACCAGGTTCCCAGGTTTGATTCTAGCCTTGGGTGACTGTCCACTCACTGAACTTGTCTAAATCACCTAGAAACCCTCTGCATCCTCCTCACAATTCATAATCCCGACTATTTATGTATCATCAGAAAACTTGGACCTTTGGTTTCTCATTCAGGTCATTTATATATGTTGTGAATAGCTGTGATCCAAGCTATTGTGGTAACCACAAAGTCATGGCCTGACACTTGGAAGGACACCCATTTATTCCCACTCTTTGTTTCCTGTATGTCAACCAATTCTCAATCCATTCACAAGTTCCCTGTGTCTGCGTGGTTTTCCCCTAGGTGCTCTGGCTTCCTCCCACAATCCAAAGATCTGCAGGTTATGTGAACTGGCCATACTAAATTGCCCATAATATTCAGGGATGTGTCGTGTAGGTGCATTAGTAAGGGGTAAATCTAGAGCAATTGGGTAAGGGAATGGGTCTGGGTGGGTTACTCTTTGGTGGGTCGGTGTGGACTTGTTGGGCTGAATGGCCTATTTCCACACTGTAGGGACATTAAAACGCAAAGTTTTTATGGCCGTGTTAGTCACCTTACCTTTATTTTGCACTGTGGTCCCATTTGTTTTTCTCTCTTTTTTTTCTGCCTTCCACTTTTGCTTCTTACTTTCCTGTCTTCTGCTTTTATTCTTGTTTCCCCCCCTCCTCTGTCTCCCTACTCACATTCCTGCCATTTTAGCTTAAACTCCCCCGATAGCACTGGCAACATCCCTCACTAAGGACATTGGTTCTAGTCCTGTCTAGATGATGCTTTGACTAGACCCACCTTCCCAGAACTGGTCTTAATGCCCCAGAACGTGAATCCATCCCTCCTACACAATTCCTCCAATCACATATTCATGTGATACATCCTGTTATTTCTGCTCTCACTAGCGCGTAGCACTGGTGGTAGATCTGAGATTACATACTTTGAGGCCCTACTTTCTATATATTCTGTTTCTAGGACCTCAACATTTTCCTTTACCTGTGTCAAAAAAGAAGCCACCGTCTCTGCACACCTTCCTTCCAACCTCACATCTGTTACCAGCCTCCTCTCAGTAGGATTTGATTTGATGGTGTCAGATGCAATGATGAAATTAAGCAAGTTTGGGGATGGGTAGGTGAGCTGGCTAAAGTTACCCACAGAATTTTCCAGGCCTGTCTGATGACTGGGGGCCTGTAAAATTCTGTCCATGACTGCAGAATTGGTGATTCATTTCTGTTCATTTACTTGGCTCACTGTTTAGACCACAGCTTCCTGCTGATAGTCAATATTCAGTCCTGACAGTTGCCGCTTTCACAGGAGAAGCAGTACTGAATTATGAAAATGTCCTGACACTGCTCTGTGCAATGAGTTTAACCTGCCTGACCAGATTTGATCAAAGGATACACCAGATTTGCATGTTGGTCAACAGGCAAAGTTTGTTGCAGTAATCACCAGCATTAATAAGTCTTGCTGAATATTAAAAATAAAAATTTGTGGAAGCTTTTCATTTTGTATTTAAAATCTAAATTTCAAAAATATATATTAATTATTTCTCGTGGTTTACAGCGGCATTGAAGCAAATAGTGGCTATGTGAGTACAGACTTCGCAACTCAAAACAATGTCAAGACCTGCAAATTTCCGTCACCTGACCTCAGGTAAAACCTTTCTTATTCTGGAGTTGGCTTCTAACCAATCACACAATCAACAAATACAATAAACCACTTAGTTTATTGTGTTGTGCAGCTTTTTAGAAGAGTTTTCCAATTAGACCTATTGCCCTGCTTTTACCCCATTGTAGACCTTGGACTTTCCATGAATTTATCTATTCCCTGTTTGAATTTGCTGCTTTTAGGTGGTGCATTCCAGATCATATCTTGCGGTGTAAAGCAAATTACCCAGATTTTCCGATTAGGTGCGGAAATCCTATGCCCTACTCCAATCGGGCAAAAGAATACCTCTTTTGTTTTTGATCAGTTCTGCCTTGTGACTATCCTGGATAGGAGCCTCCTGTTGTGAAACAGTACAATGCAGGAATGCTTGCAGCCAGCAGCAGAGAGGATGACTGTGGAAACTACCATTCACGGATTCTAACTGCGACTGTGGAAGCTTCCACACCAAGGTAGCACCGGTGATGCTGCAAGTATTGCACACTAGTGCTCCTAATATAATAGAGTGCAGTAAACAGCTATAACTGCAGCTAACAAGCTGGGCCCAACCAGACCCTTTTTTTGAAACCGCAAGTTTATCAGTGAACCTGTGGAAAAGTACTTACCCGTCAAGTATGTCCACAAACTCATGTTATAATTCCCAACTTCCCTGTCTCCCAGGAGCTCTCTTGAATCTCAGCCACGGTTGATTTATCGCTTCTTGGGGTGAGGCAGGGTATTAATACCCCATGGAGTCGGTGCAGTGGGGGAAGGGGATTTAGAAATTGATGAAAGGATAGAGCAGGTCACCCAGTCTTTGTGAAAGAGAAGGAAGCTGGGTTTAGGTCACCGAACCTAATGACAGGCCTGTAATCTCCGGGAACTGGCTTTTAGCAGTCAAGGAGAAAAGATATGGTGGATATTAAACAAAATTCTGTTTAATTTTCTTTCTGAATTTTAATTTATCCTTCGTAACAATTGGAGAGATGGAGCAAATGGCAGTGTCGCGACTGTCAGGACTAACCTAATTGTGGGTGACACGGTGGCACAGTGGTTAGCACTACTGCCTCACAGCGCCAGAGACCCGGGTTCAATTCCCGCCTTAGGCAACTGGCTGTGTGGAGTTTGCACATTCTCCCCGTGTCTGCGTGGGTTTCCTCTGGGTGCTCAGGTTTCCTCCCACAGTCCAAAGACGTGCAGGTTAGGTGAATTGGCCGTAGTGTTAGATGAAAGGGTAAATGTAGGGGAATGGGTCTGGGTGGGTTGCGCTTCAGCGGGTCAGTGTGGACTTGTTGGGCCGAAGAGCCTGTTTCCACTATAAGAAACCTAATCTAATTGCATAAGAAAGTTATTTCCCAATTCTGGGCGGCATAGAGAAGTTGGCAAAGGGCCTGTTTCCATGCCGTAAACTTCAATGAAGCCATGACTGATGTAGAAAGCAGTGTGACAACATGTCGAACAAATGGCAGGAGTATAAGGAAGGAATGGTTTGAAGATGGAAATCATGTGCTCATATCTGAATGAAGGCACTCAACCAGAGTTGGAAACCTAATGTTGGGTCCTGATGAGAAACCCCACCCAAAGCATTAAGTGACCATCCTGTTATCTGAGAATGATTGTGGTATTACTGTCTCAGCCTATCTATCCATACGCATGTTTCATTCAACAGGCAAACAATCCAACTTACCAAACTCAGTTGACCTAATGAGAAGATAGCAGCTAATAGAAGCGCTTTTTATTTTGCTGCTGTACATTGCTAGTAATGTTTGAACCAGAAGTTGTTCCATAATAGATTTCCCACTTGTGAAGATCTGAATCGCGCTGTGTTTCAGTCCCTTTCATGCCAGGAACAAATAATTACTTTCCATGAATTCATGGACACTTACTTCTTTACTGAATTTACTTTGACTTTCTATAATGAATCATTCTGATTTTTGTAATGTTTATGCTCATATACCATTCACCTGACCCAGCCTGCCTTCAAATCTTGGCTCGTCCATTCCCCTGACTGGTGATGATCAGACTGACGCCGATATTCTCGCATTCGTTCGAGCAAGACAAAATCTCATGCAGAAGAAAGGTGAGATCAAAGAGTGAGTGCACACCTTAAGAAAAGGGTCGGGAGAGAGTGAACAAGGGCAGCAGAGGAGCCACGCAAAACTCCTAGGCCAACCCTGACTAAAGGCAGTGGGAAGTCACCTAATTTTAATAAATTGGGCAGGTAACCAGATGAATAAGGACACGCCTCATCTTCCCATTGGCGGAATTCGGATATACAATGCAGCAGAAGGCATTGGCCTCCTTTCAAAATGAGCTGACAAATGTTCAGAACAATTCTCAGATTTTCACTGATCTAGTCCACAGCCCATCAGATGTGCTGCACTAGTGCTGGATATTAAATGCCTGAACTATTAGATCTACCCCAAATAAGATCTACCCAGAACCCACCAGAAACACCAGGATGCAGTTCATAAGCAGTCCAATTATTCAAGAGTATACTAGAAAGGTTATGGATTTTCACTCACTTTGTCAATACTCATAATTCAAATGTTTTGTTTTAAAGAAACAGTGTTGATGATTTCTCACAAATAACTCCAATTATATCTATTCTAAAGTGAAGGAAAGCACACTTTCTATCAAAATAATGTAAATTAAACTGCATATCACCATACAGTGTAACAATGCATCTCACATTACCAAATAAATCATTTTAATTAAGTTCTTAGCATATTTAACTGCATTGTCCTGTGCTCTCTGGTGATTTTCTTTGCTTTTCCTACCACTTTTAACAAGGTACAGTTTGGTTTTATGCTTTACCATTTACTGTGCAGTTTGTTAGCAAAATGCCATTCAGTTTCGGGTAAACAAAGAGGCAGTTGGCAGTACAGAGCTTAAATATTGCTGAAAAGGAAGACATGTTGCTGATGCTTTTCATCTTGCACTCGTAAGGACAAATGTAAAAATGCCAAATTTCAAACAATCACTATATTCATAGGATTCCTATAGTGTGGAGCAGGCCATTCAGCCGATTGAGTCCAGACCAACCCTCCAAAGGGCAGCTCACCCAGACCCACCCTCCTACACTATAACCCGGCATTTCCCATGGTTAATCCACCTAACCCATATATCCATGGACACTATGGGAAAGCACGGTCGGTCCACTTAACCTGTACCTCTTTGGACTGTAAGAGGAAACTCGAGCACCTAGAAGAAACCCACGCAAGCACAAGGGGAATGTGCAAACGGCCCTCAGACAGCCGCCAAAGGCTGGAATCAAACCCAAGTCCCTGGTGCTATGAGGCAGCAGTGCTGACCATGAGCCACTGTGGGATTGTCTGTGAGGAGTTTGCACATTTGCAATAACTACAGCAGAAAAGAGGTGCTGATTAGTTGACAAGTGGACTTTGATCATGAGAAACACTCGAGGGCCACATTCTGGGCTTGATTGATACTTTGGCAAAACATATGTCTTTTCTACAATATTTAGGTTCTGTGAAACCAAGCAATGATTTTGATCCGGTGATGATGAAGAAGCATTTTTGTGATTAGGAGCTTGGCTGTTTGCTCACCTGACCAGCTCAGTGCAGAAGTAAAGTGCATCGAAGCTATTCTGCAAGACAATAGCTATGCTAATCAGATAATTATGATCTCGCACAAACTCGCAAATGGACCAAAGGTCATCTAGTTTAGAAAAGTAGATGACCTTTTCAGATCTACCTGAAATTACTCTGGAAGGACAAAGTATGTCAAAAATGTATTCTTCAGCAACTCATCTTTTTTCCAGCAATACAGGGTAGTTTATTCCTGTGTCAGATCACAGATGAGTAAGGTAGCAGAGCAAATTTAAATTTATCATTTTACATTGCCAATTTATACCCTAAAAATATTATTTCATATGTTGGGGTGGAGTTTGGACATTTTTTATCCAAAAATACAAAAAATAGGCAGCATTTTCCTTTTCTGTTCAATTTTCTCTAAGGTAAATTGTAATATATCTATTGCTGCCTTGAGATCACCTAACAATGCAGGCTTGTAATCTCTCTCTGATCTGTATGGTTCAGTTACACACTACTTCTGTAACCGAACCTTTAGGACCCTGCTAGCAATAGGGGGAAGTGTTTTGCAAGGGTTTAACATCTTGGAGGGCACTAAAAGAGTGCACTTCAATGGGGCTTATCCATCTACAGCACTCAGACTATTACATACAATAGCACTGCAGTGTGAATTCTCATTAGGCAAAGAGGAAGGATTGATAGCTTGGGATGCAAGAAAACAATCAGATTATTCATACATTGAGAATATTTCCTTTACACCCACATCTGATTTTTCCATTTGCCCAGCTGATATCTGCCTGTGAACAGATGGTGTTATCACCAAATGGTTCAGTGCCTCGCTATCTAATCTGTCACATGCTTCTAGCACTGCGTAAACAATAGCAATGATTACAGAAATGAAAAAATTAAAACAAGCAACAAACATTAAAGGATTGAAGAAGCTAACATTTCTTTTGAATCTGATGGATCATTTTCCTTCATTTACTGTTCTTGCCAGTCTTAGACCATAAGACCATAGACACAGGAGCAGAAATTGGACCATTCAGTCCATCGAGTCTGCTCTGCCATTCAATCATGGCTGATAGGTTTCTCAACCCCATTCTCACACTTTCTTCCCGTAGACCTTGATTGCCTCAATACTCAAGAACCTATCTATCTCAGTCTTAAATAAACTCAATGTCCTGGCCTCCACAGCCTTCTGTGGCAGTGAATTTCATAGATTGATCATTCTTTAGTTGAAGAAGTTTCTCCTTATCTCTGTTCTAAAAGGTCTTTCCTTTAAGGTTGTGCCCTCCAATCCTAGCCTCTCCTACCAATGGAAATATCTTCCCAACATCCACTCAGTCCAGGCCATTCAATACTCAATGTTTCAATTAGATCCTCCCCTCATCCTTCTAAACTCTATTGAGTATAAACCCAGAGTCCTCAAACGTTCCTCATATGTTCAGCTTTTCATTCCTGGGACCATCTCATGAACCTCCTCTGAACACGGTCCAGGGCCAGTACATCTTCCTGAGATATAGGGCCCAAAACTGTGCACAATACTTCAAATGTGGCTTGACCAGAGACTTATAGAGCCTCAGATGTATATCCCTCCTTTAAATTCAAGCCCTCTTAAAATAAATGCCATCATTACATTTGCCTTCCTAACTACTGACTCAACCTGCAAGTTTACCTTGAGAGAATCCTGGACGAATCCTAGAAAATAGTCCATGCCTGTATTCTTCCTACCAAAAGGCATGACCTCACATTTTCCCATATTGTACTCAATCTGCCACTTCTTTGTCCACTCTCCTAACCTGTCCAAATACTTCTGCCTGCCCATCTCCTCAATGCTACCTGTCCCGCTACCTATCTTTGTATCATCTGCAAACTTAGCCAGAACGCCCTCAGTTCCTTCATCTAGATCATTAATGTATAAAGTAAAAATTTGTGGTCCCAACACTGAGCCTTGCAGAACACCACTTGTCACCGGCTGCCATCCTGAGAAGGATCCTTTTATCCCCACTCTCTGCTTTCTGCCAGACAGCCAAGCTTCTATCCATGCCAGCACCTTGCCCCAACACCATAGGCCCATATCTTACTCAGCAGCCTCCTGTGCAGCACCTTGTCAAAGTGCCTTCTTGAAGTCCAGGTAGATAATATCCATTGGCTCTCCTTGGTCTAACCTGCTCGTTACTTCCTCAAAGAATTCTTGCAGTTTTGTCAGGCCTGACCTTCCCTTGATGAAACCATGCTGACTTTGCCCCATTTTACCAAACACTTCCAAGTATTCAGAAATTTCATCCTTCATAATGGATTCCAGGATCTTAACCACGACTGAGGTTAGACTAATCAGTCTGTAATTTTCCGTCTTTTGCCTGACTCCCTTTTTAAATAGGGATGTCTTGTCTTCATTAACTATCGACATTTGTGCTTTGATATGTGGGGTCTTTGGGACCTTGGCTGCAGTGGTTTGGAACTAAGGTTCAGATTCTGTTGGACAGTAATTCTATGTCTTGATTTTCATGACAATAGTGTGTAGCCAAATGTTCTGAGACAATTCACAAGAGTATAGATAGGTGAAAACTGGTACCACCCTAAAGAAGGAGACGACAGGCAGATGACCCAAAACTTAGTCAGCAAAGTAGTTTATAAGTGACACTCTCGAGATGAAGAGAGAGCAAGATAGAAAAAACAGAGATCTGGCTTCTGTCCAACTGAAAGTACAGATTCCCAACGGTAGGGTGAAGAAACTAGGGCATGCACGAAATTAGATTTAGAAAAATGCAGGTTTCTCTGAAGGTTGTATAGTTGAGGAGGCCTACAGAGATGGGAAGGGTTAAGGTGCCGTAACGTTTTGAACACAAGGATTAGAATTTTAATCGGGACCCTGTATGGGTCAGCCAGTAATCTTTGTGAAATAGGAAATACTTCCAGATTTTTAGAGAAGAAAGAAAATATATTAATGAAAGGAATATTAAAACAGATTATGAAAGTGTTTGCAAGAATAGAAAAGGAGGTGAGTAACAAAATTAAAACTTGATCCCTAAAAAGCAAAGATATTTTCATGAGGGATAGCAGAAATGTGGATCAAATATTTTGCATCTGTCTTTCCAGTAAAAGATTTTAATTATATACCAGAAATAGCCATGAGGCTAATAAGAGTAAGGAACTTAAAAGATGCAATCTTCCCAGTCAATGAACGACATTGACTATGGTGAGAGATTTGGGAGGATTGTGTGAGGTGTTGAGCCAGGAACCAGGAGCCAGGAGCTCAATGCCAGGAGCAAAACGTTGTGTTTTTCACAAAAGTCTGTATATCCAGACAAGATTCTCACTCAGTAAGATGCCTATTAATGACGTTTCTCACTCATTATTCCTCTCATCTTACCTCATTAATATGTAAGCCTCTATTCTTCCGCTTAGTGCATATAAACTAAATGACAAGAATTGGTGACACAAAAGATGAAATCTATATGGACTTCAGTAAGAGGAACTTTGGCAAGCCTCCTCAAAGTAGACTGGTTAGCAAGGTCAAACCACATGGAATACAGCGAAAACTCACCATTTGGATACAGAATTGGCTCAAAAGTAGAAAACAGAGGATGATGGTGATGAAGGGTTGCTTTTCAGACTAAAGGTCTGTGACCAGTGGTGTGTCACAAGGATTGGTGCTGGATTTACTGCTTTTCGTCATTTATATAACTGATTTGGATGTGAACATAGGAGGTATAGGTTGTAAGTTTGCAGATGACACCAAAATTGGAGGTGTAGTGGACAGCAAAGAAGGTTACTTCAGAGTACAACAGGAACTTGACATGGGCCAAGGGGTTGCAGATGGAACTTAATTTAGATAAATGCGAGGTGCTGCATTTTGGAAAGTCAAATCAGGGTAGAACTTTACACTTAATGGTAAGATTTAAGGGCGGCACAATGGCTCAGTGGTTAGCACTGCTGCCTCACAGCACCAGTGTCCCAGGTTCGATTCCAACCTCAGGTAACTGTCTGTGTGGAGTTTTCACATTCTCCCAGTGTCTGCATGGGTTTCCTCCAGGCACTCCGGTTTCCTCCCTCAGTCCAAAGATGTGCACGTTAGGTAAATTGGCCATGCTAAATTGCCCATAGTGTTAGGTGCATTAGTCAGAGGGAAATGGGACTGGGTGGGTTACTCTTCGGAGGGTCAGTGTGGACCTGTTGGGCCGCAGGGCCTATTTCCACACTGTAGGGAATCTAATCTAATCCTGGGGACTATTGCTGAACAAAGAGAGTTCCTTGTAAGTGGAGTCGCAGGTAGATAAGATAGTGAAGAAGACGTTTGGTATGCTTTCCTTTATTGGTTTGAGTATAGGAGTTGGGAGGCCATTTTGCAGCTGCATAGGACATTCGTTAGGCCAGTTTTGAAAAATTGTGTGTAATTCTGGTCTCCTTCCTATCCGAAAGATGTTATGAAACTTGAAAGAGTTCAGAAAAGATTTACAAGGATGTTGCCAGGATTGGAGAATTTGAGCTATAGAGAGAGGCTGAATAGGCTAGGGCTGTTTTCCTTGGAGGGTCAGAGGCTGAGGAGTGACCTTGTAGAGGTTTATAAAATCATGAGGGGCATGGATAGGATAAATAGACAAGATCTTTTCTCTGGGATCGGGAAATTCCAGAACTAGAGAGCACAGCTTAAGGGTGAGAGGGGAAAGATTTAAAAGGGACCTAACAGGCAACCTTTTCACACAGAGGGTGGTGCATATATGAAATGAGCTGCCAGAGGAAGTGGTGGAGGTTGATACAATTACAGCATTTAAAAGGCATTTGGATGGGTATATGACTAGGAAGGGTTTGGAGGGATATGCACTGGGTGCTGGCAAATGGGACTAGATTAATTTAGGATATCTGGTCGGCATGGATGAGTTGGACTGAAGGATCTGTTTCGATGCTGTACATCTCTATAAAAGACAGAGTGGAGTTCTCAGTGACTCTGGGTCACTACTTGCTCCTCTGGTCTTCAATCTTCTACACTGAGCACCAACATCTCAGGGCATGCTTCAAGGGCAGTGGGCTCACCATAGTCCCAAATGCTGGCATCCAACACATGCCAGCCAAAATGCATCATCATGGCACATTTCTAATCCACTTAGGGTATGCTTCAGCACGTCAATGCTGCAGTTTGGAATACACCAGCAACTACCATTGGAGTGTAGCTGCGAGAACTTTGCATTCGGGCAGTCAGGCAGTTCACGTTTTTCACCAGGTTGCATTTCAGGGCTCTTCGATTCTTTTCTTAGCGCTCACTTACTTAGCACCTCCCTGGATGTTCACAGCATTCCTGCTATATCATTTCTTATCTTTTAGTTCGTTGACCCCTCAGTCAGAGCAAACAAGTGCACAATGATTCCGTGGGTTCATACAGTACTCCAGTAGTTCTGAAGATGTATTTAAAATCTATACTTTCCAGCATGATGATAGTATCAAATAACATGAGAGAGGTTATTCTCAAAATGAAGATAGGACTTTGTCTCCACAAGTTCTGTGCAATGGTCACTCCTACCTACCTAACCTGGACAGATGCATCTGCAAATCTTTGTTGCACATTGCCCAATTTAGTCATTTCAAAATGGTTTAAATCAAATCAGAATTCATACTTTTGAATGCCTCTTACCACAGTACATGGAAACATAGAAAATAGGTGCAGGAATGGGCCATTTGGCCCTTCGTGCCTGCATCCCCATTCAATATGATCATGCAATGTCAGTGTCCCATTCCTGCTTTCTCTCCATAGCTCTTGATCTCTTTAGCTCCAAGGGCCATACCCAGCTCCCTCTTGAATATATTTAATGAACATGTTTGAGTTTCTTGAAGAAGTAACAAAGAGGATTGATGAGGGCAGAGCAGTAGACGTGATCTATATGGACTTCCATATGCGTTCAACAAGGTCTCCCATGGTATACTGGTTAGCAAGGTTAGAGCTCATGGAATACAGGGGGAACTAGCCATTTGGATACAGAACTGGTCGGAGGTAGAAGACAGAGGGCGGCGGTGGAGGGCTGTTTTTCAGACTGGAGGCCTGTGACCAGTGGTGTGCTACAAATGATGAAAAGTAGTGCTAGTCCACTACTTTTCATCATTTATATAAATGATTTGGATGTGACCATAAAAGGTATAGTTAGTAAGTTTGCAGATGACACCAAAATTGGAAGTGGAGTGGATAGTGAAGAAGGTTACCTCGGATTACAACGGGATCTTGATGAAATGTGCCAATGGGCTGAGGAGTGGCAGATAGAGTTTAATTTAGATAAATGCGAGGTGTTGCATTTTGGGAAAGTAAATCTTAGCAGGACTTATACACTTAATGGTCAGGTCCTAGGGCATGTTACTGAACAAAAAGACCTTGGAGTGCAGGTTCATAGTACCTTAACAGTAGAGTCACAGGTAGATAGGATAGTGCCTTGAAGAAGTTTTCCTCCTCTCTCTACAAGAATCTCAGGGAGTCCCTCTCCCACTGCAATTCCCAGGTCATTTCCTCTGCCCTGAAGCTCTTCAACCATGTCATGAAACAAACCCACTACCACAGCCACATTTGCTTCCTCAGTGCCTGTCTCCGTAACCAACTCATCCCACACGGACTCCGGACCACCTTTAAACCAGCAGAGTTCGGACCCGAACAGGACAAACAGTACAGACTACAGATTCAAAAACACCAGCAACAGTTCTCCTTCAAGATCCTCCGCTCCACGCTTGCAGCAATGCGCCGGCACCTAACCTCTCTACAGTCATCCCTGCCTCAGCTGAGGGCCACACTCTCAGAATTGCAAAGGACCCACTCTGTACTACATCCTCAGGAGAATTCATACTCTCAACAAACAGTATTTCAATTCCATCTCAAACATAAAAAACTGTAAGTACAACAAACTTTTATCTACCCACCTCCATAACCAGCGCTCCTCAAACATTCCAGAAGATTCCCCTGGCCTCAGAATCTACTCAGAAACCATTAGCCATGCGGCTGATGCAGATGCCACCCCCACGCTGATTGATTATGTCAATTCCGGCCCCATCATGGCCACTCCCACAACCACTCCCACCCCTCACAATTCCTCATGCATCACGTGACATCACTTCCGCCCCTCACATCATCACTGATGTCACATGCTCAGTGACTTCCGCCACCCCTACTGCCGTGGTCACCACCACTTCCGCCCCCACCAGCGCCACTTTCCTCCAGACCAAAGGAGTAGCCATGGGCACATGTATGGGCCCCAGCTATGCCTGTCTCTTTGTTGGCTACATAGAGCAGTTGATCTTCCGTAATTACACCGGCACCACTCCCCACATCTTCCTCTGCTACATTGATGACTGCATTGGCGCCACCTCGTGCTCCCGCAAGGAGGTTAAGCAATTCATCAACTTCACCAACACATTCCACCCTGACCTTTAATTTACCTGGACGGTCTCTGACACCTCCCTCCCCTTCCTAGACCTCTCCATCTCCATTAATGACGACCGACTTGACACTGACATTTTTTACAAACCCACCGACTCCCACAGCTACCTGGATTACACCTCTTCCCACCTTACCTCTTGCAAAAATGCCATCCCATATTCCCAATTCCTCCGCCTCCACCGTATCTGCTCCCAGGAGGACCAGTACCACCACAGAATACACCAGATGGCCTCCTTCTTTAGAGACCGCAATTTCCCTTCCCACGTGGTTAAAGATGCCCTCCAACGCATCTCGTCCACATCCCGCACCTCCGCCCTCAGACCCCACTCCTCCAACCATAACAAGGACAGAACACCCCTGGTGCTCACCTTCCACCCTAACAACCTTCGCATAAACCAAATCATCCGCCGACATTTCCGCCACCTCCAAAAAGACCCCACCACCAGGGATATATTTCCCTCCCCACCCCTTTCCGCCTTCCGCAAAGACCGTTCCCTCCGTGACTACCTGGTCAGGTCCTCGCCCCCCTACGACCCACCCTCCCATCCTGGCACTTTCCCCTGCCACCGCAGGAACTGTAAAACCTGCGCCCACACCTCCTCCCTCACCTCTATCCAAGGCCCTAAAGGAGCCTTCCACATCCATCAAAGTTTTACTTGCACATCCACTAATATCATTTATTGTATCCGTTGCTCCCAATGCAGTCTCCTCTACATTGGGGAGACTGGGCGCCTCCTAGCAGAACGCTTTAGGGAACATCTCCGGGACACACGCACCAATCAACCACACCGCCCCGTGTCCCAACATTTCAACTCCCCCTCCCACTCTGCCGAGGACATGGAGGTCCTGGGCCTCTTTCACCGCCGCTTCCTCACCACCAGACGCCTGGAGGAAGAACGCCTCATCTTCCGCCTCGGAACACTTCAACCCCAGGGCATCAATGTGGACTTCAACAGTTTCCACATTTCCCCTTCCCCCACCTCACCCTAGTTCCAAGCTTCCAGCTCAGCACTGTCCCCATGACTTGTCCGGACTTGTCCTACCTGCCTATCTCCTTTTCCACCTATCCACTCCACCCTCTCCTCCCTGACCTATCACCTTCATCCCCTCCCCCACTCACCCATTGTACTCTATGCTACTTTCTCCCCACCCCCACCCTCCTCTAGCTTATCTCTCCACGCTTCAGACTCACTGCCTTTATTCCTGATGAAGGGCTTTTGCCCGAAACGTCGATTTTGCTGCTCCTTGGATGCTGCCTGAACTGCTGTGCTCTTCCAGCACCACTAATCCAGGATAGTGAAGAAGGCATTTGGTATGCTTTCCTTTATTGGTCAGAGTATTGAGTACAGGAGTTGGGAGGTCATGTTGTGGCTATACAGGACATTGGTTAGGCCACTTTTGGAATATTGCAGGCAATTCTGGAGACCTTCCTATCAGAAGGATGTTGTGAAACTTGAAAGGGTTCAGAAAAGATTTTCAAGGATGTTGCCAGGGTTGGAGGATTTGAGCTAGAGGGAGAGGTTGAATAGACTAGAGCTATTTCCCTGGAGCGTCAGGGGCTGAGGGGTGACTTTGTAGAGGTTTATAAAATCATGAGGGGCATGGATAGGATAAATAGACAAAGTCTTTTCCCTGGGGTGGAGAATTCCAAAACTAGAGGTTTAGTGTGAGAGGGGAAAGATATAAAAGGGACCTAGGGGCAACATTTTCATGCAGAGGGTGGTACGTGTATGGAATGAGCTGCCAGAGGAAGTGGTGGAGGCTGGTACAATTACAGCAGTTAAAAGGCATTTGGATGGGCTGGGTGTTGGCAGGTGGGACTAGATTGATCGGCATGGGCAAGTTGGACCGAAGGGTCTGTTTCCATGATTTACATCTCTATGACTCTTAAGTCATAGAATCATAGAGGGATAGAGATGTACAGCACGGAAACAGACCCTTCGGTTCAACCAGTCCATGCCGACCAGATATCCCAACCCAATCTCGTCCCCACCTGCCATGTTGCAATTGTACTAGCCTCCACCACTTCCTCTGCCAGCTCATTCCATACACGTACCACCCTCTGCGTGAAAAAGTTGCCCCTTAGGTCTCTTTTATATCTTTCCCCTCTCACCCTAAACTTATGCCCTCTAGTTCTGGACTCCCCCACCCCAGGGAAAACATTTTGTCTATTTGTCGTACTGGATTCAAAACATTAACTCTGTTTCTTTCTGCGCAGATGATGCTGGACCTGCTAAGTTTCTCCAGCATTTCCTGTGTTTGGCACTGTATTCTGTCTTGACTGGCCTTTTAGTGCAGACACAAAGCTAGGAAGTTTGTTCTGGTTGTTAGCTGTCATCAGTCAAGGGGGTGGACATGTTGCTGCATGGCACCTTGCTATGTCAGTGTCACATCTGCATCAGGTGCCAGTAGTATACATGGCAAGCACACTGCATATACTTCAAACAAATGGTCTATTTCAAACTCTAATGGGAGTAGTCATCAATCAGCTCAAGGGAGTCACCCTTCAGTCCAGGGTTTCTGTGCAGCAACTTAAGGGCAGCATCTGTTGTCAGTGCTGGGACATGGGCATTTGAGACAGTCATGGTCAGGATCCTCTCCACAGAAGAGGTGAGGAGCTGAATGTTGGGTACCCCAGCACCTGGCTTGGAGTTTGCCATATTGTGGGCTGTTTTTTCATGGAATATGAAAGTTGAAAGATGGAAGAGATGGAGTGAGAAGAAAGTGGGTTTGCACAGTTAGTGCAGGTGGGTGAGGTGCCCCCAGTTAGTTAGTTGACAGCTCAAAGGCCATGCAGTGTTAGTAGTCTGGTGAAATTGGATGGGTTAGAGCAGTTGAGGAAATATATTGCAAGCAATGGTGAGAGAGATAGAGCATGACCCTTGGTGGGAGGTCTGTGCAATAGCAGAGATAGTGTGAGTGGGTAGTAGCAGAGAGAAGATGGTGGCATTTATCATGGCAGAATGCTGTTAAGATGGAAATTCCATGTTTTGACTCATCAAATGCCTGGTTAAATATAAAGGGGCGTAAATGGGACTGGTGTGTGGAAGGAACTGTAAAACTGAGAAGTAAATAAACTCTAGATGTTTTGGTTTCTGTTTTATTGACTGGCTTCATAGTTTAAAGTTATGTGTTAAAATATGAAAATTACATCAGGGAACACTGCAGCAGAAAGTTCTTTTGTAAAGTATGTGTGTGAAAGAAGTCACAGGAAAACATGAGACAAATTAACATCGGCCTTTGCGCATGCAGTTTTTGTGAATGGAAATGGTTGAGGGGGGTGGCTACTGTTCATATTAATAATTTTTTAGGAGAAATCTAAAAGATTCTTTCGTAATGAGTGATTGTCCTCCAGTTTGCAAAGAGACTACAATTAGCTGCATTTTTTCTGAGCTCTCGAACACCCTGTGTACAGGGAGAGAAGTACAGGGAGAGAAGCAATATTCATTCATGCTGAAGTTTCAGACAAAATTTGACGAGCCTTAGAGCTTTGTATGAGGCTTTCAGAATCTAGGTAAAAACAAGGACTGCAGATGCTGGAAACTAGATTCTAGGTTAGAGTGGTGCTGGAAAAGCACAGCAGTTCAGGCAGCATCCGAGGAGCAGGAAAATCGACGTTTCGGGCATAAGCCCTTCATCAGGAATGAGGCTATCAGCAATAAATTTTAATTGATGAGACGTGGTAAATAGAGTCATAGAGATGTACAACATGGAAACAGACCCTTCGATATAACTCGTCCATGCCAACCAGATATCCTAACTAATCAAGTCCCATTTGTCAGCAGTTGGCCCACATCCCTCTAAACCCTTCCTATTCATACATCTATCCAGATGCCTTTAAATGCTATAATTGTAGCAGCCTCCTCTACTTCATCTGGCAGCTCATTCCATAAACTAACACACCCTGTGTGAAAAATTTGACCATTAGTTCCCTTTTATATCTTGTCCCTCTCGCCATAAATCTATACCCTTTAGTTCTGGACTCCCCCATCCCAGGGTTAAGGCCTTGTCTATTTATCCTGCCCATGCCCCTCATGATTTTATAAACCTCTATGTGTTCACCCCTCAGCCTCCAACATTCTAGGCAAAATAGCTCCAGCCTATTCGGCCTCTCCCAATAGCTCAAATTGTCCAACCCTGGCAACATGTTTGGAAATCTTTTCTGAACACTTTCAAGTTTCACAACATCCTTCTGACAGAAGGTAGACCAGAATTGCACATAATATTCCACAAGTGACCTAATCAATATCCCGTACAATATCCTGCAACATGACCTCCCAACTCCTGTACTCAACACTCTGACCAATAAAGGAAAGCATATCAAATGCCTTCTTCACTATCCTATCTACCTGCAACTCCATTTTCAAGGAACAATGAACCTGCACTTCAAGGTCTCTTTGTTCCACATCACTTCCCAGGACTTTACCATTAAGTGTATAATTCCTGCTCTGATTTGCTTTTCCAAACTCCATCTGCCACTCCTCAGCCCATTGGCCCATTTGGTCAAGGGTCCTGATGTAATCTGAGGTAACCTTCTTCACTGTGCACTACACTTCCAATTTTGGTGTCATCTGCAAACTTCCTACCCATACCTCCTATGTTCACATCCAAATCATTTATATAAATAATGAAAAGCAGTGGACCCAGCACTGTGGCACACCACTGGTCACAGGCCTCCAGTCTGAAAAGCAACCCTCCACCATCACCCTCTGTCCTCTATCTTTGAGCCAGTTCTGTATCCAAATGCCAAGTTCTCCCTGTATTCCATGAGATCTATTGTTGCTAACCAGTCTCCCATGGGGAACCTTGTTGAACGCCTTACTGAAGTCCAGAGAGATCACATCTACTGTTCTGCCCTCATCGATCCTCTTTGTTACTTCTTTAAAAAAACTCAATTTCAGAAGAGAAGTGCAGAGCGAATGGAATGGTCCAGGAAAGGTGAGAGTTAGTTATGGAAAGACTAATATTACAGCCAAACTGTTAGCATGCATTCCTTGAAGATAATTGTCACTGATTGTATACTTACGCAATCTGAAAAGGTAATAGAATGTGATGATACTCCATGCACTTCAGAAAGGCTTAGAACCGTATAGAAGTTACAGCACAAAAAGTTACAGCCATTCAGTCCATTGTGTTTCCTTTCAAATAAGTTGAGGGTTTCCACCTCAAGCTGGGGCAGCAAATTCCAGGCACCTTGTCAGTGAAAAAACTTTTCCTCAAGACTCTTCTCATCCTATCTTAAATCTGTGGCCCTTTGATAATTCATCTCTCCACAAGAAGAAATAATTCTTCCTTTTTTCCTTCATCTATATCCTTCATTATTTTGCACACCTCAATTAGGTCATCCTTCAGTCTTCTTAGAAATAAGGAAGACAACCTTGGCCAACCGAAACTTTCCTCATAGCTGCAGTGTTCAAACTCTGGCAGCACAATGACTCTTGATGATTTTTGTAAATCCCTTCTTTACTCTGTCTTCAGTGATTATGTCCTTCCTGTAATGTGGTGATCAGAGCTATGCAGAACACTGTCTGTTGGTTAACCAGTGTCATATATTGTTCCAGCATTTCATCCTTGCTTGTGTGTCCAGTACCTTACCCAATGAAGGAGAGCAACCGTCATTGCTATCTGTTCTGCCACCTTCAGGGGCCTCTGGATATGCATTCCAAGGTCTCTCACCTTGACCTCGTTCAGTACCTTCCCTTTTTATTGTGTTTTCAATTGGTTTGTCTCCCTTTTCCAAATGCATAATTGAAAGATGTGTGATCGTTGAATAAAAAGGGAATTTAAGATTAGAAGTCTGATTTTAAAAAGCCTTTGAATATGTCGGATTAAATACTAAGCAGCATTAGTGATTTTAGAATCAACTGTCATACTCCGAAAAGTTTTTTACAAAGTGTTTATTACAACGGAATAGGTTGGGGGACAGGTCCTCACAGACGTATGATTTACATCTAGTAAAACAGCAGAAGATAGACTGGACAGTTAAACTGGTTTTGTCTTAGTCTAGTCCCATGCCAATGAGACATGTTGCAGCTGAATACTGTTCTGAAACACACTACTGCTGAGGAGACCTTGAAGGCAAATGAAACATGAAATAAATTAAAGAAACACATTCCAAATACTTAACTTTGAACTATCAACATCCTTTCTCCCCCAGCATTTCAACTCCCCCACCCCTCCCCGCCCCGCCATCCCAGACTATTGCATAAATGCTGTCCCCTCCATACTTGAGTTCTGATGAAGAGTCATCTACACTTGAAATGTTTGCTTGTTTTCTCGCCAGGAATGCTATCAGACCCGCTGTGATCTCCAGAATTTTATATTTTCAGTACAGATTCCAGCATCTGCAGTAATTTGCTTCTGCATTGTGTGTAATCAACTGCCATGTCTCTTCAAGTATTGCCCACCCTGAAGCATATTTGCTCTTCCCTCTGACAGGCAATCCATGTGTTCACATATCTCCTCACCTTGCTCTATCCAAACCTAAATGTGCTGTCCTCAGCAAAGGACTCAGCTTCATACCCTTACGCCCCGACCTTAATGAATTTTCAGGTTGACATGACAAACTGTTTCTCCGTTGCTTCTGTCTCTGTGCTCACTTCTTCGGGCAAGTGCGGACAGTGAGTCCCGGAGAGGTGTGCAGAGTGAGTCCCGGAGCGGTGCGGACAGTGAGTCCTGGAGCGGTGCGGACAGTGAGCCCCAGCGCAGTGCGGACAGTGAGTCCCGGAGCAGTGCGGACAGTGAGTCCCGGAGAGGTGTGGACAGTGAGCCCCAGAGCGGCGGTACAGTGTGTCCTGGAGCAGCGGGACAGTGAGTCCTGGACTGGGAAGTCCCGGAGCACACAGAGCAGCGAGTCCTGGAGGAGCACGTCCCAGAGCAGAGAATCCCGGAGCAGCAAGTCCCAGAGTAGCGGATCCCAGAGCAGCGAGTCCTGAAGGAGCGAGTCCCGGAGCATCAAATCCTGGAGGAACGAGTCCCAGAGCAGCGAGCCCCAGACTAGCGGGTCCCAGAGCAAAGAGTCCTGGAGGAGCGAGTCCCGGAGCAGTAAATCCTGGAGGAGTGTGTCCTGGAGCAGTGAGTCCTGGAGTAGCAAATCCTGGAAGAGCGAGTCCCGGAGCAGCGAATCCCAGAGCAGCGAATCCCGGAGCAGCGAGTCCCGGAGCAGCGAGTCCCGGAGCAGTGAGTCCCAGAGCAGCGGGTCCTGGAGGAGCAAGTCCTGGAGCAGCAAATCCTGGAGCAGTGAATCCCAGAGCAGTGAATCTCAGAGCAGTGAGTCCTGGAGGAGCAAGTCCTGGAGCAGCAAATCCTGGAGCATTGAGTCCCAGAGCAGTGAATCTCAGAGCAGTGAGTCCTGGAGCAGCGAGTCCTGGAGCAGCGAGTCCTGGAGCAGCGAGTCCTGGAGCAGTGAGTCCCAGAGCAGTGAGTCCTGGAGGAGCGAGTCCTGGAGGAGCAAGTCCTTTTCATATTTAGATTAGATTACAGGGTGGAAACAGGCCCTTCGGCCCAACAAGTCCACACCGACCCGCCAAAGCGAAACCCACCCATACCCCTACATTTACCCCTTACCTAACACTACGGGCAATTTAGCACGGCTAATTCACCTGACCCTGCACATCTTTGGATGGTGGGAGGAAACCGGAGCACCCGGAGGAAACCCACGCAGACACGGGGAGAACGTGCAAACTCCACACAGTCAGTCGCCTGAGACTCGCTCCTGGAGCAGCAAATCCTGGAGCATTGAGTCCTAGAGCAGTGAATCTCAGAGCAGTGAGTCCTGGAGCAGCGAGTCCTGGAGCAGTGAGTCCCAGAGCAGTGAGTCCTGGAGGAGCGAGTCCTGGAGGAGCGAGTCCCGGAGGAGCGAGTCCTGGAGGAGCGAGTCCCGGAGCAGCGAATCCTGGAGCATTGAGTCCCAGAGCAGTGAGTCCTGGAGCAGTGAGTCCCGGAGCAGTGAGACCCGGAGCAGTGAGTCCCGGAGCAGTGAGTCCCGGAGCAGTGAGTCTCGGAGCAGTGAGTCCTGGAGCAGTGAGTCCCGGAGAAGTGAGACCCAGAGCAGTGAGTCCCAGAGCAGTGAGTCCCGGAGCAGTGAGTCCTGGAGCAGTGAGTCCAGGAGCAGCGAGTCCCAGAGCAGCGAGTCCCAGAGCAGCGAGTCCCAGAGCAGTGAGTCCCGGAGCAGTGAGTCCCGGAGCAGGGAGTCCTGGAGCAGTGAGTCCCGGAGCAGTGAGTCCCAGAGCAGTGAGTCCCGGAGCAGTGAGTCCCCGAGCAGTGAGTCCCGGAGCAGTGAGTCCCGGAGCAGTGAGTCCCGGAGCAGTCAGTCCCGGAGCAGTGAGTCCCGGAGCAGTGAGTCCCGGAGCAGTCAGTCCCGGAGCAGTGAGTCCCGGAGCAGTGAGTCCCGGAGCAGTCAGTCCCGGAGCAGTGAGTCCCGGAGCAGTGAGTCCCGGAGCAGTGAGTCCCGGAGCAGTCAGTCCCGGAGCAGTGAGTCCCGGAGCAGTGAGTCCCGGAGCAGTCAGTCCCGGAGCAGTGAGTCCCAGAGCAGCGAGTCCCAGAGCAGTATAGGCAGCAATGTGATCAGGTTTTAATTTATTAATTAATTGACTTGATGGGTAAACAGGGGAAGAGAGGTTCCAGTGCTACATTGGTAATGCCCCTGCTTCTCCCTCAAAAGTTTAAGTTCAATGCCACCTCAGGATGTGATGGCCATTCAAGGTGAGTTATAACATGTCCAAAAAGTTTGATTGACGAACAGGTGGAACTGGTATGTAGAAGGTGCTGTAAAACTCTTTATTCATAAAGGAAGATGCCCTGGTTTCTGTTTCACTGATTGGCTAGCATCCATTATGACTTCTCTGGAATGGAGACTCAACAGGAAACAGAGAGTCTGGACAAACAGGGTATTTGCAAGTTGTCAAGCTAAAACTAGTGGCATGTTGAGGTCTCTGAGGTGTGTATCAAAGCTGGGAAGAGATCACAAAGAAGCTGCAAAAGATTCAGATAGGTTACATGGCAGGGGATCAAGGTGCAGAGTATAACATATGAGGTATTCACTTTGATAATAAGACTAGAGAAGCAGCATGTCTTTTAAAAATGAGTGAAACTTTCAAATGTTGAAAATCACAAACACTTGGATGAGCACATGTTGGTAATACAGAATGTAAGCATGCAGACGCAACAAGCATTAAGGAAACCAACTGACACATTAACTTTTGTTGCAAGATTTATCTTTAGATTTTTATTGTCATGTGTACTCAAGTACAGGAGTACAGCAGTACAGTGGTAACTGTATAATGTTGTCACACGTTGAGCCATTTTAGAAACCAAGGTACCTACCGTAAGTGTGAAAAACATGAAGCACAAAGTAGTAACAGAAACCAGAGTTAATAAGTTAAGCATTACTTCATAAAATAGTAGGAAAATAATATTATCTATTACTTTATTTCTTTAAAGTCTTTTGTAGTTTAAACTAGGAAATTAAAGGAATGTTAAAAGTTCAACAGTCTTTGATGAGTCCTTTACTTATGCCGCTCTCCGAGTGACCGCAGCTGCCGCTGTCACCACAGATACCGTCGCTGTCACTGACACTGCCACCTCTCCAATCTCCCCCAGTGCCACAAGAACATGCCCAGATAAGATCTCTTTGCACGCCAAGCCGAGAAACTGCCTTGAACCGCCGAGAGACTGGCAGTAAATCTTGACTTTTGGAATGGTATTGAAAAGTGAACATGCATCTCTGTCCCACTTTACATTTCATGGTTGTAATTTCCATTTACTTCAATGGAATTACCCAACAATCTCCTGTTTAACACTAACACACAGCATCAGCCGCAATAACTTATTTGAAGTGATAATATTAAAGTTTGATGGAAATGTATTAACAGTTTCAGTTGCAAAGTCAGATCTCTGAAGAGTTTTAGGCCATTGGATTTCATCATGAAAAAGTTCCATCTTTTTCTGTTTCTTATTTAACTGTTGTGCAACACCTTATTAAACACATGTAAAATGAAATGCAGCATTTAAAAAAAAGCTTAATATTAAACAGGCACATATAGAAATACATAGCGTGGAACCTTATAGAGGTGTTTGTGGCAGAATCAGCTGAGAAGTGCATCAAGGTCAATCTCAACATTGGCAGCACCTTGTATATCTTTTGTGCATTTGCTAAGTAGTGAGATAGGTTCCTTGCTCGGTAATGGAGCATTGCCAATTAAGGGAGATTATAGTTTGGTAACCCTTATTAATGCTGTAACTGGCCTCATTAAAATTCAACTGCTTATCTTACCAAACAAGCTAGATATCAAGAATTCTTGAAACGAAAGTCAGAGTGATGACATGGTGAATTCAACTTGCCACTGGCTCCAAAGGAAATCCATGTTGGACATCAGGCACAGTCACATGCAACCCACATCTACCAATATTGCATCTGACGTGCTGGACTCTAAGAACCCACGAGGAAAGGCTGAGGGACTTGAGGTTGTTTTCGTTAGAGAGAAGAAAGTTGAGAGGTGACTTAATAGGGACGTATAAGATAATCAGTGGGTTAGATAGGGTGGACAGGGAGAGCCTTTTTCCAAGAATGGTGACGGCGAGCAAGAGGGGGCATAGCTTTAAATTAAGGGGTGATAGATATAGGACAGATGTCAGAGGTAGTTTCTTTACTCAGAGAGTAGTAAGGGTATGGAATGCTTTGCCTGCAACAGTAGTAGATTCGCCAACTTTAAGTACATTTAAGTCGTCATTGGACAAGCATATGGACGTACATGGAATAGTGTAGGTTAGACGGGCTTCATATTGGTATGACAGGTCGATGCAACATCGAGGGCCGAAGGGCCTGTACTGCGTTGTAACGTTCTATGTTCTATGTTCTACAACCTTGGTACACCTCCGATCCTATTACGCTACACTTCTATGCATCAGTACTGCACTAGAAGCTGCCATTGTAATACCGTTGCAAGGACACATTACATTCAGGGACATGCACCCACCACATGGACTGGACTAGGTTGCATCTCTGGACTCTTCACTTGCTCTGCTTCCTTTGAGCCCTACTGGATACCCACAGCATCCCTGACATAAAATACCTTGCATGCCTTTTTGTGCATTGTTCCTTCACCCAAATAGACTAGGCTCATTACTTCTGTCTTGTCTTGCCATTTAACACAGACAAGAAACCAAGAAGCTTATAATTATTGTCAGCAGTTCTCATTCAAGGGAGATGGCCTTCAGGCAGGGGGTCTCAGAACAGTAAGTCAAGGACAGCCTCCAATACAGTGCAGGATCTTGATCAGTCAGTTAGCCTCTCAGGGTGGTCAGGGTCAAGGAGGTCTCCAATCAGAGCTGAGGAGCTGAATTTAGGACAGCCCACTATCTATCTTGACTCTGTTATATTGTGGCCTCATTTCCCCCTGGAATGAGAGAGACAGGAATTAAGGGAGAAGGTGCAGGGTAGGCAGGTGCCCTGGGCAAGTGAGTAGACGGTAAGACTGTGCAGGGTTAGTTCAATCGGGGATTGGGGAAATGAGAGCGAATGGGAAGATATTGCAAGCAAAAGTAGGCGTGGTGGTTCCTTGTACTCACCACTTGGTTGGAAGTGAGTACAGTACAAAGAACAGAGTGAGTATAAAGTTTTGAAGAGAAGGTGTTAGCACTTACCCTGTCACAGTGGTTGTTCCTAAATTGCAGTCTCGGTGGTTCTCAGAATGCAGTGATCTAGATGGTCACCTCGGACCAGGTTTGCATGGTCTGGTTTCATGACCTGTATTGCTGATCCTGGGAGAAGAGGGTGTCCTGCACCTCCTTACCCCACAGGCCCTCCGGGTCCCTGCTTATACCAATTTCCCATGTTTGCCGTGACTGGGGAAAATGTCAGGAGCCATGCAGGGCAGATGCTTGTCTAGGTGCACAATGGGCTCCTATAGTTGACTCAGGTGCACAAGATGCTTTAGTTGGATATCCTATGTGTGGTGAGTTGTTCCAGGAACAATGTGTGGTAAGACAGGGTTACAATCAAACATTGTAGGGAAGAGGTAAACAGTTAATGAAGCATATTTAGTAAGATATGGTAAGAAATCTCACTTGGCCTTGTGACAGTTCTTCCAAAAAAACTTAATACAGCTTCCACTTAGCCAAACAAAAAGATTGAGCCATAGAGAAGCATGGTACAGAATTTGAAGGGGAGAACTCCATTTTAACATAACCTACATCACCTAGGCTACAAGGTTATTTATTTGTAACAAGTTTTAGAGGTCTTATAATTTAAACTCAAATGCCAATATTGGTTTAAAACAAAGAGCTATAGGTGCTGCAGATCTGAAACAAATAAAAAAAAAGATTGTTGGAGAAACTCAGCATTTGTGGAGAGAAAACAGAGTTAAGCTTTAGGGTCCTACGATCCTTCAGTTCTGGGGTCTCAAGATGTTTGAGGGTGACCTCTCAACAAGCTCCTTAATTACGTAAATGGGTCCAATTAATGATACAGATGCCTTTACTTTTCCATTGTCCACTGTCTTTGACAAAGTCAGAAGAGTTGTGAATGAAGATGGCCAATCACCATAAAGCCCATCACTGCCATTTCGTTGGTCAGCCAGCAGCAGGCCAACCTGATTCTGCACAGGAAAATTCATCCCCAGCCTCATGGAAAATTCATAATGCTCCCCTGTACCTTCACATGATCAGTAATGGATTAGTTTCCTTGCTGAGGAAAAATTACTTGCCTGCTTTCTTTGAGGAGAAAATGATATAGAAATTAGGGAACACATTTAATATCTTTAAAATGGGGTATGATGGTGGCTCAGTGGTTAGCACTGCTGCCTCACCACACCAGGGACCCAGGTTTGATACCAGCCTTGGGTGACTGTCTGTATGGAGTTTGCACATCCTCCCCGTGTCTGCGTGGGTTTCCTCCGGATGCCCTGGTTTCCTCCCACAGTCCAAAGATGTGCAGGTCAGTTGAATTGACCCTGCTAAATTGCCCGTAGTGTTAGGTGCATTAGTCAGAGGGAAATGGGTCTGGGTGGGTTACTCTTCGGAGGGTCAGTGTGGACTTGTTGGGCCAAAGGGCCTGTTTCCACACTGTAGGGAATTGAATCAAAACTGGAGAGGAATTTAAAAGTAGCAGATTGAGGAATTAATTAATCCACAATTGTGAAAGGAGTTCAACAGTTATCTTTGATAAATACTGACCTTAACAAAATCATTTTATTTTGCAGGTCTGGGAAATAAGTAACTCCCTGAGGAATTGGAGGTTATGTGTTCAACAGTACTGGAAGGCTCCAGGATGCTGCATTCACACCTTCAGAATCAGGGAAAGAGCATGGAAAATTTAAACTGTTATTGAATGCATTTGAAAAAGGAATGGGCTATGATTATTTACTGGAAAACCTCTGCTTATGATTTATAATAGACAGTGCACCATCACACCTTTTTAATAATCAAAGAATCACAGAGACGTACTACAGGACTGACTATCTACATAAATCTCCTTTGTCTATGCTTCTTCCTACAACTTGGAGACTTTGGAAATCCAAGTGCCTTTTCAGACTTGATAGCACCCTGTTTTGTAGATTGTTGGTTCCCAGTTTCATCATCCTTTTCCTTATCTGTGCCTTTTGAAGAAAGTGAGCACTGATGTTTGATACAGCGGCCCATTTGGTTGTAGTACCGCAGCAGCTCAGTGACAGTGATTGAATGCCCCACTATAGTAAGTGTTGCAATTGAATAAAGGGCTAAAAGTACAAGGTGGTCATTAAAAAATTCCAAGTTCAGGAGAAATATGTTTGCCCACTGAATGGTTAGAATGTAGAACTTACTACTACATGGAATAGTTTAGGTGACTGGGCAGATGTACTAAAAAGAAGATCTCAGATATGTAGATGAGACAGCATTAAGGATATGAAGATAACGAGATGATGTAGGCTGATAAGAGAGTCATTTTGGGCATAAGAACCAACATCAGCCAGTATTATGTTTCTGTGCTGAGCAGTCTCTGAAATTTTATAAATTTGGCACATGCAATATTTTGTTGACTGTTACATGAAATGTTCAGTTTTGTAATAAAAACAACCGGTTCACTAATTCGCTTCAAGGCAGCCATCCTGCAACTCCCTCCATCTGGCCCACATGAGACTTGAGGTTCTCACCCTAATGCTCTCAGGGAAACCAGGGTGACCAGTTAAAAATGATACCAGTCACCCAAATTCCCAGAAGTAAATAAGAAACATGCCAAGCTGCATTGAGCTTACCAGTTATCTGGTGTATGATACAGACCAAGTTTGAACCACAAATAGTCGTTTACTCTCAGTCAAGTTATCTCTGTTTAGCAGAGTGTCCACACTTGTCAGAAAGTGATTAATAGAATTGAGGTCAAATATGATATTTGTCCAAACGCTGCTGAATAATGAAAACTCACAGCTTAATAATTGATGGGATACAAGCTACAACTGAGGTCAGAAGAACCATACTTCATGATTTAACAGTGTTAAGAAAACTAGCAAAATAATTAGTTCAAGCTGAAGTATTATGGTCTACTAAATTGAGATTGTTGATTCTCTGTGTCTATCACAAATTACCCAGATTGTATCTTAAGCAAATTACATTTTAGCTCACATGCATTTTTCTTTTCTCCCTACCATACTCATCCCCAATGGAACAGCTTCTTTCCCTCCAATACTAGTGCTGGGACCTTGAGGCTCTCGTTTCCCTTCCCCTCAGCCGCTGTAAGTTGACTGGAAAGCTCATGTTTGCCAAGACTAAGGGGTAGCTATTCTCTTTGACAACCACTTCTGACAACCCCGTGTTACTGGCAAAATTTTTGCACCTGCTGATATTCTACACCTCCAGCCTGTGGTTCTCTTAGAACCATCTCCGTCTCTCTATCGTGTCCATTCCTGAACATTTCATGGCTTTAACACAGCTTAGGGTACACCCTATTCTCTCACTATAAACTTTACATTTTTGACATCAAGATTGACGCTGCATTACTAAATTCCTCACCCTCCATGGTCTTTGCTTTCTTTTACAGACTTCAAATTTTAAAAATCTAATCTTGATATATTTTACTAATTACACTTTCCACTCACCGCATCACATCTTAGTTTCCCATATCTTTTAAACCTGATCCATCTTGTATGTTAGCCTGATGTCAGTTACTCTCACTGTTTGTGTTAAAAATTTTCCACCAAAAGAATGGAAATAATGAAAAAACTAGCAAGATTAATGAACGCTTAATATTGTAGCTAGCCTTTAAGAGTTTTGACCGGTTTGTGAAACAGAGTTTATATGTCATTTACTTACTTACAGGAATCATTTTCTTGCCTTTGAGTATGAAGACTTTGGGTTTTATCCTCACTAAGGAATAAGCACAAAGTCTCAAATGATACTTCAGTACAAAACTGAAGTAATACAGATCCCTTGCTGGTGTTAAAGTCTCCATGATTTAGAGACTCTAATTTCATTTATTTGCAATGTGGAAGCTTTATGGCACCAAACAAAACTTACAATAGAACTTGCCAAATCACACTCATGAAGATGTATTGGAGTTGCCACTTACATATGGATCACTGAGATTAGGTCACAATCACAGAGGATTGTGGTGGCCCAGGACATCAGGTGAAGCCCAGTATGCACCTTAGAGCTCACAACAATAATTCAAGACTTACTTTCCTGGACCTCTGCTCCTCCAGCACCTGTGGAACTGTGCAAGTTCCAACTAGTTTTTCCCCAAAATGGTAGACAAAGTTCAATTTATACATTGCACTCTCAACTTTCCATTTTGACCATAGACTTGGTGGCACCATGGGTGCTATTTTGTTTCTTCCCTGTTCTAAATCAAGCCTCTTGCAGGGCCCCTCTGGCTGGAGCATCCAGCCTCGCCCACCCAGCTCTTTCATGTCCTGGATAAAACCTGTGTTCTATGGTAGATAACAGTGGAGATCTTTACACCAAATATGATGAGAGGTATGTGATATAAATATAACTTTGTTTTTTGGAGATTGGGTTTCATACTAATGGCATGTATGTATTGGTCTATTTTTGAAAAAAGAGTTTAAAATTCATTAGGTGAGTCTTTCCAGAACCACAATCTTTAAACTGGTATGACGAGAGAATAGATGACTGCAAGGCCTCTAAGAATGTTAGTGGACTTTTTTTTTAATCCTGTGGGGGTTCATGACAAAAGAGAGAAAACATGAAGACATTAGTGAGAGCAGAATTAAGGATGAGCAAGTCTTCTTAATTTAGTTCAAATGTTTTTCAGTGCAATTTGAGAGAGACCTGACAATTAAATATTGAAAAAGATATTGTTCCCGACAGTGAAGAGAGTAAGTTACATCAGTGAAAGAGTTTAGCTCATGAAGCATTGCAGACCAGAAGTTTTTAGTTAAAAACCTGTAGATTATGCTCTCAGAGACGAATTCGAGGAAGAAGACTTGACACATTGTAGGTCAGGGACTAAGAGAAAGTAGTTATTTCAAACTTACAGATTGGACAGACAATTTCTCTGGAATTTGATTAAATGTAAAGTGATGTTGTTGAGGAGAAAATTGAATTTTGTTTTGCTGTGCTTTTTGATGATTCTTTAACCTTGGTTATTTTAGTCAGTTTGTTTTTGATTATTTTATGTTTTTTTTTATGTAATATACTTCTGTTTTATTGTTTAAAACTAAGTCTGCAGCCTGGTACCATTTTCAGTCTCTAACACCAGCATGCATTGATACAAATTTTACCAGAATGCGGTACGTGAGAAGCATATAGCTATTTACTATTATTTTGAGTTTAAAAATAAAAATCACATATATATTTTTATTTTTATTAGTAACCTTGCAAAAGCAGTTGCTTGATATAACATTTGTATTAGATAACAATATGACGCTACTATTGATCATCTGCTCACAATAAAGTTGTTTCCTGATTTCATGTTCTGTTAAGTAGTAAGCACCTGACGGAGGTTATTGGAGTGTAATGGTGTGTGAAAAAAGGAAATGGTCTGTTGAGTTCGGTCAGCTGGTGCAGAATAAGCAAAGAGAAAGGGCTTTCATTCCTGAGGAAACCACATCGGTAACAGTGAGCCTCTTCACAGCTCAGTCTATCTGATTCCTGGGGAGATGGCTTGATCGGTAGTGAGTTTTCACACAGAGCCAAAGCCATGTCGTATTTTACTGTACACAGTATCAGAGTCAGCTGGACAGTGATTCTGTTGGTGGGATATTTTGTTTACTTGTTCCTGGGAGCTGCGGTATTCCAAATGTTGGAAAAGCAGGCAGAGAGTCGTACCCGGAGTAACTTCCAACTGGAAAAGCTGAAATTCCTTACAAACTACAGTTGCCTGGATGGACCAGCTCTGGAACGCTTTGTGCAGGTAGGTAGAAAAGTATTGAGAGGAGTTGTAAGTGGGACAGGAAGGGATTGTTAAAATTTAAGAGTAACTCGAGGCACAAAACTGTGGATTGCAAAGCAACATTCAAATGGGTTTGCAACTATTCATTCAGGTCAGATTCACTGGAAACCATTGAGAAGCTCCAGTCAATTGGTGAAATTGATCTAAGAGATAAATTTTCCAAAGTGATATGTTTGTCAAGTTGAATGCTAGGTTTTACCATTTTTAAAAACAGCCACTGGCTGTGTTTTTGCAGTGGGGAAAGTTCCAACCATGTTCCCAAGGCTTACATCTGCTGACAGCACTGATGATGAACTGACCCCATTTGAAGTTAAAATAAGGCAGTGAGTGTGTTGGATGTTGTCACATCCATCATGCTCCAGGGTGAATCACCATGCTAATTATCTATATGAGACAGAGATCTTGGGTGAGTTACTAATCACCAGAGATTCCTTTTTCACCAGCGTGATTTACGGGTTTGAAAGTTCCTATGCCATGTTTAAAAGCAATGCTACATCCCCTGTTAGACACTGCAATCCAGAAACATGTCACACTGAAACTGAGCATACTGCTCGTAAGGAGGTGGAACGGACTCCAAAATTAATGGAAACTGCCCTCCAGGCACTTCAAGATGGGGTCACTGAGAGAATCCGGTTTCCGGCTGGCCAGATAAGAAGGCCATCCCAGTGGAGCCATGGTTAGATATCATAGCCAGGTCAGTACTGCGGCTTCTCTAAAGAAGGGGTAGGCAACAATGCCACCAGAAAGTCAGTGATCTCTGTTCCATGAGTTAAGGAACACCATCTTCTCTCTGAAGCCTCATGCTTAAAGGATCATACTCACCCTTAACTCTGCCATTGCACATGATTTCTCATGAATGGACTGCAAACTTCAGCATCATATGCCTCACAAGGTTTACTCACCTCTTCCTCTCAAACTACCAATCCTTCCTGCCTAGTGCATTTGCTATGCATTCTCACTCGGGACATCTCACCACTTCGCATGGTTATGCTTGATCACAGGCTGCTCCTAAACCCATCCCTATCCTATGCAAGCATTCTCTTTATTTCATTGCAGGAAAGAATGGCCTATAACCTGGATATTGGGTTAAGGCCAGCATGGGGACATCAAGTATCAGTGTCCTAACCTCTTTCAAGGAAAGTATCCATGGAACCTGCCAGAGAAAACCAGGACCACTCCAACACCTTGTTCTGCATGAGCTTCTCAACAAACTCATCAACTAATTCCCTCTTCTCTTACAAAGCCAATAGTGGCAGCCAGTAGAAGCCACAGCCTGAACCCGTCCTCACCTGCACCACTTCTGAGGGGGAAGATTGCAAACCCTTGGAGGGTGCACTTTTAATATGTTCATCTGCATCCTCAGGGTGTTGCTAATAGTTACCTCAGTGGGTGCTCTGGGGCAGAATCTGTTAACCACATTACCAAAACGAGGTCCGCAGCTAAAGGAAGTAAAAATCCACCTCCCCCACGGTCTCTGAAACTCAAGAGGACTGTTGGTGTCCTGATCAGCCCCATGATTCTGCCCAATCCAACCTACTCAACCAGCAGAGACATGCAAAGGAACATTAGGCAGATGTGCCAGAGGCCCTCGGAGATCTGGGACAAAACTTGGAGCAGTCCTTCCATGTTTTCTGGCTGTTGTGGTTCCAGCGGAGGGATGCGTGGCTAGCTCCATGGGGCAGCTGGTGGCTGCTTTGGAGACCTGGGTCACATAGCCAGTTTAGTGGCTGCCGGAGTGCCTGCACTCAGCACACCAGGCCAGCATCAACAACAAGGAGAGAGAGGAGGGATGAGGAATCACACCTTCACTCCAGATACTTCTTCCTCTCAAGGAGACCAGGCAGTGACCAGACAGGCACCCACCTGGAGGAGCACAGACATCTCACATCAGCTTTTTCTCAGGTTATCCTTGACCTTCTTCTGATGAAGGGCTTTTGTCCGAAACATCGATTTTCTTGCTCCTCGGATGCAGCCTGAACTGCTGTGCTTTTCCAGCACCACTCTAATCTAGAATCTGGTTTCCAGCATCTACAGCCCTTGTTTTTACCTATATACCCTTGACCCTCTGCCTCCCCCTGCCTGTGACACCAATGCCTACAGCAGTTGAAACTGAGAAGTTAATTCTGCATCTCAGAAGGAGAGACTCAGGCCTGGACCCTCTGGTCTGAAAACCAACAGGGGACAACCACCCAGATCACCAGGACACACCACACAGCGGGCTGGGCCTGGTGGAAGGGAGAGGAAAAATGAAATATTCTGAAAAACAAAAATTCAGAAGACACATTGGTGACATGACACTGGTGTTTAAGCCTTGTGTAAAGACAGCACTTTTGTCAATATATAATCATTTCTACTGGTATAATACCTGCTGTAGTTTGATTGTTTCACTTAATCTGGTCCTACTGCAACAGTTTGAATGATATGGACCTGCTTTGAGAAACAAAAGGATGTGCCGAGTTGCAATCACCAAGCATTGGGGACTCTCTCATAAATGACAAACTGGGGTGACTGCAGATAGCCTCACCTACCAAGGTCAAAGCACCTTTACATTGAGAATTATAGCCAAGCTGCTGCAGATAAACGCTGGGGAAAACCAAAGCTCAAGGTAAGGTGTCGGGCACGTGGCAGGGTCCAGGATGTCAAAATCGGTCACCCCTAATACACAAACACACTCAAATGTTGCAACACTGAGAGATGGTCAATGGGTTGATCATAGTTTCAGTTTCTTTCATTACATCATGCTCTGAAGCATTGAAAGGATGAAGAGACACTCAGAAGGTGGCATTCTCAGAATAAGTGACAGCTTGATAGTCCTTATGAGTAACAAAAGATGGGGTACTGGGCTAATGGTCGGATACTTGGTAGTGTGGATGAGCAGAGGGATCTTGGTGTCCATGTACACAGATCTTTGAAAGTTGCCACCCAGGTAAATAGTGCGGTGAAGAAGGCATATGGCGTACTGGCTTTTATTGGTAGAGGAATTGAGTTCCGGAGTCCTGAGGTCATGTTGCAGTTGTATAAGACTCTGGTGCGGTCACATCTGGAGTATTGTGTGCAGTTTTGGTCGCCATACTATAGGAAGGATGTGGAGGCACTGGAACGGGTGCAGAGGAGGTTTACCAGGATGTTGCCTGGTATAGTAGGAAGATCATATGAGGAAAGGCTGAGGCACTTGGGGTTGTTTTCATTGGAGAAAAGAAGGTTTAGGGGTGACTTGATAGAGGTGTACAAGACGATTAGGGGTTTAGATAGGATCGACAGTGAGAATCTTTTTCCACGTATGGAGTCAGCTATTACAAGGGGGCATAGCTTTAAATTAAGGGGGGTAGGTATAGGACAGATGTCAGGGGTAGGTTCTTTACTCAGCAAGTCGTGAGTTCATGGAATGCCCTGCCAGTAGCAGTGGTGGACTCTCCCTCATTATGGGCATTTAAGCGGGCATTGGATAGGCATATGGAGGATAGTGGGCTAATGTAGGTTTGGTGGGCTTGGATCGGCACAACATCAAGGGCCGAAGGGCCTGTACTGCGCTGTATTCTTCTATGTTCTATGAGGGAGCCGATGTGACTGATGGAGCATTTTAGTACAGCCGTCCAGGAGTATGAGGTGGGTGAAGTGTTCACTGTATCATAGCTGATAATAGGACACTCCAGCACACATTTTATGCAGGCACATTAGCTTTCACAGAGATGAGAATATGACAACCACATTTGAAAGAAGAACTGAGCTTTCCATTGAAGAGCCATGAACAAGAACCGCAACATAAAGCAGTGGAAGTGTGTGATAGATGGAAACTACTCAAGTGAAATTAAAACCACCAGATAGGAAGTGTCCACCCAGCTCAGTTACCCTGGATGTTAGTGCATACAAGGTTCTTTGGTCTCTCCACCTCTTGGATCATTACTGTTGTCATTGTTTTGACTCTACTGTTGACACATCTCAGGATTTTCACCCTCATCTTCAAGCTCAGGGGATTCCTGTTGCTCCTACAACCCTTCATTGCCCAGCACGTTTGCTTTTTGTCGACTCAGATTGTGAAGAGCAGAGCCCACATTGAAAACATGAGACACAATGTTATGCATGGCACTGCCTGACCGGTCCAGGCATTGGAAACCCATTCTTCTGGAAGGCCTTACGTTACTGTTCCACAGTGGCCCCGGCTGGAAGGTAGGTAGCATTGTATCATTGTGACATTTTTGAGAATTTCTTCGAGCTGTCATGAGCAGGGTGACCCCCTGTGGCTGACCAATTATCTTCCTCTGGGCCAAGGGCCTTGCAATGAACATGGTACCATCCAGTATGTCCAAGTCATGGCAGATTCCTGGGTAACTGACATAAAACTCCAGCTGTTATGGTCACAAATGATCACCGTGTGCAGCATGGGCTCAGTGGTTAGCACAACCAGGGACCCATGTCCAATCCAACCTTGGATGAGTCTATGTATGGAGTTTGCACATTCTTCCCATGTCTGCATGCATTTCCGCTGAGTACTCCAGTTTCCTCCCACATCCCGAAGATGTGCACGTTAGATGGATTGGCCATGTTAAAATTGTGTCCAGAGATGTGCAGGCTAGGTGGATTAGCCATGGAAAATGCCTTTTTACAGGGATAGGATGGAATACTGGGTCTATACAGGATGCTGTTTGGACAGTCGGTGCGGACTCAATGCGTTGAATGGCCTCTTTCCAGAATGTAGGGATTCTATGATTCTATGAAATAAGTTGAACATTGAGGGGTGGAATCTCTTCCTGTTCATAAATGCTACTGCTTACTCAGTGACGTGGGTATGAAGAATTGCCCCCTGTGTCTGTTTTAAGCCAGCAATGGATGAGAATCTTAATGCCCTCACTTCTTGACTAGATCTGTCAAGGGGCAATGATATGAATAGGTGATCTCTAATGAGCATTGTCTCAGTGGCATTCTAGAGACAGTTCCGAGGAGACGACTGTGAAATGTGATCTCCAGTTGCACCTTGAACCAAGCCACTTGCAAGACAATCAATGAGGAGGTCTTACCTTAAGGGCTACCTGGAGGGGAGTGTCACTGAGTTTTTTGAAGCGCGAGTCCTTGTACAGATGTACAAGGCTCAGGACAGCCCTAATCTCCTGGTCTAGGCCTCAGTCATTTACAGAGAGCTTTCTTTTTTTATTATTTTTTTTTTAATAGATATTTTTATTAGAAATTTAACATTTTTTACAAGTTTACAAAAATAAACAAAACTCTCAGATATAAACATTGATATACAATTAGCTCAAATATACAATAGCCAAAATTTAACAAAACAAAACAAAACAACAAAAAAAACCCAAAAAAAACAAACAAAACTCAACTATCTACTAATCTAACCTACAACTAACCAGAGTGTATATTTAAGTCTCTTACATGCTCGGGATGTGTTAGCATCAGATATAATAAGACCCGTATTCGTGCGGGATTCCTCCCCTGAGGGGCCGCGGACCAGCCAGGTTTGTAATCTCAATTAAATAAAAGCCCTTGTTAGGATAGCCGAAATATCTGTATTTATGTAATTCAAAAAGGGCTGCCATATTTTATAAAATAATTCGGTCTTTCGGTGCACCATATTTGTAAGGAAGTCAAGGGGAATACATTCCATAATTAGTCTGTGCCAATTTGAAAGTCCAGGGGGGCCCTCAGCCGCCCAGTTCACCAAAATATTTTTCCTTGCACAGAAAGAAAGAATAGAAAATAGTCTCTTCCCGTACGTGTCCAGGGAGAGAAAGTTCGAAAAGTCCAAGAGGAGAGATACAGGGTCCACTTTAATTTCCGTTCCTAAAATTTCTGTCAGGGTACTTGCTACTTTAGTCCAATATCTACGGATCTTATGACA
This sequence comes from Chiloscyllium plagiosum, assembly GCF_037043375.1. Classification (NCBI taxonomy): domain Eukaryota; kingdom Metazoa; phylum Chordata; class Chondrichthyes; order Orectolobiformes; family Hemiscylliidae; genus Chiloscyllium; species Chiloscyllium plagiosum. Next base: position 130,100,972 of record NW_028270141.1, on the reverse strand, counting down.
GGTCCATAAGCAATGTACAAGAGTGCCCACCTCTATTTTGCATTTAGGACACATTGGAGATGCTCCTGCCTTAAATTTTGCCAATCGAACCGGTGCTATATGGGCCCTATGAAGTATCTTCAGCTGGATAGCCTGGGTTCTGTTACAAATAGTAATTCTTCTAGCATTTTCCCAAATATCATTCCACGTTTCTGTGGAGATTTCTAGTCCCAGATCCTGATCCCATGTTTTAAGCAGTTTATCCATATCTCCCGATACTTCATCATGTAGTAAATGATAAATAGTACTGACGGAAGATACCCCCACTGGTCGTAGGACACTACATTCTCTATCGGATTTATAAAGACTATCTAATAACGTAGTCTTCTTCTGTATATACTCTCGAATTTGGAAGTATCGAAAGAGGTCTCCATTGGGTAATCCGAATTTCTGACGCAGCTGTTTGAAAGACATCAGGACCCCATCTTTAAATAGATCCCCTAGACATGAGATACCCCTGGATCTCCAGAGTTTAAAAGTGGCATCTGTTAACCCCGGTTGGAATCCCCATGCTCCCACTATCGGTGCATAGGGGGATGTTTTATGTGAATTGCCCTCATTTTGCCGCATTATATTCCAAGCCTTGATTGTATTTAGTATTATAGGGTTTTTACAGTGATCTGTAATGATTTTCCTCTTGTCTGAGAATAAAAGGTTAATAAGTGGGTATTTTACTTGAGAAGCCTCGATGTCCAACCAGATTGATTGTGGATCAGACAAGACCCAATCAGCTATGTAACTTAATAGGGAACTTAACTGATATTTCCTAAAGTCTGGGAAGTCCAATCCACCCCTTGCCTGTGGAAGCTGTAGCTTCTTCAGCTTAATGAGGGGCCGCCTATGATTCCAGATAAAGGAACTCAGCCAGCCATATAATTTACATAAAGCCGTCCTCGGCAGCATCACTGGAAGCATTCTCATAGGATATAGGAGACGGGGCAGGACATTCATTTTGATTAGTGCTATTCTACCCAACCAGGAAATTGGTAGGTCTCCCCATCGCTGGAGGTCCTGCCTTATCCTTTCCAATAAATACACAAAATTAGCCTTATACAACTGACCAAATACTGGAGTAATAAAAATGCCTAAATATAAGAAGCCCTCCAAGGACCAGCGAAAGGGAAAAAGGGATCCGTCCGCTAAGCGGGGTATCATAGCAAGGCCACCCATTGGCATAGCCTCCGATTTTGAAAAATTAATTTTATAGCCTGAGAATGCACTAAATGTATTAATAACTTGGATTAAGCGAGGTATGGACATCAAAGGGTTACTGAGGAAAGAAGAACATCATCTGCATAAAGGGTAATTTTATGTTTACCTGTACCAATCCTTGGGGCCACTATATTAGGATCAGCTCGTATAGCTTCTGCTAGTGGTTCAATTATTAGCGTGAATAACAATGGCGAGAGGGGACATCCCTGACGGCAGCCCCTACCCACACTGAAGCTATCCGAACCTAATCCATTGGTAACCACAACTGCTTTGGGATCACTATACAATGTTGAGACCCATTTGGTAAACACCTGTCCAACGCCAAACCTCTCCAATGTGTAAAACAAATATGACCATTCGACCCTATCAAATGCCTTTTCCGCGTCTAATGAAACCACTACTCCTGGTATCTTTCCCTGATGACAAGCTTGAATCATATTCAGAGCCCTTCTAACATTATTGGATGATCTACGGCCCTTAATAAACCCCGTCTGATCCTCCTTTATAATATGTGGCAGTATCCTTTCTAGTCTCAGTGCTAACGTTTTAGAGAGGATTTTAAAATCTACATTTAGCAAGGATATTGGTCTGTATGATGTACAATCTTCTGGGTCCTTTCCTTTTTTAAGGATAAGAGAGATATTTGCCTCTTTCAGCGAAGGCGGGAGACAGCCCTGACTATATGCATAGTTATACATGTCCATAAGTGGACCAGCCAGTATTTCTGTAAATTCTTTATAGAATTCAGCTTGAAAACCATCTGGGCCCGGCGTCTTACCATTTTGAAGGTGCCTAATTGCATCAACTATTTCTTGGGGTGTAAGAGGAGCATTTAGGACCGATACTTGTTCCGGAGTTAGGCCTGGAAAAGTCAAATTTTTAAAAAATGACTGCATCCCCTTCGTCCTATCTTCACAATCCTGTGATTTATATAACTCAGAATAAAATTCTGTAAAGATCGCATTAATCTTTTTGTGATCATGAGTCAAAATACCCGTACTTTCCTTGATAGACGTAATAGTCTGAGGGGCCTTTTTTTTCTTTGCAAGAAATGCCAAGTATCTACCCGGTTTGTCGCCATATTCATATAACCTTTGCTTTGCAAATAATATTTCCCTCTTAGCCGTTTGAGTAAGCGTAGTGTTTAGAGCTGTCCTAAGAGCTGTAATCCTTTGCAATTTAATAATAGAAGGTCTATAAGTGTATGCTGTTTCAGCCACTTTTAAGCGGGCTTCAAGCAGACGCTGTTGTTCTCCCTTTAATTTCTTCTGGGTCGCTGAGTAGGAGATGATCAAGCCTCGCGTGTAAGCTTTGATGGTCTCCCACATCATTGACGGGTTGCTAGCTGTACCTGAATTAATTTCTAAAAAAGTTTTAAATTCTTGAGAGAAGTACTTTACAAATTTACTATCTTTCATTAGGAAGGGGTCCATACGCCAATGCCGAGGGGATGTCCCATTGTTCCTCGCCTTAGTTTCCATATATACAGCAGCGTGGTCAGAAATTGCTATACTATTTTACAGGATGATATGGAATTTAAAAAAATTGAGGGGGCAAAAAACATATCAATTCTGGTAAGACATTTATGTGGATTAGAGTAGAAAGAAAAATCTCTACCCTGTGGATGAAGACATCTCCATACATCTACTAATCCTAATTCTTTGTTCAGATCCATCAATTGTCTAGATCTGGGAGATACTCCTGCAGTACTCTTGGGAATCCTATCTATTTCCGGATCCATAACACAATTAAAGTCTCCACCTATAATTATATGACGGGCATCAAAAGCCATCAATTTTGAAAAGGCTTCCGTTATAAATTTAAAGGGGTATGCAGTACAAATTTAAAATCCCATATTCCTCTCCATTTATGAGGGCTTTAATCAAGATATATCGTCCAGATTCGTCTTTTATCTGCTTTAGGATTTTGAAAGGGAAATTCTTCTGAACAAGAATAACAACTCCCCTGCTTTTTGAGCTAAAAGAAGAAAAAAAGGCCTGATCAAATCCGCCCTGTCGTAATTTCAAGTGTTCTTTATCTGACAGGTGTGTCTCCTGTAGGAGAGCTATATCAACACTTTCCTTCTTAAGATTTGATAATATTTTCTTCCTTTTGACTGGCGAATTACTCCCCTTGACATTCCAGGTGCACCACTTAACCGACTGATCAACCATAATCCTCTGGGCCAATCCGAGACCCCTCGGGAGGGGAAACCCTATCCAGAACATCCCGAGCGTAGAACATGTAAAATTTACAAAAATAAAGCCTCTTTAATACACCCACAACAATACAGTAAAAAACTATTTCTAAATAAAAAAAATATAAAACGTATCTAAGTGGAGACTTTCCCCCTTGTTCCCAGGGGGCGTCACTTCCTCTCCAAAAGTCCCTCATATCCTCTCCCAACCAATGCCCCACCCTTGACCCAGGCACTCCTCAATAAAATGAGGAGAATTCAAATATAATACAAAGCTAGAGTTAACAGTGAGCACCCTGCCCCCACCCATACCAACACCTGGGTATATTTGGTAATGTTAATACCATATATAAACATATAACTATAAATTTACCACCTCAACAAATAATAATTAAATATGATAATACAAACTAACAAGGGGAAAACAACCCCGCTCCTAGAGACAGAGGTAAAATTGAATAAGGTAACCACCTTCCCCCACCAACATTAACCAAATCCCCCAGCTTTCATATATATATATATATATATATATACACATATACATACATCCCTCATATATACATAAAATAATAACAGAAAACAACCCCAAGGGGGTGGGGAGAAAATCAAATCCCTCTCCCCACCCCCCATGATAATATTAAACAATAAGGTAAGAGAAAAGAGAAAAAAAAGGGGAGGATATAAACCAAAGCGGGGGGGAAAGGCAGACCAACATCCATTATGTCTTACAGTTTATCTAAGAGAGTCCAAGAATTCCTTAGCCTTTTCTGGTGATCCAAAGTTATATACGGATCCTTCATGGTTAAAGCATAGCATCGCTGGGTAGCGTAAGGAGTACTGAATATTTAAGTCCCTTAAACGTTTCTTTGCCTCGTCGAATGCCTTCCTCTTTCGAACCAGAGCCGGGGAAAAGTCCTGAAATAGCATGATCTTGGATCCTTTGTAGATCATAGCTTGGGGGTCTTTTCCGAGATTTCTAGAGGCTTCTAGGAGTATCTGCCTCTCCTTGTAGCTCTGCAGCCGGAACAGGACCGGGCGTGGGCGCTGGTTCGAGCCGGGCCCGCGTATTGCGACCCGGTAGGCCCATTCCACCCTTACCTGGCCTGATCCAGCTTGCAGATTTAAAAGCTGTGGCAGCCACTGCTCCAGGAATGCTGTAAGCTGGCCTTCCTCTTCCCGTTCGGTAAGGCCCAGCAAACGAATATTTTTTCGGCGACCTCGATTATCGAGGTCGTCAATATGATTTTCCAAGGTCCGGATTCGCTGCTCGAGAGTCCGGACCTGATCCACGGCCGATTGAGCGGTATTTTCGGAGGTCGCGGCCTTTAGCTCCGCCCCTCCGACTCGGCGTTCAATTTCTTGAATCTCTCGGTTGTGCTTCTGCAGCGCGGCCGAGACCGAGTACCAACGATTTCTGGATTCTGCAATAAAGGCATCGATCTTCGAGTCAAGCTTGGAAATCATTTCTGCAAGGCTTGTTACTGTTGGTAAGTCCCCCGGGGCGGCTGTGGATGCCTCTGCTGAAGCTGGAGAGGGTGGGGGAGGGGTTCCTGCTTGCTGAGAGCTGCGGGCTCCCTTCCCTTTAGTCATTTTAACTTAGGATTAAATTGTTTAAATGTAATCTTACACAACTAATTAAATTACACAACTATTATAAATGATTTGGTGAGCGTGGTAGGGGGTGGGTGACCCACTGTACCCAAGTCTTGGGAGGAGCACTATAGACTCAGTCTTGCTGGGTCGCCGCCATCTTGGATCCCCCGCAGAGAGCTTTCTAAATATTCACTCAAGGAGTGTGGGCATCACTGGCCGGACCAACATTTATTGCCGTTGAGCTGAACTGCATGAAATCAGTAGGCAAGGTTCCTTGTCAGAACTCTCTGCTTCCTCGGTTGATTTTGTCCCACTGTGTGAAATTTCTCTGCAACCGAATGAGGCCAAAAGCCAGACTTGAGCTGTCCACACTCTTAAGGCACACCATTGACTGACCCATGAAGTGCTCCTAGATTATGAGTTACACACCACTCCAGGTGGCCGTGGGCTATCCCAGACTGATTTGGAAGGACAGACCTGAACCATGGTTAGACTTGCTGCACTAGCTGTGGTTCCATCTAAAATAAAGGACTGTTCCTGGCCCAGGCATGAACTCATCTGGACTCATGGCAGAGCGTCCAACAAGATGGATAAGCAGCAAGATTCCTGATTGAGAAAGGCGTATTGGGAAGGGATGGGATGACTAAAGTAGATAGAGAGAAGCTGATCCCACTTCTCAATGAAAAAGAATGAAAGAAGCATAGATTTAAAGTGATGCGCAAGCAAAGCAAAGGTAATGTGCAAAAAAGCTTTTACATGCTGCAAAATGATTTGGATATGAACATAGGAGGTATAGTTAGTAAGTTTTCAGGTGTAGTGGACAGCAGAGAAGGCTACCTCAGATTACAACGGGATCTTGATCAGATGGGCTATTGGGCTGAGGAGGGGCAGATGGAGTTTAATTTAGATAAATGTGAAGTGCTGCATTTTGGGAAAGCATATCTTAGCAGGACTGGTACACTTAATGGTAAGGTCCTACAGAGTGTAGCTGAACAAAGAGAACTTGGAGTGCTGGTTCATAACTCCTTGAAAGTGGAGTTGCAGGTAGATAGGATAGTGAGGAAGTGCGTTGAGTATTGGAGTTGGGAGGTCATGTTGTGGCTCTATAAGACTTGGTTAGGCTACATTTGGAATATTGCATGCAATTATGGTCTCCTTCCTATCGGAAGGATGTTGTGAAACTTGAAAGGGTTCAGAAAAGATGTTGCCAGGGTTGGAGGGTTTGAGCTATCAGGAGAGGCTGAATAGGCTGGGGCTGTTTCCCTGGAGCATCGAAGGCTGAGGGGTGACCTCATAGAGGTTATGAAATCGTGAGAGGCAAGGAAAGGATAAATAGTCAAGGTCTTTTCCCTGGGGTGGGGGAATCCAGAACTAGAGGGCATAGGTTTAGGATGAAAGAAAAAAGATTTGAAAGGGACCTAAGGGTCAATTTTTCCACATAGTGGGTGGTGCGTGTATGGAATGAGCTGCCAGAGGCTGGTACAATTGCAACATTTAAAAGGCATCTGGATGGGTATATAAATAGGAAGTGTTTAGAGGGATATGGGCCAGGTGCTGGCAAATAGATCTAGATTAGGTTGGGATATATAGATTAGTGTTATGCTGAAAAAGCACAGCACGTCAGGCAGCATCCGAGGAGCAGGAAAATTGACTTTTCAGGCAAAAGCCCTTCATCCTGCTTCTCGGATGCTGCCTGACCTGCTGTGCTTTTCCAGCACAATTCTAATCTAGTCTCTGATTTCCAGCATCTGCAGTCCTCACTTTTGCCTAGGTTGGGATATCTGGTCAGCATGGACGAGTTGGACTGAAGGGTTTATTTCTGTGCTGTGCATCTCTATGGCTCTTAAGTAGCTAGGCTATGAAATGCACTGCCTGGAACAGTGGTGGAGACAGGTTCAATTGAGACAATCAAGAGGCAATTGGATTGTTATTTGGATAGAAATGGTGCACATGGGTGCAAGGGAAAAGGCAGGTAATTGGCACCTGGCAATAGAAACAGTGTATTCACTGTGGACCGAATGGCCTCATTGTGGACCATAATAATTTTTGAGTTGTGTAATTAATGAGGTGCAAATTCATGCAAATAGGCTTCACACCACCTGATGGTAAAGATTAGACCACGGCATCTAGCCAGGGAGGACTTAATTGAGACCATTTACCTTGACAGCAAGAAAGGTATTCAATGAAATTTCACCAAATTCGCAGCAATATAGCGTCAGACCTCACATCAACTGTGATCACATTGAAGCGCACTACCAGGCTCAAGGAGCTGAATAGCTGTGTTCCTGTCTGATTTCTGGAGTTTCATCTGACTAAGTCATGAATGTTTGGCATTGTTCTCCTAACCTCAGAGTGGGGAGAATTGTACTCTAAGTGTTCCATTTTTTGATACATTAAAACACAGTATGATCTTAAATATGTCCCTGCTAAAAATTTTTTCTCCAATAGCTCAAGCAGGACAAGTTAACATATGATTAGCTTTTGGAAATCCACTTGATAAGATCGACCAGCTCAATGTTGCCTGACTTTGTTGAATCCTCAGTCAAATTTGCCAAACCTCCCCAGAGTTGTGTGTCAGTAGCATCTAGGCATGATTACTTAATTACCAGTTCTGAAGAAGAGTCACACCACATTCCAAACATTAACTCAGTTTCTATTCCTACCGATGCTGCCTGACCTGCTGAGTTTCTCCAACACTTGCTGTTTTATTTCGGATTTCCATCTGCAGTATTTAACTTTTATGTGATCACGTACTTACCTTTCTTTTCTCTTCTGGTTCCTGGCCGAAGGTGATGGGCAGTGCAACTGTTACACTATTCGACTATTGGGAGTCAGGGAGGAGGACCATCAGATGGGGAGGATATTGCAATGACTTTCCTTACTCGATGTTCTTATCCATGCATGAAATGGTAACAGGGGCTTTTGGATTGATGGTCAGGGTAGAGGTGATGGTTAGAGGGTGCAGGGAAGTCAGAGATGGTGGGGGAAGTAACCCCCCTTCATTATTCTACCCTTCCTAATCGAGGTTCAATGTGATTAAATGTAGTTCCGACTGAGGCTTGGGATTAAAACAGGTCAGTTACCACACCAGGCAGCGCACATCCCTCCTAATCTGTGACAATTGTCTTAAGTGAATTATTATTGAGAAGCTGAAACCAGCAGATGGCCAATCCACTCTGGAGTATTTTTCCTGTTTCATCTGCTCACTGAAATATCCACCTGAGACTATCTCTTTATGCAAACACATATATCAGTAGTTTACTTAAACAAACTCTATTGTACATAACCTCAAATTGCTTTCTAAGCAGTGATACTGCAAGGCAGGCAGTGTGTGACTGTGTCAGCAGAATTTCATTTTTTTTGCACGAGGCTATATTAATGCTGAACACTTCAAAGGCTTCCCTGTTCACTGTGGTGGAAAATGCTTTTCAGGTCCATTTCTTTCGGCTTTGTTTGTTTTATAACACATCATGAGCTTGGGCTTGGGAGGATGCAGAAAGTGCACAGATGGGAATAGTCCATCAGCAAATATTCGGGCAAGCAGTAGATTAGCACCATCAATGTGACGAAACTCTGCTGCAACGAGGAAGATTAATTGCGATGGTCAAAGATGCAGTGTGCTTTCCCTACAGCAACACAGTTTGTGAATTGGAGATTACCTGGACAACATGCACTCATCTTGAATGATATTTGGAGGTAATTAGTTCAGCTGGTTTGCAATGTAGTGTGACACCAATACCGCAGTTCAGTTCCTGCACTGGTTGAGGTTACCATGAAGGTCCTGCTTTCTCAATCACACCCCTTCCCTGGTCTGTGGTGACCTACAGATTAAACTCACAACCAGTTCTCTTTCTGTAGTGGGAGAGCAATATATGGCTATTTTATGTTAAGTTATACAAAAGAAAGCTACATACAGAAGGTACCCAGTATCTGTGGTCAGATGAGCAACTGTGAGATTCTCAGACCTCCCCCTGTACTCCGTCTTCCAATCCCAATGTCTTGCCCTAGATTAGGAATGTTTCAGTCAAGAAAATGGCCCAAGCATATGTGACAGAGCTGCACATTATCACTGTCACCTCAGGAACAATTAGAATTGGGCAAAAAATGCTGGTCTTACCACCTACACTTATCATTGAATCCCTATAGTATGGAAACAAGCCATTTGGACCAACAAGTCCACACCAACTCTCCGAAGAGTAACATACCCAGACCCATTCCCCTACCCTATTACTCCACATTTACCCCAGACGAATGCCCCTAACCAAAACATCCTTGAACTATGGGCAGTTTAACTTGGCCAATTCACCTAGCCTACACATCGTTGGACTGTGGGAGGAAACCGGAGCACCCGAAGGAAACACATGCAGACTTGGGGAGAATGTGCAAACTCCACACAGTCAGCCGAGGCTGGAATTGAACCCAGGTACCTGGCACTGTGAGGCAGCAGTGCTAACCACTGAGCCACAGTGCTCACAGAAAGGTAAGAAAAAAAGATGCGAAGGCTTCTTTTTCCACTTACTGCACAGAATACCATAGGTACCTTGCCCCAGTGCAGGAAAGACTATTTTACCACATCTTTGAAGAATTGGAGGTTTTCAGGGTTCTTTAGTAAGTGTAAAGGAGGAGATTGAGGCATATTGATGCAGCCATTACACTGTGAAAACTAAACTGTGAATACTGAGGTTATGCTGAATATAATGTAGCATTGTTGATAACCCAATGAGTAAAATCATATAAGTCAAGGCGATCATTGAAATGGAAGTCAAACATAGTATTAAAGATCAGACTGCTTTGAGGATATTCTAGAATGAACCAACAACATCATAAAACAGAAAGTCATAGAGCTGTACAGCATGGGAACAGACCTTTTGGTCCAACTTGTGCATGCCGACCCGATATCTAGTCCCGTTTTCCAGCAATTGGCCTATATCTCTCTAAACCCTTCCTATTCATATACCTGTCCAGATGCTTTTTCAATGTTGAAATTGTACCAGCCCCCACCACTTCCTCTGGCAGCTCATTCCATACATGCACCACCCTCAGTGTAGAAAACTTCCCTGTTAGGTCCCTTTTAGATCAGAGAGCACCTCTGGGCCACCCGGACGAACCAACCCAACCACCCTGTAGCACAGCATTTCAACTCCCCCTCCCACTCCACCGAGGATATGCAGGTCATTGGACTCATCCACCGCCAAACCACAACAACGCGACGGTCGGAGGAGGAGCGTCTTATCTTCCGACTGGGAACCCTCCAACCGCAGGGGATGAACTTGGACTTCACCAGTTTCTTCATCCCCCCTCCCCCCACCTTGTCTCAGCCGAATCCCTCCAGCCCGGCACCGCCTTCCTGACCTGCAGTCTTCTTCTTGACCTCTCCGCCTCCATCCTACTCCGACCTATCACCCTCACCTTGACCTCTTTCCACCTATCACATTTCCAACGCCCCTCCTCCAAGTCCCTCCTCCCTACCTTTTATCTTCTCCTGCCGAACACTCTCTGCTCATTCCTGAAGAAGGGCCTGTGCCCGAAACGTCGAATCTCCTGTTCCCTGGATGCTGCCTGACCTGCTGTGCTGTTCCAGCAATAAAGTTTCCCCTTTTAGATCTTTCCCCTCTCACCTTAAACCTATGCCCTCTAGTTTTGGATTCCCCTACCCTGCAGAAAAGACCTTGGCTAGTCACTCCATCCATGCCACTCATGATTGTGTAAACTTCTATAAGTTCACACCTCAGCCTCTGATGCTCCAGGAAAAATAGCTCCAGCCTATTCAGCCTCTCCTACAGCTCAAATCCTCCAACCATGGCAACATCGCTGTAAAACTTTTGCATTTATACAGAGAGTTCTCAACCTCAGGCAGTCATAAAGTGCATTACAGTCAATACAGTATTTTATAATGCCATTTTAATGTAGGAAACAGCAAATATAAGCAAGATCCAAGCAACCGTATTGGGCAAGATTTGCCAGATTAGCCATTTCAAGTATGGATTGAGATCATTGAATGCTGGCCAGCAAACTCCCTTCTGGGATCTTTTATATACATGAACAAAGAGAAGTAGAATGTTTCATTTGAAATACTGCACCTCCAAGAGTGCAGCATGCCACTAAGTGCTTAAGTAGCTAGTGTAGGTCAAAAAGCCAAATAACTCTGGCTCAGAGGTAACCTGTTTTAGCCAGGTCTTCATTCACTCTTCTTCAAAGTTTGTGCGAAGATTTGTAGCTCGGGTGCTCGTTGTTGTGGTTCTGTTCACCAAGCTGGAAGTTTTTGTTGCAAACGTTTCATCCCCTGGCTAGGCGACAACATCAGTGCTTGGGAGCCTCCTGCGAAGCACTTCTTTGATGTTTCCTCCGGTGTTTATAGTGGTCTGTCCCTGCCGCTTCCGGTTGTCAGTTTCAGCTGTCCGCTGTAGTGGTAGGTATATTGGGTCCAGGTCGATGCGTTTGTTGATGGAGTTTGTGGATGAATGCCATGCCTCTAGGAATTCCCTGGCTGTTCTCTGTCTGGCTTGCCCTATGATAGTAGTGTTGTCTCAAGTCAAATTCATGTTGCTTGTTGTCTGCGTGTGTGGCTACTAAGGATAGCTGGTCGTGTCGTTTCGTGGCTAGTTGATGTTCATATATGCGGATTGTTAGCTGTCTTCCTGTTTGTCCTATATAGTGTTTAGTGCAGTCCTTGCATGGTATTTTGTACACTACATTCGTCTTGCTCATGTTGGGTTCTGTTCAAATCCATCCAAGGCTTCACCTCTCCCCATATCTATAACACATTCAGCCCTATAATCCTCTGAGGTCTCTGTGCTGCTGTAGTTCTGGTCTCTTGTGAATCCTCAATGCTCATTGCTAAGCTGTATGGCAGCTGGTTTTTCAAGTTGTCTAGGTCCTAGATTCTGGAATTAAGGTCTGGTCCGTTACACATAGATAAAGCAATTCAAATGAAACAAAATTGCTTTCGATATAGTTTTGAAGCAACATATTACGCTGATAAAGTATGTTCTAGTCCCTGTTCTAGATGTCTAAATTCATGAGAGACAGTTCACAAAGATGTTGAACAGGAGAGTAGGATTGGAAGAATATCACTGAAACCACAGGATCAGTCATTGATGAAGATGTTCAATATGATGAACAATTAGTGGTATACACAGCTTCCAGAATTTAACAATAATCCAGTTATGGAGTGCAAATATTCAATGTTTATGACATCTTTTTTAAGGGTTGAGCAGAAGAGCAAAGGAACAACTAGAAAGAGAATGGGGCCCCTTAAAGATCAACGAGGACCTCTGGGTGTGTGGAACCACAGGAGATGGGAAAGATACTAAGCAAATATTTGGTATCACGTTTTACTGTGGAAAAAGACATGGAGGGTAAGGAACTCTGGGAAATAAATATTGACAACTTGTAAACAGTCCACATTACAGAACAGGGAGTGCTGGAGGCCTTTAAAAAACATAAAGATGGATAAATCTCCAAGACACTGTATCCCAGGACATTGTGGGAAACGAGGGAAGAAATTGCAGGGCCCCTGGAAGAGATAACCTACAATAACGGATGAGGTGCCAGAGGACGACAAGGTGGCTAATGTTGTGCCTATTTAAGAAAGGCTGGAAGGAGAACGCTGGAAACTACAGACCGATGAGTCTGACATCAGTGGTGTGTAAATTGTTGGAGGGAATTCTTAGAAATAGGATTTACATGCATTTGGAGAGGCAAGGACTGATTAGGGATAGTCAGCATGGCTTTCCGGGTGGGAAATCATGTCTCACAAACTTGATTGAGTTTTTTGAAGATGTAACCAAAAAGATAGATGAGGGCAGAGTGATAGACGTGTCTAAATGGACTTTAGTAAAGCTCTTGGTGAGGTTCTACGTGGTAGACTGTTTAGTAAAGTTATATCACATGGGATTCAGCGTGGAGCAATTGTATAAAAAATTTGGTTTGACGGTAGGTGACAGAATAGTGGAGGAGGGTTGCTTTTTGGACTGTGACCAGCGATGTTCCACAGGGATCTGTGTTGGATACATTGTTATATAAATGATTTGGATAAGAATTTAGGAGACATGGTTAGTAAGTTTGCAGATGACACCAAAATTGGTGGGATAGCCGAACGTGAAGAAGGTTATTTAAGATTATAAAGGGATCTTGATCAATTGGATAAATGAGCTGAGGAGTGGAAAATGGAGTTTAATTTGGATAAATGTGAGGTATTGCATTTTGGTAAAACAAACAAGGACAGGACTTACACAATTAATGGTAGAGCCCCAGGAAGTGTTGTTGAACAGACAGACGCATGGGTTCAGGTACATAGCTCTTTGGAAGTTGCATTACAAGTAGACAGGGTAATTAAGAAGGCATTTAGCAAGCTTGCCTTCATTGCTGAGACCATTGAGTATCAGAGTTGGGATGTAATGTTGAGGTTATACCAGATGTTGAAGAAGCCACTTTTGGAGTACTCTGTACTGTCGTGGTTGTCCTGCTATAGGAGGTGTACTATTAAATTGGAGAAGGTGCAGCAAGTATTTACCAGGATGCGGCTGGGACTGAAGGATTGGAGCTGTAATGAGAAAAGGGATAGGCTAAGATTTTTTTCACTGGAGCCAAGGAAGTTGAGGGGTGATCTTCTGGAGTCTATAAAATCATGAGGGGCATAGATAAGGTGAATAGCAAAGGTCTTTCCTGTGGGGTTGGGTATTCAAAACTAGGGGGCATATTTTTAAGGTGAGAGGAGAAAGATTTAAAAGGGACCTTTTGGTTAACTTTTTTCCAGAGGTGCTTCATATGTGGAATGAACTGCCGTGGCAAGTGGTAGATGCAGATACAGTTATAACATTAAAAAGACATTTGGACCAGTACATGAATAGGAAAGGTTTGGAGGGATTTGGGCCAAACATAGGCAAGTGGGGCTAGTTCAGTGTGGGAAATTTGATCGCCGTGCACACGTTGGACTGAAGGGTCTGTTTCCGTGCTGTACAACTGTATGACTCTGAGTGAATCCAAAAGAAGGAAACGTGCTGAAAGGGAGAGTGTCAGTGGAGATGGAACAGGCCAGGTTAATACAAAACTACTGCCAAGATACAGGTCTTACTGGAATCAAACCAGCAGGGGATATGGCCAATACCTTGATTTTAAAGTCAAGATAAAATGGAGCAGCCTAAAGATGCTGTTCACTAACACCAGAGGTGGAATAGAACATTGGGCTAAATGTATCAACTTTTTACTTATCTGAATTAATAATTATACCAGGGCAAAGAGTAGAATGAGATTTCCCAGAAGGTCTGAAGAATGCATTTAATCAGAAATTAGAAGGAATTTTGTGTTCAAGTACAAGAACAAAGCAGTCTCACACCTTCTTCAATTAAGTTGCATTGAACAAAGCTAATACTGAATTCACAATGTTACAGAAATTTGGTTCAGGAATTTCAGCTTCACAAGTTGTCTAAATTACCAGGCACTTCCTACAAATTCCCAACGCAAGGAAGACCAGGGACAAGGACTGCAAGAAGTTTAAAAAATTGCAACAAATAAACGCTGGAGCAAGACACATCCAATTGAAGTGCTCAGAGGTGCTGACTGACGAATTAAAAGTTAGTCAGTGAGGCAAGGTGGTGGTGCACCCACATGGGGGCAGTATTGATCTGTCTGGCCTTCAGCTTCAGGAACATCAAAAAACTATTTTCTAACTTCTTGTCCTCCACATTCACTTCCAAGGCAAAGGAGTCCTGTGGCCAGTCGAGTGGTGCTGCGGTCATTTGTCAAGTTTGATTCCAGTCACTAACCTGTTATTATACACCTCACGAACAGGTAGGACCTGAACCTGGGCCTCATGGGCTCTGAACTGGGGAATATCAATGCCTGGCTTCCCAGTGGTTAAAATGGTTTGATCCACTGGGTGCCCTTTTGCTCTGAGTAGCTTCAATGAGTCATTAGATTAATCTGAGAAATCTGTCTTCCCATTGACCTGTCACTGCAGCACAGCCTAGCTCTCCCCTGCCAGCCTGTCTATCATTGATCTGGAGGAGGTCTGAAGCAACAACCCTAAAGTTTTAACGAGAAAAACAACCCTAGTACACTGAAAAGAAAAGTACCGAGGAAATGATTTTGAGGATCAACTCCATACTGTCCATAAGAATGACCCCAACCTTTTGATAGCTAGCTATTTAAATAATTCATCTTGCACGATGTTAACATTTCTGTCCAAGGTCTGCTGTGGCGTTCTAGAAAAGCACAGCGCAAGCTGGAGGAACTTCACCTCATTTTGTGCTCAGGCACTTTACAAGCCTTCAGAATTCTTAAGTGCAACAACTTCTGATCATGAACTTTGTCCCTCATTTCGATATAGTACCTCCCCACCCCTAACCTATTGGTTTGTTAGTATGGCTTGGCTGTCAGTAGAGCTGACCTATTTTCTACCATTAAAATTGCCATTAACATCTATGCTTCACCTATATTGTTTTTCTACTACCAATAGGACTTCCTTAGTTTTTTGCTCTGAGATGCCTTTTCAATCTGTTCCACTTATTCCTCCTCCCCACCACTCAATTTCCACAGCATAAAAATGATCACTTTTACAGCTGCCTTCTGTTCAGATATTGGATTGAAAAGCATTAATTAATTCTGTGTGAAATCTTGTATCGGTCTGATGATGTGGGCGATGGCAACAACTCTGGAAAAATCATGTGAGAAGCTAAATGAGACCTAGTTCGACATTGAGAGAAACTAGCTACATTTCCAACACAATTCTCGACACCGAAATAGCATTCCCACTGGGAAGAGGCAAGATGCCTATGAAGGGACATTGTTGCTTGTTGTCAGCCTAATTAACTGCAGGTCTCAACTTGTTAATATTCTCCCTCTATTACCACCTACAGCAAGTAAACTAGACACCAAGAAATCTGAAAATGGAAGGCTGAGCAGTCACCTGGCAAATCCAGCTTGCTTCATGCTCCAAAGGAGTTCTATCTTGGAAACGCAGTCCCAAAATCTCAGGCCATGCTCCATTGGCAGCAACTGCATGCACCCCACATTGACAGATCTTGGCACTGGATATTCATCAGACCCTCTGTATCACCATGGCGGTCTCTCCGTTTTGCTGATGTATACTTCTGCACACAAGTGCTGCACCTTGGGCCGCACCAGCAACTATCACCGCAATGCTGCTGCAAGAACGCTGTGCACTCAGGGACAGGCACCCAGTTCATGGAGAGGAACAGTCTGCATCTTAGGGCTGTATGCTCGCTCTCTTCGCAGTCATTGACTTTAAGTGTACCTGAATGTCCACAGCATCCTTGCCTTGCCTTGCAGGTTAGCCCGGACATAAAGCCAGAAAGCCGGTCACATTTGTAAGTAGTCATCAGTCAAGGAAAACAACCTTCAGTTAGGGGGTCTGGCACAGTAGGTCAGGGGCAGCCTTCAATACCAGTCCAAGAGCTTGGACAAAGCCATGCAGAATAGTCAGGCTGAGGAAGCTGTCTTCATAAGGCACGGGGAGCTGTACAGCAGGTGTCACAGCTTTCTGTCCTTTGTGGACTATTTTCGCCAGCAAGGAGAGAGAGAGGGAGGAATAAAGGGAGATGAAAGTCGGTGGCATGGCTATTACTCTTGGTGCTGGGATGGGGGGGTCGGTGAAGGTGGTGAATTATCTGAGTCAAGTTGAGTAGGCAGTGAAGAGGGCATACAAGGTTAATAATTATGGGAGTGTGGGTGTAAGAGTGAATGGGGAAGATGTTACAGATAGTAGTGAGAGTGATAAGGAATGAGCCTTGGTGGAAGATAGATAAAGTAGTAGAGATAGAGTGAGTATGAGGGAGCAGGGAGAAGATGGTGGCACTTACCCAGGTGGATCTGTAAAGATCACTGACCTTCTTCCTGTTGGGTATTCCTCCAAACAGCTGAGACCACACTGGTCTGAGTGGCGATCTCAGTCCCTCCTCTGATAGTGCTGGGTGAAGAGGATGCCCCTCCTCTGCTCTACCCCATGCACAGTTATCTCTATGGACCCTGTCCACAAAGCAGAGGGCTAACTTCCCCTCCTTTCTCAGAGCTCCAGGCTGCCATTACTTGACTGGGAGTGCACAATGTTAATTGCAGGGAAGCCTGTTATTTCCAGCATGTGCAGGCCATGCTGGGTTCTTCTGGCCACAGTGAATGGCAGAATTAGGCTCGCATTAGATGAGAGGGGTAACAGATTGGGATGGGTAGGTCATTAATGAGACGAATGTCTGGATGATAATGCAAGGAAAGTCACTCAGCCCTCCATGACTCACAACAAAATTGACGTTTGACCAAAAAAAGTAAGATTTGTATTTTCAGATTTCCAACCTCAAAGATGATATCAGATCAGATCAGTTTTCCTAGTAGCTTTGTTTTTTTTATCTCTTACCCCCACTTTTTGGATGGACATTTCACCTAATAGGGTTGTTTTCTGCAGATATGTTTCCACCTGTTAATCATTTGCCACCATTTCCCAATTTTGCAGCTTCTCAGTCACCCTAATTTTCAGTTAATCATTTTCCTGTTTTTTGAGTAACCATTTCCTTTTACAGGTTTTTTTTATAGTTTACTAATTATTTTCCACTCTTTATTTGTTTTTGTCAGTTACTTCTAATTTTTTAACAGAATTGTTGCATAATAAGTAGGTAAATAGAACAATACAAATAAATACATATGTTTTCAGAGAAAAGAATACTTTTGATTAAGCTACAAAGGCTCTGTGGAATACTTATAGAAGGCAGATGTCTCATTACCTTTGCCCCATTTTGATGTCCTCCACAAATACAAACACTGTTCCCTCAAATCCCAAATACAGGAGTGGTTTCAGAAGTGTCAACACTATCATCTTCCAACCACATAACATAAATCCCTTTTCTCCAAATGTTTTCTCTCTATAAACTCAGATTGAAACTGATAGTCTGTTGTCTCCTCATTCTCTACTCCGTCATATTGTCCAGGACTTCCCTATACATTGCCTTGCCAAAGTCTATCCCGAAGAACATCCACTTCATTTTCCTCACCTATTGTTGTCTTATCTTCTGAAAGAATCTTGTAAGACTGCTAAGGCAAGATAATCCATTTTGAAATCCATGCTGACAAACCAATTTCCCTTTATTTAAGTACTTTTTTTTATCTTTAACTAAAAGCTCCAAAATATTCCCTACCACATACACTGAGTGAACTAACCTGTAGTGACCTAGATCAGCCAACTCACTGCTTCTTTTACTACCCTGCGCAATCTTTAATCTGGTACATGTACACACTCAGTAGAGATGCAATAGTTTATAACTCTGTTAAAATCATGGCAGTGCTTTCAATCTCACTGTTTTCTCATCAGATGTTACTTTAACCTGCAGACAACAATAAGGTGATGCTTTAAAAATGCAGATCAAGCACTGAGGACTATTGCAATTTTAACTGGAGGCCCATGCTTCAAAGCCATTGCAGCTTTCTCCATTAGACCAATCATGAGGCTGGAAAAGGCTCCTGAGGATTGAAAATTTTCATAATTTTTAAAAACTTTGCTTTGTGTTTGGGAGGACGAATTATCTCCTTCCCCCACAAGAAAGTCACAATCCTTCCTTGGCCTAATGTTCAATTGGGGCCATTCTGGAAACAGATGATTTTGATCCTTCACAATAAGGATAGAAATTGGAGAAGTGTAATTCTCTTTCAAGCCAGAATACAGATATTATGAAAATGAAAGTGACAACTTCTTCCAATCTCAAAACTACTTTACTCAACTCAAGTCCCTACCATTGCCACTTAAACATATTTAATGTTGGCATCGATGTTTCTGAATTGCTTTCTGAGTTCATCAATATTGGTCATTTAGTATCTTCAAAGTTAGGTAGAAACTCCTATTTGTTTCTCTTTTTTTAAGGATGAAGTTATTTTGTTCCATTTGGTAATAGTTTATAACTACAAAATTACATTCTTCCTTTGCTTTAATCATCCTTCATTTCTCGAGGTCATGCTTAAATCCAGTTGTCCTACAAAGAAGAAAGAGAACAAAGAAAATTTACAGCCCAGGAACAGGCCCTTCAGCCTTCCAAGCCTGAGCCGATCCAAATCCACTGTCTAAACCTGTCACCCAATTCCTAAGTATCTGTATCCCTCTGCTCCCCACCTACTCATGCATCTGTCCAGACTCATCTTAAATGAATCTGCCATGCCTGCCTCTACTACCTCTGCTGGCAATGCATTCCAAGCACCTACCACCCTCTGTGTAAAGTAATTGCCGCGTGTATCCCCCTTAACCTTTCACCTCTCACCTCAAAAGCGTGACCTCTCGTTATTGAATCCTTCACCGTGGGAAAAAGCTTATCTCTACCTACCCTGTATATTCCCTTCATGATTTTGAAGACCTCAATCAGGTGCCTCCTCAATCTCCTTTTTCCCAATGAAAGCAATCCTAACTTACTCAATCTCTCTTCATAGCTGGCACCTTCCATACCAGGAAACATCCTCGTAAACCTTCTCTGCACCCTCTCCAAAGCGTCCACATCCTTTTGGTAATGTTGCAACCAGAACTGTACACAGTATTCTAAATGCGGCCGAACCAATGTCTTGTACAGTTTTAACAAGACCTGACAGCTCGTATACTCATTACCTCGTCCGATGAAGGCAAGCGTACCATATGCCTTTCTGACCACTCTATCCACCTGTGCAGCAACCTTCAGGGTACAATGGACCTGCAGTCCCAGATTTCTCTGCTCATCAACTTTCCCCAAGGCCCTTCCGTTTACCGTATAATTTGCTTTAGAATTAGACTTCCCAAAATGCATCACCTCACATTTGCCTGGATTGCACTCCATCTGCCACTTCTCTGCCCAATTCTCCAGTCGATTTATATTTTCCCGTATTCTTTGACAGTCCCCTATGCTTTCTGCTACTCCACCAATCTTCGTGTCATCTGCAAACTTGCTGATCATACCAACAATACCCTCTTCCAGATCATTTACGTATATCACAAACAACAGTGGCCCCAATACTGACCCCTGTGGAACACCACTGGTCACCTTTCTCCATTTTAAGAAACTCCCTTCAACTACTACTTTCTGTCTGCTGTTGCTCAACCAGTTCTTTATCCACCAAGCTAGAACACCCTGCACACCATGTGACTTCACTTTCTCCATTAGTTTACCATGGATAACCTTATTGTATGTTTTACTAAAGTCCATGTATATGACATCTACAGCCCTTACTTCATTATCAATTTGATCACTTCCTCAAATAACTCTATTAAATTGGTAAGGCACGATCTCCCCTGTACAAAACCATATTACCTATCACTGATAATCCCATTCTTTTCCAAATATAAATAGATTTTATTCCTTAGTACCTTATCCAGCAACTTTCCCACCACCAATGTCAGGCTCACTGGTCTGTAGTTACCCAGAATATCCCTACTACCCTTCTTGTACAGAAGGACAACATGAGCAACCCTGCAGTCCTCCAGCACCTCACCTGTGTTTAAGGATGCTACAAAGATATCTGTTAGGGCCCCAGCTATTTCTTTTCTCACCTCCCTCAGCAACCTGGGATAGATCCCATTTGGTACCATTTGTCCACCTTAATAACCTCTAGACTACCCAACACATCTTCCCTACTTATGTCAATGTGATCCAGAGTAATCAAGTTTCTGTCTCTAATCTCAACATTCATCATGCCCCTCTCCTCAGTGAACATTGATGCAAAATCTCACCCATTCTCTCAGGTTCAATACATAGCCTTCCTTCATTATCCTTTAGTGGACCAATCCTTTTTTTAGTTACCATCTTGCTTCTTATATAAGAATAAAAGGCTTTGGGATTCTCCTTAATTCTGCTTGCTAAACCTATATCATGACCCCTTTTAGCCTGCTTGATTCCTTGTTTAAGACTGGTCCTACTCTCCCAATATTCCTCCAGGGCCTGTTCTGTTCTTAACTACCACTTCCCTTTTCCTCTTGGCTAGTCATACGATTTCTCCTGTCATCCACAGTTCACGAATCTTGCCTTTCCTATCTCTTGCTTTCAACGAGACATGTCCTAATCTAAATGTAAGTGCATTACCACTGTGCTATTAGACTTAACTTTGCATTGGTTGTAGACTCCTCTTGCTTTAACTTATTCAATTTGATCAATTTTGTGGTGTGCGTGAGAACCAATGTAGCTTCTCCATTCTGTGTGCTGCATTAAACTCCCTTTGAGAATGTAGCTTATTGTGTCTACATGAATCGTAAGGAGAATGTTGTGTGCGCACTAACTGTTTGTTTCCACTTATTGCATAGCCTTGTCCCCATATAGATTTTTTGGAATTTTGCAAAGGGTATTTTAGTATGTCAAAGAGGCTGCATAAATGTAATTTGCTATAATTTGTTGATATGCAAGTAGTACCCTTTAATACTTTTAGTAAATCTGCTAGACAGTTCTGCCTAAATTCCTACCATTTATTTAGCTAAAACAAAGCAGTCTGAACACATGAACACATGATTGATGGGATAGAGGAAGGTCAATAACTCCATACACAAATTTTCAATTGTGATGATGGGCAAATGACTTGTGCACCTAAAATCTACAGGCACCAAACTTTTCCTTTAGGCATTCATTATTTGCCATTCATAACTTCAGCTGAGATCCTGTTTCCCGTTGAGAGGGATTTTCAGTAATCTTCCACTGCAGCTACATTGCTGATCAGGTGAATATCCTGGGAGGCAGTAGCATGTACAAAGCATATCCTCCAATATCTCACCCCTTTCTCAGCTCAGTTCCCATTGAAATCCACAACCAAGCCTGTGGACCTTCTCAATTTGACTTTTTCAATTTTCTCCTAGTGGCCTCTGACATTCCAGTCTGTATAAATTTCAGTTAAACCCAAAACTCTGGTCCCCATAGCTTGACTGGAAGCACACTGCTTTGGCAGTCATTTTGTGCACTGGAAGATCCCACAACATGTTTTTGTCTTTCAGTGATGTGAGGGTTGAGTATTGATTTGGATACATTTGCTAACAGCTAACATCATTGCAACATTTCCCATTCAGTTTAGTTATGTCAATAGCCATAATGTTAATAAAGGTTAAGTGAACCTGCAGAGCAAGTTTCTAAAGACTCTTTTCCAACTCTGCTGCTTTCTTATTTATAACATTCACTTCTGATCATCAATCAACAGTAGGCAATCCCAGAAACAATTTACCATTTTCAATATTAGAAAAGAACAATATTTATTGGATTTTCAGTTCATATGTAACTTGGACCAGATGGTAGCCTACACTACTGTACTGAAATGGCAGAGGTGCTAACTTTGCAAAATGTTTTGCAAAGAAGAATAAAGATTGTTCCGAGAGTTTGCCAAATGTGCATTGAAAATACTAAGAGACAAACCATACAAACATCATTCATTTGACTTCTTTGTCAAAGATACATACAGCCAAGGAAGGAAGATAGTAGTGCAAAATCCAATTGCTTCTTCAATTATTTGACCTTTCTAATCTATTCAAAACTATATTCCATACTTTAATCATTATTCCTCTGTAGAGGAACTTGCTAACCTTGGTCCAAAATTTATTTTTTGCTAGTTTGAACCCGGAGTTGGTTGACGCAGTTGGCCGGATGATTAATGTGTTGGTTAAACAAGTGTCAACAAAAACGGGTTCATTCCTGTTCTAATTGTAGCAAAAATCACAGCACTTTCTGTTAGCTTGGTAAATGGTCACCTGCCTTTAAGGAGAGAATACGTTTGAACCTATCCAATTCGTTCAACTTAACTTCAACTAATTTTCTGAATTTACATGTCCATCCTGCTGATATTATCTCAAACATCCCTATTAGATCATCTCACAGGGCTAAAATATCTGTTTTTCATCACATCTCAGACCCTGGGCCTTAGGGAAGAGCTCCCAGATTCTCTCAGCACTTGAATATCTTCCCCTTGGTGATGCTTGCACAACTCATAGTTAAATCTCATCAGATATAATTAATTGATTGTGAATTTCTTTGACTTATTTTATTCTGCTAATTACTTACTACAATATTGTTTTCAGCTCAGCAGTGCTTGTGTGACTGTGTCAGATAAGACCCTTAGGCATTTTCAACTTCATCTGTAACTTGTTCATTCTCGTTCACAATAGCCTTGTTCATTATTGCTTCCTACCTCAGTAGTGAACATGGAAGACAAACATATGTATTTCACACGGTCAGGTCGTCCCACATCCCTCAACAGCTCAGGAAATATTTGCATGTTTCTGCTGTAATGTAAACAAAACCAGCAGACAGTGTCCATAAAGGCTTCACCAACAGCAGAGAGATAAGTGAAGAGATAATCTATTCCCAGAAGCGTTGGTGGAGAGATAAATATTTGGCAGAGAAGTGGAAGTTTTTTTCAAAGCTTCTTATTGACTGGTGGGATGTGGGATGTAAGAGTCACTGGCTGGGCCAGCATTTATTGTCTGTCCCTGATTGCCCTTGAAAAGACAGTGGTGAGCTGCCTTCTTGGACCGCTGCAGTCCAAGATCTATTTAAACCTTGGCTTTTTACATTTACCTGAACTTTTAGGCATATTTAATATAAAACAGGAAGAAACTCAGCTAATCTGGCAGCATTGGCGAAGAGAGAAACAGAGTTATTGTTTCAAGCCCAGGGACCTTTTGTCAGAACGGTTCAGAAAATGTTATTGGACTCAAAAGATTGAGCTGAACCTTAGGGTTTATTGGCCAAGTCCAAGTTGCACTGAGTTCTTTTAGGGATTGTCACCGTGAGGCTGAGTGAGCTCTCTCTTAACAAACTGGCCTCATTACTTATCTGCCCTGACTAATGGAGTCCCTCATGTCCAATTTCCATCCCACATGTTGCACGCTGTTCCCAGACCAATTCACCATTCAGCAGATACCTTGGAATTCACAGGAGTCTTTTGCACTTATACCACTTTTAAACCTTCTATGTTCTGTGCACACATGTTAAAGCCTGCCATGTCCTGCCTTCATAACCTCATCCCCTGTCAGATGTGTGGTGACCGTCTGATCTCTCTCTACTGAGAAAGCACCCCTTTGGGATTATGCCAATATTACTTGCATTTACAGCTCTAATATTACGTGTTTGAATTTAATACCTCTTTAGTAGACTCTAAAGCATTAAATTCTGGATGAAGTCAATTGATTACACTAGAAACATTCATGAGGGGCATGATAGGATGAATAGCTAAGGTCTTTTTCACAGGGGAGGGGAATCCAAAACTAGAGGGCATAGGTTTAAGGTGAGAAGGGAAAGATATAAAAGGGACCTAAGAGGCAATTTTTTCACACAGAGGGTGGTGCATGTATGGAACGAGCTGACAGAGGGGGTGATGGAGGCTGGTACAGTTACAACATTTAAAAGGCATCTGGATGGGTATATGAATAGGAAGGGTTTAGCAAGATATGGGCTAAATGCTGGCAAATGGGACTAGATTAATATAGGATATCTGGTCGACATGGACTGAAGGGTCTGTGTCCTTGCTGTGCCTCTCTAATTGATCTGGACCGATGCAATTTGTTCCCAGTATCTCAGCATATACTAGGGTCTTGTGGTTCAGTGGGTGTTCCTGCTTCTGAGGATTCTGGGATTTGATGATCAAGGACTATGCATTCAAAGCATAGGCACGTAGGTATGTATCATTGTAAATCCTTCCAGCATAGACTATTGTCAGGCAATAGTTGGGAAGGATTCCTGGTCAGCCATTATTATCCATTGCCTCAGGGTTTGATATGTATGTAAAAGTGAATGTTTCTACAACAACCCTTGGAGATCAGATTGGTGTCAAGAGCACAGGGTTTAGGTTTTGGCTGGGATGGATTCAGGACCTGCCTCCTGTTCTATTCATAGAAGAGATTATGGCACTATGGGCTGTACTTGTCTTCAGGCAGAGAACTGAAATAAAAGATCTCTGAATGTCTTTGAAATGTTACTTGATGTATCGATGTAAAGTCTTGCGATTACTGGGTTTTTCCAAAACCTTCACTGCTGTCCTTCCAAAATTCTCTCTGGACAAGCTCCGCATCATCCAAATCTCTATTCAATTCTGTGCACCACCACACTCCAGCTGGTTCACCTACCCTATCTCCTCTAAATTCCGGAGCTCCCTGTCTCCAAGTGGAACTCATCAAAAATCCTTTATCTTTTCTCAACAAATGTGGTTCTGACCTCTGCTATCTCTGATCCTAACTTCTTGCAATCTTCCCTTTCTCCCCTCCACATACAACAGCAGTGTTCTTGCAGTTACCTTTGCACATCCCTCCCTGAACCCCAAAACTGCTACTGTAATTTCCAAAACCCTCTCCAGTCCAGTGATGTCTCACGTCTCTTGACCCTCCTGTGAAGGCTTGCTGGCTTGTTCCTTGGTGCCAGAGATTTAATTTAGACATTGGTTTTGTCAGAAATGTGAGTTATGACACTCAAAAACTGAATAGAGAAAAATCTGCTGCTCCCCAATAATTAATCTGCAGTGTATTCTTTTACATTCTTGAAGTTCAGTTGAAATAGTTGAAGGCATATTTATCTCCCAAGATGATTTATCTTTCTGCAACAATGTTTACAGTTACTGTTAGTTTTGGGAATTCAATAATGTTAACCTTCATTCTCTCATTTGTACAAGATCATTATAGATGCCTGGGACAAAGGTGTAAACCCAACAGGAAACTCCACCAATCCAAGCAACTGGGACTTCAGCAGTTCATTTTTCTTTGCAGGAACTGTGGTGACTACAATAGGTAACTGAAAAAGTTTAAACATCTCATTATAAACTGATAATTTTTGTTCATTTGCACGCCTTGAACATTCAGGTTTTTATTCTTGTTGGGGACAATTTTAAGCTCCATACAGTTGCTGCAGAGTCATGCTGACTGAAAGTGAATATGAGTCCCTCACACATTATTGATTTAAATTAACCATTTCAAAGGTTAGAAGATTGGGTTTTCTCAATTGGGTACTTGAGCACTTGTTAGTGGAGTAAAGACTGAAACTAGCCCTGATTTATTTTCGAATTATTTCGACATTTCACCATAATTTCTTTGCCCTCATAAATTGCTGGTGAATGGAACATTTCTGGAGCCTTTCCACCCAAACACCATTGAACATTTAGGGTCAGAGTGCTCACAGACTGACTGGGTCAGAATCAGTACAACACTTTCCTTAGCAGTTTCTCTTTCCATTTCTCACACGAGTTACCTTAGGGTCGAATTTTACCCAGATGGTTGAGGTACCGGAACTGAAGGTGCGGGGTGAATCTGCATTGCCTGGTACCAGCAGAGGGCAATCCCTATTAAGGATGTCTGCCCGCCCACCAGAGCTGCTGGCTTGATTCTATCAGAGGTTAAAGAGCTCAGCAGCGCCACCTCCATTGGGCAACAGCATATCGGGTGTGATCCTGGGAAGACAGGTCAGCTGGATCTGGATAGGTCAGAGTGGGGTGGGTGGGATGTGTGATCACTGAGGGCGAGGGGGCACCTTTACTATCCATGGACCAAGGTGTGGCCCATTTGGGAAGCCCTGTGCTGGGAGACCAGCAGGCTTTACTGGGTGGGCTCTTCAAACAGTGGCAATATACCAACAGAGGCTGTGTGAGATGCCTTTAGTTGGTCAGTCAAGTGGCTTGAGGAGACATCTGATGTGCCAGCTGTTTGCCACATTTTCTGCTGTTGACAAGATTAAATGGCAGTGGAAAGGTGTCAGATATAACACCCCAGGCCTTGCCCCACCGTATTTTTCCAACCTTCAACTCATTCAGAGTCTGATATCTGAGACAATTTCCTTTACCCTACACCCCACATACAGTTCTGTCATTTGCTATCATTTCATTCTATGTGAAATTCAGAAGAGAGACTCACAGTTCTTCCCTGGTTTTACAGGTTTTGGTAACCTGTCTCCTAGCACTGTAGGAGGTCAAGTTTTCTGCGTGTTCTATGCGATATTTGGAGTGCCTTTGAATCTTACCTTCCTTAACTACCTTGGGAGAAGCCTGAATGGCCACTTAAAGAGGCTGGAGAGAAGCAGTCAGAAATCAAGTAACTGCAAGGTAAGCTTCATATGCAGGTAACTGATAGGAACATCTCAGAGAGAGAAGGTGGTCTTTGCCCATATCGGTCAAATTGACACTGCACTTAGAGAAAGATATCAACCTCAAAGTTGAAACTTAGACACCAGAAATAAACAAAATGAATATTCATGATTAAGAAGCATTATTTTTTCAATCACAGCGTGTGAGCATCACTGACTGGGTCAGCATTTATTGACCATCCCTGATTGCCTTTGAGAAGGTAGTAGTGAGCTGCCTTCTTGAACCTCAGCAGTCAATGTGCTGGAGGTAAACCCACAATATCTTTAGAGAGAGTGCTGCAGGGGTTTGACCTAGCGACACTGAAGGAGGAGTGGCGATATATTTCCAAGTCAGGATGGTGAGTGGTTTGGGAGGGGACCTTGAAGATGGTGGTGCTCCCATGAATCTGCTGCCCTTGTCCTTCAAGATGGAAATGATCATGGGCTAGGAAGGTGGAATCGAAGGATCTGTGGTGAATTTCTACAGTATATTTTGTCAATGGCACGACCTTTTGCTGCAGACCATCAGTGATGGAAGGAGCAGATGTTTGTGAATGTGGTGCCACTCAAGATGCTGCTTTCTCCAGGATAGTGTCAAGCTTAATGAGTGTTATTGGAGCTGCACCCATCCAGGCAATTGGGGAGTATTCCATCATTCTCCTAACTTGTGTCTTGTTAATGGTGGACAGGCTTTGGGGAATCTGAAAGTGGATTGCTTGCTGCAGAATTACCAGCTTCTGACTTGCTCTTGTTGCCATAGTATTTACTGTTAGAGGTGGTCATTGCCTGGCACATGTATAATGTGAATGTTACTAATCGCTTGACAGCCCAAGACTCGATATTGCCCAGGTCTTGATGCATTTGGACATGAACTATTTCAGAACATTCAAACAACACTGAATTCAGAACATTTATCTGAGGAGTTAATGAACTTGGGCAAATCTCTTTCAGGGAGCTATCACGTTCTGGGGACTTGAGTTCAAATCCTGCCAAAGCAGATGGTGGAATTTTAATCCATTAACAATGTGGAATTAAGAGTCTAATGATGACCACAAATCAGTTGTCGATTGTCAGAAAACCCCATCTTGTTCACTTATGTCCTCTTGAGAAGCAAAACACAATCCTTACCCGGTCTTGCCTATATGTGACTCCAGATCCACGGCAATGTGCTTGACTCTTAACTACTGTCTGGGCAGTTAGGGATGGGCAATAAATGCTGGTCTAGACAGCAACACCCTCATCCCATGAATGAACAAAAAGATGGTAAATTATTTTTAACTCTCAGCTGTGTTGGAAAATAAAGATCTGTTGTTGAAGCTTTTCATTCATCAGGACAGAACGATGAATGCCAAAATGCAAAAGAAGCAACAACTTATGCTGCAATTAGTTGCTCTTCTTGTGAAATACATAATGTGAACAGTGCATGAGCTATGACAGCTTAATAAGTAATATTTTGCACACCCCTTAATGCCCTGTTACTTCTGTCCTGATGAAGAATATCAGTGGGCATTGAAAATAACAAGAACAACTGCTTAGTAATTCTCAAAATTCCTTTCTTAGCATTTATTAAGTCTGGTCATTCTGGTTTTGAAACTAGGTTGGTTTCTTGAAATGTTTCAGTTGTTGTACAGATGAAGATGCTGAGCATGATAGTCTCAGTTTTGATCAATGGTCTGGTCTCAATAGTTAATGTGCTTTCCTGATGAAGTGCTCCTGCCTGATAGGTCGATTTTCCTGCTCCTCGGATGCTGCCTGACTTGCTGCGCTTTTCCAGCACCACTTTAATCTTGACTCTGATCTCCAGCATCTGTAGTCCTCACTTTCGCCAAGTTAATGTGCTACTGTTAGCCTTCATGTCCTTTTGCCAAAAGGGAGGAAAAATATGCCAGGATTCCTTCTCCTGACTATTATGTCTGCTGAAAAGTCTGAATAGATTCATGTTGTGCTACCATTGATGGACAATTAGGCTGACTGCCTGGGCTCACACCTGCAGGTTTATCACTTGAATGACGGACCAGAGAGAAGGTGTCATGATCCATACCTTAGAGTTAACACCACAAGGTGAAGATAATTTTAATTTCTGAAAATATGGGAAATCTTGAATTCCAAAGGACTGCTGAAGTTAGGTCAATTGAAATTTCAAAACTAAATTTGCTAAGTTTTTCAATTAGATTAGATTCACCATGCTAGAAGGGCTGAATGGATGGATTACATGAGGAATAAGTGGATTGATCAGAGTGAGGGTAAGGACGATCAGGGACAGTGGACGGAACTTGTGCCTGGAGTCTGAAGAGATTGGAGGGGCCCTAAGTGAGTTTTTTGCTTCAGTATTCACTAGAGAAAGGGACCTTGTTGAGGGTGAGAACACCATGGAGCAGGTTAATAAGCTTGAACAGATTGATATCAAGAAAATGGATGTGCTGGAAATTCTGCAAAGTATCAAGATAGATAAGTCCCCAGGGCCGGACCAGATATAATCGAAAAGTGTGGTGCTGGAAAGCACAGGCGGTCAGGCAGCATCTGAGGAGCAGGAGAGTTGACATTTCAAGCAGAAGCTCTTCATGAGGATGAAGATTCCTGATGAAGAGCTCATGCTCAAAACGTCGACTGTCTTGCTCCTCGGATGCTGCCTGACCACCTGTGCTTTCCAGCACCACACTTTTCTACTCTGATCTCCAGCATCTGCAGTCATTCCGGCCAAGATATATCCAAGGTTACTACGGGAAGCGAGTAATGAGATTGCTGCACCTCTGGCGATTATCTTTGCATCCTCACTCTCCATGGGAGTAGTACCAGATGATTAGAGGGAGACGAATGTTGTTCTTTTGTTTAAGAAAGGGAATA
Organism: Chiloscyllium plagiosum; assembly: GCF_037043375.1. Taxonomy (NCBI): domain Eukaryota; kingdom Metazoa; phylum Chordata; class Chondrichthyes; order Orectolobiformes; family Hemiscylliidae; genus Chiloscyllium; species Chiloscyllium plagiosum. The sequence goes on along the minus strand of NW_028270141.1, from coordinate 130,071,059 downwards.
GGGAAATTCCTGGGATTTACAGACCAGTCAGTCTTACGATAAGCAAGGTACTGGAAAGGATTCTGAGAAATTTGGGAAAAAATAGTTTGATTAAAGATAGTCAGCATGGGTTTGTGAGGGACAGGTCATACCTCACAAGCCTTATTGAGTTCTTTGAGGATGTGACAAGACAAGTTCACAAAGATCGAGCAATGGATGTGGTGTACATGGATTTCAGTAAGGCATTTGATAAAGTTCCCGATGGTAGACTCATTCAGAAAGTTAGGAGGTATGGGATTCAGGGAAATCTGGTTGTCTGGATGCAGAATTGACTGGCCGAAAGAAGACAGTGAGTGATAGTGGATGGAAAGTATTCCGCCTGGAGGTCGGTGACCAGCGGCGTCCCACAGAGATCTGTTCTTGGGCCTCTGCTCTTTGTACTTCTTATAAATGACTTGGATGAAGAAATGGAAGGGTGGATTAGTATGTTTGCCGATGACACAAAGGTCGGTGGTGTTGTAGATAGTGTCGAGGTCTGTTGCACACTACAACAAGTCATTGACAGGATGCAGAGCTGGGCTGAGAAGTGGCAGATAGAGTTCAACCTGGATAAATGCAAAATAATTCATTTTGGAAGGTCGAATTTGAATGCTGAATACAGGGTTAAAGACAGGATTCTGGGGAGTGTGGAGAAACAGCGGGATCTTGGGGTTCACGTTATGGATCCCTCAAAGTTGCAACCCAAGTTGATAAGGTTGTTAAGAAGGCATATGGTGCTTTGGTTTTCATTAACAGGGGGACTGAGTTTGCTGCAGCTCTATAAAACCCGGATTAGACTGCACTTGGAATATTGTGTCCAGTTCTGGTCGCCTCATTATAGGAAGGATGAAGATGCTTCAGAGAGGGTGCAGAGGAGATTTACCAGGATGCTGCCTGAATTGGAGGGCTTGTCTTATGAAGAGAGATTGAGTGAGCTAGGGCTTTTCACACTGGAGAGAAGGAAGAGCGGTGACTTGATAGAGGTGTACAAGGTAATGAGAGGTATAGATAGATTAGAAAGCCAGAGACTTTTCCCCAGGACAGAACTACCTGTCACAGGAGTTATAATTTTAAGGTGATTGGAGGAAGGTATAGGGGAGATGTCAGAAGTAGGTTATTTACACAGAGAGTGGTGGGTGCATGGAATGCACTGCCAGCAGTGGTAGTAGAGTCAGAGACATTAGGGACATTTAAGCGACTGCTGAACAAGCACTTGTATGTCAGTAAATTGAGGGGTGTGAAGGTTAGGTTGATCTTAGATTCAGATAAATGTTCCGCACAACATCGTGGGCCAAAGGGCCTATACTGTGCTGTACAATTCTATGTTCTATGTTCCAACCTGTTCCTAGGGAATTAATATTTTAACAGTGAGCTGACAATTATCACATGTCACTTTCTATCCTTCTGCAGCAAGTGATGAAGATTTTCACAATGGCTTTCTTCTTGATTTTTGGCACGGTGCTGTTTCTGGTTTTCCCACCATTGGTCTTCAGTCACGTAGAAGACTGGACATATGGAGAAAGCTTTTACTTTGCCTTCATTACTCTGAGCACCATTGGATTTGGAGATTACGTTGTAGGTATGACTTAAGTAGAGCAATAATCCAGATATGCATAAGGGTCACCTGTGCTAATGTGGGGAGGGATTAAACTACCTGAAAGTAAAAACCACAAACAACACTGACTGAACAGAGCAGTGGTAGCTACTGTTACCAGCAGAAAGTGACCATGCAGTCCATGGCACTGAGTCTTACAGGTACATCATGAGAATACACAGCCATGAGAAAATGCAATTACACCCCTGAATCCCTGCAGGATCTCTACTGCTTACTGGCTACTCTCCACCAAAATCAACTCACTGCGTCGAGCCTTTTGAGATGTTTTGACAGTGTAACAATCCCCATATAAATCCCCAGAGAGAAAGACATCAATTTATATTGCATTTTTCAAAGACACTAGATAACTCAAAGTGCACTACAGCCAATTAACAATGCTTGAAGTGTTTAATGACATTGTTGTAATGTAAGAACCACCACCACCTATCTGCCTGTAGCAAAGCTTCCTCAAATAGCAATGTGTAGTGTCCAGATAATTTATTTGTGTAGTGTTGATTGATGGGTAATTACTGGAAAGGACATCAGAGATAACTCCAATGCTTTTATATGAAATGGTTCCATGGGATCTTTTACTTTCATCTTAGAAGGTAGATGGGACCTCAGTCTAGTATCTCATGTGGAAGTCTGCGCCTCAGAAAATGCAGCATTCCTTCAGAATACTGCACTGGAGTTTCAACCTTCATTTATGCTAGTAATTAAGAGGGCAAATGGAATATTGCCCTTCATTGCTAGAGGGATGGAATTTAAAAACAGGAAGGTTATGTTGCAGCTGCACAGGGTGCAGTTGAGGCCACAGCTGGAGTACTGTGTGCAGTTCTGGTCTCCTTGCTTGAGAAAGGATGTATTGGCACTGGAGGCGTGCAGAGGAGGTTCACAAAGTTGATTCCGGAGTTGAGGGGGTTGGCTTATGAGGAGAGATTGAGTAGACTGGGACTATAGTCATTGGAATTTAAAAGAATGAGAGGGCATCTTATAGAAATTTTATCTTATAACATTATAAAGGGAATAGATAAGATAGAAGCAGAGAGGTTGTTTCCACTGTTGGGTAAAACTAGAGTGAGGGGGCATAGCTTCAAAATAAGGGGGAGCAGATTTTGGACTGAGCTGAGGAGGAACTTCTTCACCCAAAAGGTTGTGAATCTGTGGAATTCCCCGCCCAGTGAAGCAGTTGAGGCTCCCTCATTGAATGTTTTTAAGGCAAAGGTAGGTAGATTTTTGAACAGTAAATTAAGGATTATGGTTAGAGGGCGGGTAAGTGGAGCTGAGTTCATGAAAAGGATCAGCCATGATCTTGTTGAATGGTACAGTCGGCTCATCGGGCCAGATGGCCTGCTCTTGCCCCTATTCCTTATGTTTTTATGCCTATGTTCTGGAGTGGGACTTGAACTTAGAACCTTCAGCTGGATCCAGAGGACTTTGAATCACAGAGTCATAGAGTCATACAGCACAGAAGTAGACTCTTTGGTCCAATACGTCTATGCCAACCAGCTATCCGAAACTGAACTAATCCCAATTGTCTACATTTGGTCATATCCTTCTAAACCTTACCTATCCATGTTCATGTCCAAATGTCTTTTAAATGTTGTCATGTTATCCGCCTCTACTACTTCCACTGGCGGCTCATTCCATAAATATACCATCCTCTGTGTGAAAAAGTTGCCCTTCAGATCCATTTTAAATCTTCCTCATCACCTTTCAGCTTAAACCTCCGCCCTCTAGTTTTGGACTCCTCTTCTCTTGGAAAAAGACCTTAGCGATTCACTTTATCTATGCTCCTCATGATTTTATAAACCTCTATAAGGGCTTCCCTCAACCTCCAATGCTCCAGTGATCAAAGTGCCAGCCTATCCAGCCTGTCCTTAGAACTCAAGCCTCCAGTCCCAGGAACATTCTTGTAACTTTTTTCTGTACCTTTCTCATTTAACAGCATCCTTCCTGTAGCAGGGTGACCGGAATTGTATGCAGTATTCTAAAAGTAGCCTCACCAATGTCCTGTACAGCCACAGCATGACATCCCAACCCCTATACTTAATGCTCTGACCAATGAAGGCAAGCATGCCAAATGCCTTCTTCACCATCCTGTCCACCTATCGACATTTTCAAGGAACTGTTACCTGAACCCCTGCATTGGTTCAGGAGCCCAGCCAGTAGAGGAATGGCCACCTAGCAGCTACTAGCTGTTAATGGACTGGAGGCCAGACTTCTGTCCTTCATAAAATCTCCAAGTTTGCAGACATAATGTTCAAGGCTATGAGCCTAGTGTGAGACTAGTGTAGAGAGTTTTGGCAGTACAGACTCAATAGGCCGAAGGGCTTCTTCTCTACTGTACATTTCTATGATTCAGGAACACAGGGTTCTGCCTCACACAGCTGCTGACTATGTGTGTTGGCCACTGCTGCCTTGCAATGGGACCTGCCAGCACCCGTCCCATATCCCTCCAAACCCTTCCTATTCATATACCCATCCAGATGCCTTTTAAATGTTGTAATTGTACCAGCCTCCACCACTTTCTCTGGCAGCTCATTCCATACACGTACCACCCTCTGCGTGAAAAAGTTGCCCCTTAGGCCCTTTTTAAATTTTTTCCCCTCTCACCCTAAACCAATGCCCTCCAGTTCTGAACTCCCCCACCCCAGGAAAAAGACCTTGTCTATTTACCCTATCCATTTTATGATGCCCCTCCATTCCATCATCTTCAAATCCATTGGTGTGGGTGCATTTATCTCAGTTCTTTGTGTAGAAGAGGCAAAAGTGCTGTCAATTACCAGATGTATCTTTCTTCCACTAGCCCTCTCATCATTGCATTTAGTTGTATATTTACAATGCCTTCGATGTTGTTACTCAGCTTAGTAAATTAATTCGCAAATGACTTGCCAAATTTGTTTCCACTGATGACCCCAGTTTTTTTTTCTTTGAAATAAAAGTCTAAGTTTATCTGATAATGCACTGGTACACTTTCGAAGTAATGGCAAAACATGTACGATTGTATGAGTAACTCACCAAATTGGCTTACCCCACAGATGTAGGTGAAATTTTAAAAAGATGTACATTATTGTTGTGTTGTAGTTGAAAGGGGTTTATAATACAGTGAATGGAAGATGTATTTTTCAGAAAGAGCTTACAGTAATGTAGCACTTTCACAATTTCAGGCTACCCCAAACACTCCATTGACAATTCATCACCTTACAAGTGTGATCACTGTTGTGATATAAACAATGCAGCAGTCATTCTGTGAACAGTAAGCCCCCATATATAGTATTGAGTTGAATAACTAGTTCACCTGGCAACTTTATTTAGAGGCCGTGGCACTATGAAGAGTCACTTCTGCTCAGATGTCAGGTAGTCCTGGTAATGTTTTCTTTTAATTTCAGCTTTACCTGTATCTTCCATTATTTTAAAGATCTGGTCCATGTTGGATGCAATTTGTTCCTTGCCTTTTCAAGGACAAGTTATTATTAATCACTTTACTGTGTGAGTTGCAAACTAAAATTGCTGAAAGTACATTGGCAGACCTGTCAACATGTGTAAAGAGAATAAATATACTATTAGATCACAAATTAAACTTCCATCAGAACAATGTGAACAAAAACCTACAATTTTGCCCTTTAGAAATACACTGTATTTTTAGAGGATCAGTTTCTTTCTTATTTCATAGCTTTATTTTTCTTCATTTCCATTGTATCTGCATTAATAATTGCAATCTTCGTCTAGGCACAGATCCAGACAAGCACTACATCTCCATCTACAGAGGCCTGGCTGGTGTTTGGATAGTCATTGGCTTGGCTTGGTTGGCACTGCTCTTCAATATGGGAAGCAGAGTCCTGGAACAGATCCTTCAGCTGAAGTGGCACAGGAATATGTCCAACCTCGAGGTTATGCATAGCTCCAAACAGGAGGATTGTTGTACCTAGGTTAATTTTGATAATCTCCTATTTGACTACCTCAATTCATTCATCCCTCCCATTCTATTTCGGCTTCTTACCTCTCCAGTGCTTGGGTTCACTTTTTATTTTTATTTTCATGCTTTTCTTGTGATTTTATGGTTCATTTGGCTGAGGGATGTTTGTTGTGAAGTGGACAGTTCCCCAAGTATCAGCTGTGGAATTCTAACTCAGGTGGAGTGTGGGTTAGGTGCAAACTGAAGGACCTTCTTTACTGCCTGAGCAATTTGCCTCATTTCCGATCACAAAAGAACTTCCTCCCTATGCACCAGTGTAACACTTCTTGCAATTCCTATTGCATATTTTAACCAGTGGTCTCACTGGTAGCAAGGTCAATTCAATAGGAAATTCAGATGGCTTTAGCTTACAGGCTCAAAGAACTTATTGGACACTGTAACTTTACAATGAATTTTTCATGATTTATTTTTGCTTTTGCACTTTCCCATTGCATTGAGGAGAAGGGTGCTAATGACAAATCACGGCTGAATAGATAAGAAGTGAAGAAACTGTAACTCGTCTACAAATATAACAGTAATTTATCTCCTGTAACATAAGAATCTGGGTAGGGCTATAGTGGTATTAAAGAATCCAACAGACATTTCTTACAACTAGCTATTATGTACAAGCATTAATAATAGGCTAACATTAGACTCTTAGTTTACAACAGAAGAACATGCTTTCAGTAGAATCATTCCTGATGAAGGGCTTTTGCCCGAAATGTCGATTTTCCTGTTCCTCGGATGCTGCCTGAACTGCTAATGTAGACCCTTGAGCTAAGAGCCAATTGGAAGTGTGCTTTAGATAATTGATTTTAATAGATGACATTAGCAAATTAACAGTTCCTGATTGCATATCTGCCAATTGCATCTATGTTGGAAGGACTATTTTTAGTGTGTAAAATTCATTTTTTTTGTCCTTGTTTTTCAATTGTCTGTACAAATCACATAATAAAGAGGTTTGGTGTTGGTTAATTTGCTTCCCGATCGAAGTGAATGCTGTCTGAGTTAGCTGCTGAATGATGCATGGATGGGATCTGAATTTCCCTTTATCCCTTTGTTTCATCCTGTGGAAAGATGAGCATTCCTTCTTGGTACTCTCCTATAACAGTATGTTGATCTTGAAAAGCTCAACAAGACAAAGGTGTTGGTGCAGAGGTGGTAGGAAATGCAAGGTGTCTGTTTACATCTAATGATTTATTTGATCTGATTAAGTAATTTATCTCCTGTAAAATAAGAATCTGGGTAGGGCTATAGTGGTATTAAAGAATCCAACAGACATTTCTTACAACTAACTATTATGTACAAACATTAATAATAGGCTAACATTAGACTCTTGGTTTACAACAGAAGAGCATGCTTTCAGTAGAATCATTCTTCAAGTGATCTGAGGTAAGATGGAGTATGCAATCTTTATATTCTCAGGGCAAGTGTGATGATGCAATGATGATATCACGAAGGTAGGCATATTGATGTGAGACACCAATGAATTTTAACATTGTGTTGCAAAAGGACATTAAAGCCATGCTAACAAATTGAAATATTTTTAAATTAGTTCAGTTATTTGGTAAATATTGTTCAGAATATTATTACTTAGGGACAAACATACAATAAAAGAAGAGTTGCTTTTGTAATGGTACACTCGAACTGTACTTTGGCTGTCACATTCCAGGCATCACAGTTGGCTGTCACATTTTCCGATCTTCACCTGGTAGTTTTGTGGGTATAAAATTTAATCTAATGTCAAATCACGGCTGAATAGATAAGAAGTGAAGAAACTGTAACTTGTCTGCAAATATCCACAGAAGTGTGTACTTGTTAATAATAACATTGTTGATATAACTCCTAACTTTACATGCAACACCATCCACATCCATGAAATTTGAAGATGGGAACACATTTATGTAAGTGGTTCAAAGAAACGTGAGCCAACAAATCACATACACTTACACTTATCAGTACAGTACTCATTGTGTCATCTCATGGATCCAACGGGGAATTGTGAAATGTATGTATAATATTTAGTTTTGTGTGATTTGGATGAAGGATATCTTACAACTACAGTTTTAGTAGGGGACAAAAAGAGGAGATTTGCCCCATAAATGTCTGTGTCAGCTCTCTGCTGGAGCAATGCATCGAGTGTCACTTCCCTAACTTCTCTCTATAATCCTGTAGCTTCTTCCTTTCCCTTTTGAATGCTTTAATGGAACTAGCCACGAAAACACTTTCAGGCCATTCATTCAGATCACAACTCTTCACCATGCAAAAATATTTCTGCGTCTGCCTCCACAGTTCCTTTAGTCCATATCTTGTGCCTTGTTCTTGATCCCTTCATCAATGTGAGCAGACTCATTCCAGACCACATGATTTTGAAACCATCTATTAAGTATCCTCTTAATTTTGCTTTCTCAGGAGTAACAGTGCTAACGTCTTCAAAGTATCTCCATTACTGAAATTCCTCATCCCTTGGACCATGCTGGTGCATCTTTTCTGCATTCTGTCTGATGCCTTTGCACCTTTCACGTGAGTGTGGCAACAATAACTATCCAAATGTGAACTGGATTTAAAATGTCATTAAAGTAGTGTCGCAATGTCTAAGGATCAAGATCTAGACCCCTCTTGCTGAGAACACCAAAAGGTCTTTGACACTGTTAGTTGGGTACAAAGTGGAATTATCCAGAGATCCTTGCAAGGGGTTGCTCTCCAGACAAGTTTGCTTGTGGTTTTTAAAAATGTATCCCCCTAAACCGTCAAAGGGTCCACAATCCTCCTTCTGCTTTGGGTCTTCTTTTTGTTACAACTGTGCCTGTTCCTTGTGGGCTACCCTCTAGCTTTAGCCCAAAACATAAGTCAGGAAGAGCAATTTGTGAGAGTCTTTGTAGACCACAGAATAGACAAGGAGGAACTGGTGGATGTGGTATATTTGGATTTGCAGAAGGTTTTAATAAGTTCCCACACAGGAGCAGAAGCAAAATGGATTGAATAACAGAGCAGGCTTGAGGGGTCAAATGGCCTCGTCCTCCTTCTACATCCTACATCCTATCTAATCAGCCTCACTGTCATGTTTTAAGTCCATAAGAAATTCTTCCTGCCACTTTAAGAGGCGCATTCTCATCTTCTCTACTCTCTCCACATAAGTAAAGCGCCTCACCATTTCTTTTCATTGTCTAAGTGTTATGCCAAGTCAGATAATTGACCAAACTCTGCAAAACCTTCTAGTTCTCACACTATTGGATGGCCATATTGCTGGCGTTCTGGTGAAGCCAGTCTTTAATGTTGCCAGGGTCCACCTGTGATTTACGGTTGCCTGTACTGAACAAGGTGTTGCCGCAAGTGTAAAATTATGAGGGGCATGGACCACGTGGATAAAAAGCAGCAGTTCCCCTTAATTGATGGGTCAGTAACAAGAGGGTGGGGCACACTTTTAAGAATGAAAGGCAAGTGGTTTCAAGGGTATTTGAGGAAAAATCCTTTCACCCAGCGTGGGAATCAGGAATGCTCTGCCTGACAGGATGGTTGAAGCAGGAAACCTCATAGCCTGTAAAAAAGGACTTGAATGTGCACTTGAAATCTCATAACATTCAAGGCTAAGGTCCAAGTGCTGGAAATTGAGATTAATGGGGATTCAGAGGAGAGTTATGTCAATGTAGACTTGATGGCCTGAAGGACCTCTTCTGTACTGTATGATTCAATGATTCTAAGTTGTGCAAACTCCATTAACGCTGTAGTGCTGATAAGAATTGTTTGCCCGGATCATATTTAACTAGGGAAGAGGGAAGCTTGAGATAGTTTCCCATTGTCTTCTTCGTGTTTGTATGAATGGAGCGAAAACTCTTTTGCCAGAGGCTCCTCCATCAGTTAAGAGTCAGAGACCTCAAAGATAATAGGTCCTCTGGGTTCATCACCATCCACTGGATCCACCAATGGCCACCACTTGAAACTCTAAGTACAAGGCCCTTTTGGATATAACCAACTGGACCTGCAGGTCATGGAGCTCAGGAAGAAACGGTGTCATCCACATCCTTATGATCATGGATAAGTTGTATCTTTCTAATAGACCTCCTCTGCATCCTCTCAAATGATGTGACATCCTTTTTAAAGAATTGGGCTATCCAGAATTGTGAACAGCATTCCAATTGAGATAATTCCTATTGCCTCATGACTATCCATCTACATCCTCAAAATCTCTGAATTCCACATTTTCAGGAACAAACATAATTGCAAAAGTGTAAAAGCATTTCAAGTCTTTTCTATTACAAACATTGTCTCTGGCAACTTTGCCAGGTGGATGGACACAAGAATAACAGTACTAAAGAATCTTATGTAAATACCTGTGTTACACTGAGGCCAAGTCAAACACAGCAGTCAAATTAGACTCAATAATCACGGCACAACAGCAAATAATGATTGCTGTAAAAACATTAGTTCAAGGAACTAACATAGCTCTACTGAATTGCTACCAATCCCTGAGTGACTGTAATTCATTTCAAAATGCATCAAAAATTATTTTCTTGTTATGTTTCCAACTAATGGCACAACTGTACAAGTCAGATTCCAGAATGAAAACTGACTTCATAGATCATTTGTTTAAATTTTGCTGTTGGTTACCATGGTTAATTAGTCATTTAAGCATATTCTGTTTTAAATGCATTCACGGGATAAGGGCGTCACTGACTAGGCCAGCATTCATTGCCCATCATTCATTTCCCAGAGGACACTGAAGAGTCAACCACATTGACTGGAGTCATATGAAGGCTAGGTTAGAATGGCAGATTTCTTTCCATAGAGAACAAAAATGAACCAGATGAGCTCTTCTGACAATCAACAATGGATTCATAGTCATCATTAGACATTTAATTCCAGATTTGTATTGAATTCAGTTTCCACCAAGTGCCAGGGCAGGATTCAAAGCCAGGTCCCCAGAACATTACCTGGGTCTCTGGGTTAACAGTCCAGTAATAATACCACTAGGCTGTTACTTCCAAAACATATTCACACAAAGTGTTCTCAAAGTGAGAACACAGGTGTTCTCACCAACAGAACATAAGACAAAGAATTAAAGAAAAAAAAACATTTCTTTGTGTTTCCCTACACCACCCATTACAGGTACTCAAGTCCAGAGAAAGTTTAGTCCTTTCTTGGGTTTCTCCAAAACTGACTCCTTCTAGTTGCTTCATTTTTGAACTGTCCAAACTATATTTTTTTCATTTGCTTGTGAAATGTGAATGTCACTGGCTATACCCATCTAAAATTATCCACCCCTCATTGTTCAGAGGACAGTTAAGAGTAAACTAAATTGTTGTGGTCTGGAGTCATTTGTAGGCCAGACGAGGTAAGATTGGCAGATTTCTTCCTGTACGGAACAATAGTGAATCAGATGAGTTTTAATTAAAAGACTTTTTCACAAGCCCTCTTCGAACATGATTTCATGCACCTTCCACAATTCTGATGACCTAAACATTTTCACATCTAACAGCCTGAAGATTTTCGTCTCAAACTAGGTTCATGTTCACTTCACTAGTTCTGATGAAGAGTCATACTGGACTTGAAAGCTTAACTCTGTTTCTCTCTTCACAGAAACTGCCTGGCCTGCTGAGTTTCTCCACCATTCCTTGTGTTTGTTTAAGGTATGTTATATTGATCCCAGAGTGAAGGGACATCTTGTGAAGAGACATTCAGGGGCCTTACTTGTTGGAGTTTAGAAGAATGAGAGATGATTTTATTAAAAAATACAAGATTCTCAGGGAAATTATGGGAAAAAAGCAGGAAAGTGCACTTAAGGATTATCAGATCAGCCATGATCTTATTGAATGAAAGATTAGACTCGATGGGCTGAATGGTCAACCTTTGCACCTATGTCTTTTAGTCTTATGGCCCTTGTTCCTGGGAATGCAGGGATTTTCTTATGAGGAGAGGTTGCAAATATTGAGCTTGTACTCATTGGAGCTTAGAAGATAGGAAGGAGATATTATTGAAAATCATAAGATTCTCAGGGACTTAACAGTGTAGATGCTGAAAGATATTCTTCCCTTTGTGGGAAAGCCAGGATTAGAAAGCATAATCTCAGAGTGAGAGGTCTCCCATTTAAAATACAGATGAAGAAGAATTTCTTCTCTCAGGGTGTAGTGAATGTGTGTAATTTGTCATCACGGAGAGCTGTAAGGGCCGGGTTATTAAGTATTTTCAAAGTTGAGATAGATGTTTAGTGGTAAGGTTATAGGGAAAAGGAGTGGAGTTGAGGATTATTCGATTAGCCTTGAATTGTCTTATGGCTTAGACACTAAGCAAAAAACAAAGACTCTGCAGTGCAATGACTGGTTGCCTCTGAAGTGAACTGTCAAACTCCTCTTTGGAGAGAAACTAAAACTTGCTTCTGAACTCGACTCTTTATTTTTCTTGACTGAACTCTGAGTTCTCTGCTCTGATGTCAAAGTAAAACTTAATGCACTTGCACTACCTGTCGTAAAACCAAAAGCGTAAACAGTTTATTCCATTAACACTCTAGGGAACTCTCAAGATTTTGTTTAATATTAATCTTTCTCAAGATTCATGTGTCGCCATGGAGCTGGTGCATTCAGCTCACTGTTCCAGAATAACTTTCTGACATTTTGTTTAAGAGAAATCTTGACAGCACTAAAACACAACCAAATGTCTCTGTTTTTAAAACAATATGGAGTTCCAAAAAATGATGCACTTCTTATCAAATTGTTACATCAGCTCAATTGGCAGATGAGTTGTCAGAGGGTCAACTTTCACCTGCAGTATCCATTGTGCCTGCAGATGGTGCTATGATCGGGATCAACTCACATAAATGCAATGTAAGCATTAAATCTGGCAAGGAAACTTCAAAGTCAGTGTTTCAAGAACTATTGTGGTATAGTGATAATGTCCCTACCTCTGGACTCTATTCCCACCTGCTCCAGAGATGTGCAACACCCCTCCTGAACAAGTAGATTAGAAATATTTCAAAGTCAATGGGCAGCAAAGTCAAAGTTAGTGGGTGGCACGGTGGCACAGTGGTTAGCCCTGCTGCCTCACAGCGCCAGAGACCCGGGTTCAATTCCTGCCTCAGGCGACTGACTGTGTGGAGTTTGCACATTCTCCCTGTGTCTGCGTGGGTTTCCTCCGGGTGCTCCGGTTTCCTCCCGCAGTCCAAAATTGTGCACGTTAGGTGAATTGGCCATGCTAAATTGCCTGTAGTGTTAGGTGTAGGGGAATGGGTCTGGGTGGGTTGCGCTTCGGCGGGTTGGTGTGGACTTGTTGGGCCAAAGGGCCTGTTTCCACACTGTAAATAATCAATGGGAAGTGGAAACATTTAGATCCACTTGGTGGCCAAACATCTATTTTGCAAGTTCCAAAGCGGTGCATGTGCAGTAGCGGTGCATGTGCAGTAGCAATGCAGTGTCCACTTGTAGAAATTGTAAACCTTCACATACCATTAGTGGTAGGAGTATGGAATTGGCTTTCATAACTGGCAATTACTGCTAGTTCACATTGCTGTGCAAACATTCACTTCAGGAACTAACATAAATTTCTCCTCAAACTGAATTGCTGTCAATCTCTATCAAATGGCTAGAGTCACTGTATTTTAATGTAAAATACCTGCATCAATTGCCAGTTTGGAATCTGAGGGTGATAATTTTGTTATCAGGTATTAAGAGCCATCAGATAAAGCAAAGAGTTCATGTGGTCAGGTCATAGATCAACTGTGATCACACTGAATGGGATGGAATGGATACAAGAAGCTATATAGCCTGCTGATTTTCCTATGCCTTACCCAATATCTGCATCCATCTCAAGAACTCTCCGTGAACTGTGCTCTTCTGGATATATAGTCCACGTGAAGAGCATTTCCTGTGGAATTGTCCTTGACCATGATTGAGCTTGCTGGGACAACGTGCCTATTGCTGCATCAATATTTTTCACGGCGACAGTTTGAAGATATAAGCTTGTGCTCATTTTAGTTGTTTTAATGTAGCAGAAGTCCCAAGGTGGTCAACAATACAAAAATAAATCAGAACCCATTGCCCTGAAAAGGCTTAATCACGACTTGACAAAATTGAAGATTTGGACCATAAAGTTAATCGCTTTTATTAACTACAAATTAAATGGAACTAGGATGGAAAAATTGAGTTGTGGGTCAGTAATGATCATATTGAACGATCTAACCCTACACCTAACACTACTCCTTACCTAGGATGTAATGCATCTTGAAAATAAATCATATATCTTGAGCGCAAACAGATAGTGCTACTCCTCCAAAAAAAACTCTGTGTATTTCTGACCATTGGACTTTAACACTAACCACATGGTGCTGCAGGTTGGAGGCAGCACTGCACTTGATTACCTGAAGAGGCTGTAAATGTAACTTCGCCTGCAGGAAATCTGGGAACAAACCTTGCAGAAGGCTCATGAAGGCCCTGTGCCCCAGTATCCTGACAAGCAACTCAGCAGAAAGTAAGTGAAGTTGCAAAGAGCAAGAATAAGCCACATCTTCACTGTGACCCCACCTCTACTCACCCTTGGCCAAACACCAACAAGCATCTCTTGACCAGCAGGGCTCCTTTTTCAGATAAACATTCCCTTGTTCCAATCTTTAGACACCATCAGCATTGTACTGTATGAGCAAACATGGGAAGGTTACGCTCAGGAAATGATATTAACCAATTAAACTGCAGGCAGCTCAATATCAATATAAACACACTGCAACCTGAAGTGACCATGTGGTGTTTGCCATATTGGTTAATGATTTTATTAGGAAATCCCGCACTTGCATCATGAGTATGACCTGATAACTTTTGCTATTTACCTTTACTGGTGGCTCAATGCTGAGTATTTTGTCCAATCAGGGGCTAGCTGGGTGACAGGCGGAGGGGATAAACTGCCACAAGGTAAATATTTTATCTTATTGAGAGAGATTTGAAGTGATGCCATAGACACTGAGCATCAAAACATTACATGTCAGCTGGTTATTGAACGAAGTGGTGATCGAAACCCAGCATAAAGCACACTCACTCCATTACATTCATCCACAGCGTGTGTTTGAACAGATTCCTTTATATTTATTTAACCTTGGAGAATTGGAACCATATTCTTTCAGGTATATTTCCATTTGGTTGGAAACATAATGAAAAGAATGATGCTGGTTTTGGTCAAAGTGTTTGGTTCAGAGTTTAAGAAAGGTTTCTATGGCATCTTTCACCAGTTCAGAAAGTCCCAGAGAGCTCTATGGCCAATCACACGATCTTGAAATACAGACACTGTTGTAGCGCTCAGGAGTTCTGTTCACAATAGACACTCAATGGAGTGGGAGGGTGGGGGCACTCTATGAGAGACATGCCTGAAAAGCATGTAAATGACATATGGTAGTCCAACTTATCTGATACTCTGTCATCTGATACTCTGCCAAATGGTGCTCCATTTGGGAGTGTATTCATTTTCAAGCATTCTCTCACTGATTTATTGCTCTGGGGTATGGAGGGCACATGTCAGAAATGGGGGAACAGTTGTGAGAGAAAAAGGTAAGGGCTGAGGGTTAAGGTTTCTAATATTCACATACGGAACTGGGGCAATTATCCGGCAAACTGAAGCGCAACATCTAATCTCTCCACCTCAGCATCTGCTGCCTTCATGCCCAGCTTGAAATTTATTCAGCAGGTGGCATGTTTCACTGCAGCCCCCTACCACCCCAACCCTGCGCTCATCATCACTCCCTAAATGGGCTAAATGCTGGCAAATGGGGCTAGATCAGTGGACAGGTTTTGAGGAGCACGTACAAATCAGAAGTGTGATGAAATACTCCCACATTGCCCGAATCAGTGCAGCTCCAATAACACTCAAGATACTCAACATCATGACTAAACAGCCCATTTGACTTGCACCCTATCTCACATCTCCAACATTCACTCCCTTCACCACTATTGCACAGTAGTGTACTATTTACAAGATGCACTGCAACAACTTACCAAGGCTCCTTCCAACCCTGATAGTACTTCAAAGGACAAGGGCAGCAGTTAGATGGCAACATCACCACCTGCAAAACACTCAAGAATCTGACTTGGAAATATATCATTGTTCCTTCAGCGTCACTGGATCAAAATCCTGAAAGCCCCTCCCTAAAGACATTATGGATTGACCCACACCAAATGGGCTGCAGTGGTTGCAGAAAGCAGCTCACTACCACCATCTCAAGGGCAACTAGGGATAGGCAATAAATCCTGGTCTAGCTAATGGAGCCTACATCACACGAAAGAATAAAAATAACCTCCAATGTATTGGAAAATGTGACAAATAAAGGTTTAGAAAACATCCCAAACTTTCCCTTGGAGAATAAATGACGCCAATATGCTTCTGTAAACTCAGGGAGTGATGCCCAATTGAGTTCTTGCAGTTATCTGCCATTACTTTTGCATATAAACTCAATGTGAATGTTTTTTTTTGAGTTTCCCCAGCTCTTCTGTCAAAATTACCACAAACAAATGGGAGAGCCTCCTGTTTCAGGCTTTATCTTCCAACATATGTGAGGGAAATAAATCACTATTCCCGTATCCAAGTGCACATTTACTCTGAGTCATTTTGATAGATTATTTTGAAAGTTGTTCGTTACCAGAACAGCTAATCCTGTTATTTATGTTACGGTTGTTTATGGAACCTCTTTGCCAGTTTAAAATTGGCTGATGAAATTTCTGACATTAAAACAGTGACTATACTTGAAAGGGAACTAAACAAGAAATCAGCAGGAGTTACGCTGAGAGCGAGTATTTTTTCATGGAACAGTCTATATGAGCTCCTTGCAGTTGCTTCCAACTGAATGTGTGCAGTGTGTTAGCTAATAGAGTGGCAGGGATCAAGAGCTAGGACACGCAGTTTTTTGGACGTGGTGGACATCCTGATGGTAAAGATCCAGCGAGTCATGCTTGTCCTTCACTTAACAGATTGTGAGAATAATTTCACTTCACCCAGACAGTCCCTCTCTGTTTCTCCCTTTCACACCCTCATATTGTTCTCCTCTGAAATGTCATCCAGGCCAAGAAGCATCACTAGCAAGATGCCTACAACTTTTCTCCTGGTGACTCCCATAACGTGAACCTTTATATCAGGTGAATAGGGCCTCAATAGGTCTTGATTACTATTGAAGCTTCACTGGTGTGAGTCATCTTAGCTCACCTCAACTCTGTGAAAGACATGTTCCGTTGAAAGCACATGATCAGTTTGTTTTGCATAGTCAATAAGGAGAGACCACATTCAGGGTCAAGCATCACCCAAGTGACTGTGTATTTCTGATATTTTGGAGCAGCGTGGGAATTTGGTGCAGAGGGGACGAGGTGCTTTATTTTTGCTTTTTTTAGTTCATAGTTTGGAGGGTTTTGTTTTAACAGGATAAAATTAAAGCCCAGGGTCAGGGCCCAACACAAAACAAAGAGTGACATCACAGGAAATCCATAACTTCATTGATTGGTAATAGCTGTCATTTACTACTTATCATAAATTGCTTGCAGCTTAAAGGTACATTGGAGAAATATTTTATTTATTAAAAGCTAAAAGACTAATTGGATTTTTTTAAAAATTAAGAACAAAATGAGTACAATAGATTTATAGGGCCAGGCAATATGTTGTACCAACATGATGAGGGAATGAGTGCATCCCATTGTGGTTCATAGTGACCATATCTGTAGTAAGTGTAGTTGCTTAAGGGATTCCACGTCAGAATTAATGTCCTGAAATCTAAGCTTTGAACATTAGCAAGGGGAAGAGCTATCTGGACACTGTATTTCAGGAGGCAGTCACACTCCTTAGATTAATTACCTCAGGGATGGGAGAGTGTGACTACAAGCAAAGCAGGTAGTTCTAAAGGAGTCTCAGCCTCTAAGCTTGTCTAACAGGTTTGAAATTCTTGCTCCCTGTGTGGATAACAATGGGAGCTGTGGAGAGGAAGACCAAACTGACTAGAGGTAGCTGACCACGGTGCAAGAAGCAACTCAAGAATGGAGAGAAAAGAGAAATGCAGTTGCAATCAGGAATAATATGGTCTGGGGAATAGACAGTGTTCTCTGTGACCAGGATTGAGAGTCCTGAAGACTGTGTTGCCTACCTGGTGCCTGAGTTCAGGAATCTCATCTGGGCTGCACAGGAACTTGGAGTGGAAGGGCAAGGATCCAGTTGTTGCTGTCCACATAGGTATCAGTGATATAGGTAGAAAGAGGAAAGAGGTTCAGCTGAGGGAATATGAGCAGTTGCGAGGATTGGGGGGCGGGAAGCGAAGTTAAATAGCAGAACTAAACAGTTAAAGCTCTGGATTGCTACCTGAGCCACAAGTTAACTGGCATAGAGTTCAACAAGATGAAAGAGGTAAATATCTGGCTCACAGACTGGTGTGGGAGAAAATTAGTTTGAATTCATGGGACAAGTACTGGGGAAGGAGGGAACCGTTCAGAAGGGACACCGAGTCCTGAAGAATTGCATAACTCAGTCTTTAAATTCAATCATGGGTTTTGTGTGCACATCCATGTGTTGTGTGTGAGCGTGCATGCATGTCTGTGTGTGTGTCTGTGTGTGTGCATCTGTCTATGTATGTGTCTGTGTGCCTGTGTGTGTGTGTACGTGTCTGTGCATGTGTGTATGTATGTCTGTGAGTGTCTGTGAGTATGTGTGTGTGTGTACATGTTGGTGCGTGTGTATCCATATCTGTGTGTGTGTCTGTGTGTATGTCTGTGTGTGTGTGTATTGATGAGGCTGATTTTACCAGAGACAGAATGTATGAATGCTATACTGCACCAAGGAACCATAGAAGTGTAGAGAAATTTGATAATAGAACAAACGTAAAGACTTTGTAGCTCGTTGCATATAACATTTGGAATAATGTAAACAAGCTGATTGGACAAGTTAGGGTAAATGAATATTATCTCACACCCAATACAAAACATGGTTACAAGTAAGTCTCAACCCGAAAATGAACATTCAGGGATATTTGACCTTTTGCAAAAACAGGAGGTGGGGTAGCACTGTTAATAAGGGATGAAATGAGAACAGTTGTGAGAGATGATGTAGGTTCAGATGATGTAGAATCCATTTGGGTGGAGGTGAAAAACCAACCTGGAAAAGAAAACATCGGCAAGAGTAATGTACAGACCCCCAAACTGCTGACACTCTGTAGGAAAGTCTAGAAATAAATAATAGGGGCACACAAAAACAAAATATAGCAATAATTATAGGTGACTTTAATCATCATTTTGATTGGGTTAATCAAATTTTAAAGGGTAGTAAATGACAACAAATTCATAGAATGTGTTAGGGATAGTTTCCTGGAGGAATATGTCAGGGAGCCAACCAAGGAGCAGGCCATCCAGGATGTAGTAATGCGTCATGAAGCAGGTTTGATAGGTGACATCACAATTGCTATGACATGGGGTAAACTCTCCTGCTTAATTTAAACCAGCAACACAGAAAAGATTTATCACGTGTAGTAATCTGTGAAAATTTGAGAGGCCAAGAACTATTTAAAGTAAACATTAGCAACTTTATTTCTTAAATTATAACAGAAAATAATTAACTAACAATTATTTACAACTCCTTCCTCTAACCTATCTTTTACTTTCCCCTCTATAATACTGGTCTGATAAAAATCCAAATTAAGGTTTACAAAACAAAACTTCTTATCTCAAGATTTGGAGATGCCAGTGTTGGACTGTGGTGTACAAAGTTAAAAATCACACAACACCAGCTTATTTCCCTCTCTCTTCTCTCTCTTTTCTCTCCCTTTCTTCTCTCTCTCTTTGCTCAGCCAAGAACCTTCTCTCTCTCTCTCTTTTTCCTCACTCTCTCTCCTCTCTCTCTCTTTCTCTTTCTCTCTCCCTCACTCTTTCCTCTCTCTCCCTTTCTTTATCTTCTAACTCCATTTTCCTCAATTGTAATTTAACAGGTTTAATTGGAAGCACACTAGCTTTCGGAGCGACGCTCCTTCATCAGGTGATAGTGGAGGGCTCGATCGTAACACAGAATCTATAGCAAAAATTTGCAGTGTGATGTAACTGAAATTATACATTGAAAAATTGATTGTCTGTTAAGCCTTTCATCTGTTAGAATACAGTGATAGAATACAGTTAATTATTTTCTGTTATATTTTAAGAAATAAAGTTGCTAATGTTTTCACATATTTATATATATCACTACCTTCTCTTTTAATTTCCATCCTGTTAACTTGACTTTGCTGACTAAGTTGCAACTTCTCAAGTTCAAATTCTCTCTCTTTTTACTCAGCTAAGAACTTCCTGTCTCTTTTTTCCCTCTCTCTTCTCTCTCTTTTCTCTCCGTTTCTTCTCTCTCTCTTTGCTCAGCCAAGAACCTTCTCTCTCTCTCTTTTTCCTCACTTTCTCTCCTCTCTCTCTCTTTCTCTTTCTCTCTCCCTCACTCTTTCCTCTCTCTCCCTTCCTTTATCTTCTAACTCCATTTTCCTCAATTGTAATTTAAGTTTTTCTACCTCTACTGCACTTGTCTGTTTCTTTGATACACTTAAGTGTTTGAGTAATTCCTTTACAATTTCAGCTTTACTTTTGTCCTTGGTTAAACCCAAATCTAACTTATTAGCTAATTCTAAAAGTATGGACTTTTTCTTTCCTTCTAAACTTTCTTGGCAAATTTGAGAATCACCTTCAAATCCCAGAACCTCTTTAGCAATATTAAGAGCCATTTCTCTCACTTTTGATTTAATCAACCAGAAATCACCAAAATTAAACAAATTGCCTCACCTATATTTTATTCAAAGATCTAGGAGACTAACCTGCAAGTGTTTGAATCTGCTGGGATTTTTTGTACCCCCAAATCTATTCAAATCTCTCTAAACCAGTTCAAATCCTGACGACGAGCCCCCAAACTGTTCAGACCTGGGGTAAACCCTCTTTTTTAATTTAAACCAGAAACACAGAAAAGATTTTATCCCGTGCAGTAATCTGTGAAAATTTGAGAGGCCAAGAGCTGTTTAAAGCAAAAATTGACAACTTTATTTCTTAAAGTATAACAGAAAATAATTAACTAACAACTATTTACAACTCCTTCCTCTAATCTACCTTTTACTTTCCCCTCCACAATACTGGTCTGATAAAAATCCCAATTAAGGTTTCCAAAACAAAACTTCTTATCTCAAAACCAGGCAGCTTTTGGTTCTTCTCTGTATTTCTGTCTTTTTTTCGTCTTCTTGGGGAGTCTTTTTCACAGGTTACTGATTGATAAAGGTACCATTTAAAAGAGCTATTTTTCGGGCAGTCTTTACATGCTGGTGGCTTGGCAGTTCTCCTCTCAACTGTTCAATTTTTCCCAAGTCTAATACCCCCAAAGCATCAAATTGTGTCATTGGCTTTTAAGATTGTCAGTAGACTAAATTCAAACTGGTTTGGAGTTTGGTATTTTTGGGGTATAATTTAAACTGATTGACCTAATTCAAATCTATTTTTGTCTCCAGGCAACCAGCTCTCCTAACATTTGGACCAAAAGTTTACCTTATACCTTATTTTAGAACACTTGGTACTATCAGGTAGTCCTGTTACGTTTAACTGTTTTAAAGGTACAGTTCACCCACATCTTCATAACACAATAAAAGACCCCCAAGGAAATAGTGATCATAAGTGATCAAGAGTGGGTAGGAAACAACTGTACTTAAATTAGAAAAAGGGAATTACAATGAAATGAGGATAGAGTTAACTAAATTGAACTGGGCAGATAGCTTTGCAAGAATGACTGTAAGTAAGCAGTAGCAGACAATTAAAGAGATAATTGTCACCAAAAATACATTTGACTCAGGAGGAAAGATTCCTAGAGAAGGGTAACCTTAGTTAATCAAGGACATTAAGGACAGTATAAAATTGAAAGAAAAAGGATATGGAGGCAAAGGTCAGTGATGGATCCAAATACTGGGATGAATTTAAAATCGAGTAAAGGAGGACTAAAAAGATAATAAAAAGAGAGAAAATAAACTGAGGTCAAACTAGCGAAGGATATGAAAACTGACAATAAGAGCTTCTTTAAGTATATAAAATTCATAAGATAAGAACCCACAGTGTTGAAAGTAGTATATTGACATTGATAGAACATAGGCTAATGGCAGGAAACATCGAGTGGGGGATAAGCGGTTCTTTTTCAAGTTGGTGACCTGGTGTTTCACAGAGATCAGTGCTGGGACACAACTGTCTACAATATAAAATCATGATTTAGGGGAAGGAAGTGAATGTACTGTAGCAAAATTTGCTGATGATCCAAAGATAGGTGAAAGGTTAGGTTATGAGAAGGAGACAAACAGTTTACAGAAGGACATTGATAGGTTAAATTAAAAGAATAGCAAATGGAATATAATATGGGAAAATGTGAAGCTGTGCATTTTGGAAAGGAGGACAGAAGAATAGTATTATTTAAATGGAAACAAACTGCAGAAAGCTGCGATTTATTTGTGAATGAAACACAGAAGGCTAATGCACAGATTATCAGGAAGGTTAATGGAATGTTGGTTGATATTTCAGGGGAGTTGGAAAATAAAAGAAGTGAACTGTACAACTGCTGAGATCACATCTGGAGCACTGTGAGCTGTTTTTGCCCCATTATGTAAGTAAAAATGTTATATCAGGGAGGCAGTTCAGAGAAGGGTCTCTCAATGATCCTTGGTTGGGAGGGATTGTCTTATGAGCAAAGGCTAAACAGGTTGGAACTCTATTCATTGAAATTAAAAGAATGAGCAGTAGGCTCAAGGAGACATATATGGTTCTTAAGGACTTACCAGGATAAATACTGAGAAGATGTTCCCCCTCATGGGAGATTCTAGGACCAATAGGCACAGTCTCAGAATTCAGGGGCACCAATGTAAGAGTGAGATAAGGAAGAATTTATTCTCTCAGAGGGCTATGAGTCCTTGCCACAGAGAGCTGTAGGGGCAGAGTCCATATATATATTTATGCCTGAAATAGATTCTTGATCAGGAGGGATACTAAGGAAGGGAATTAATACAGTGGAGACTCACACGGATGATCCCTGGAATGGTAGGTCTAACATACGATGAACGGCTGAGGATCCTGGGATTATATTCATTTGAGTTTAGAAGGTTGAGGGGAGACCTAATAGAAACTTCTAAGATAATAAATGGCTTAGAAAGGGTGGACGCTGGGAACTTTCCATTAGGTGGGGACACGAGGACCTATGAGCACAGCCTTAGAATTTGAGGGGGTCAATTTAGAACAGAAATGAGGAGACATTTCTTCAGTCAGAGAGTGGTGGCCTGTAGAATTCATTGCCATGAAGCACAGTGGAGACTGGGACATTAAATTCTTCAAGGCAGAGATTGATAAATTCTTGATCTCGCAAGAAACTAAGGGCAACAGAGAGAGTGCAGGTAAGTGGAGTTGAAATGCTCATCAGCCATGATTGAATGGCAGAGTGGACTCGATGATCCAAATGGCCTTACTTCCACTCCTACATCTTATGGTCTTAAGGTCTTATGGAGGATTAAGGGGCAAATGCAGGAAAGTGAACGTGAGGAAGGTCAGATAGGCCATGATCCTATTGAATGGCAGAGCCAACTTGAAAGGCCAAATAGCTTACTCTTATTTCTACTGCTAATGATCTTACGGTCTGTTGAACAATAACATAGATCAACATGGCATTGACTGTTTTCAGTGAAGCCCTCAAAGAGACTTAGGAGTGCAGGTACATAGTTCCTTGCAATTGGAGTCACAGGTAGACGGGGTGATTGGCACACTTGCCTTCATTGGTCAGTGCATTGAGTGTAGGAGTTGGGAGGTCATGTTGTGACAGTACAGGATATTGGTGAGGCCTCTTTTAGAATACTGCATTCAGTTCTGGTCTCCCTGCTTTAGGAAAGATGTTAACCTTGAAAAGATTTACAAGGATGTTGCCAGGCCTGGAGGATTTCAACTGTAGGGAGAAGCTGAATAGGCTGTGGCTTTTTTTCACTGGATCTTTGGTTACTGAGAGCTGACCTTATGGAGGTTTATAAGCTCATGAGGGGGATGGATAGGGTGAATAGCCAAAGTCTTTTTCCCAAGGAAGGGGAGTCTAAGACTAGAAGGTACTGGTTTAAGGTGAGAGGGGAAAGATGCAGAAAGGACCTGAGGGGCAACTTTTTTACACAGAGGATGGTGTGTGTATAAAGCGAGCTGTCAGAGGAGGTGGTGGAGGTTAGTACAATTACACCATTTAAAATTCATCTGCATGAGTACATGAATAAGCAGCATTTAGAGTGATATGGGTCAAATGCTGGTAAATGGGGCTGGATCAATTTAGAGAAACCAAATGGTCTGTTTCCATTCTGCATATTTTGGTATTCCAAAAAATCATCACCTTGTTTATTCTGTTATGAAGTTGAAGGCATGTCCTGTATTTTTATGAAAGAGTGAATGGTGCTTTGCACTGAGAGCTTACAGGCACCTGTCATATGCCTAACTAGCAGTCTCAGAGTGTACTGGAAAATTGAAAATATGTAACATTTGGCTGTGAAATAGATACCTGAGCGGGTTGCTGTTTTGACTATTTAAATTTAGCCAATCGGTTTAAATTATGCCCCAGGATTCAAAAACCCAATCAAGTTTGAACTTTTTGTTATTGCCAACAGCAAACCAATGAGATGATCCGATGTTTGGGTTATAAAAAAAAGCAGGCATTTTGAAAGTCAGACAGAGAACAACTGTCATCGACAGAGCAACTGTCAGTGACAGAGCAACTGTCATCGACAGAGTAACTGTCATCAACAGAGTAACTGTCAGCGACAGGGTAACGTCATCGACAGAGTAACTGTCAGCGACAGAGCAATTGTCATTGACAGAGTAACTGTCATCGACAGAGCAACTGTCAGCGACAGGGTAACGTCATCGACAAAACAACTGTCATCGACAGAGTAACTGACATCGACAGAGCAACTGTCATTGACAGAGTAACTGTCATCGACAGAGTAACTGTCAGCGACAGAGTAACGTCATCGACAGAACAACTGTCATCGACAGAGTAACTGACATCGACAGAGCAACTGTCATTGACAGAGTAACTGTCATCGACAGAGTAACTGTCAGCGACAGGGTAACGTCATCGACAAAACAACTGTCATCGACAGAGTAACTGACATCGACAGAGCAACTGTCATTGACAGAGTAACTGTCATCGACAGAGTAACTGTCAGCGACAGGGTAACGTCATCGACAGAACAACTGTCATCGACAGAGTAACTGACATCGACAGAACAACTGTCATTGACAGAGTAACTGACATCGACAGAGCAACTGTCAGCGACAGAGCAACTGTCATCGACAGAGTAACTGTCAGCGACAGAGCAACTGTCATTGACAGAGTAACTGTCATCGACAGAGTAACTGACATCGACAGAGCAACTGTCATTGACAGAGTAACTGTCATCGACAGAGTAACTGTCATCGACAGAGCAACTGTCAGCGACAGAACAACTGTCATTGACAGAGCAACTGTCATTGACAGAGTAACTGTCATCGACAGAGTAACTGACATCGACAGAGTAACTGTCATCGACAGAGTAACTGACATCGACAGAGTAACTGACATCGACAGAGTAACTGTCAGCGACAGAGTAACTGACATCGACAGAGCAACTGTCAGCGACAGAGTAACTGTCAGCGACAGAGCAACTGTCATTGACAGAGTAACTGTCATCGACAGAGTAACTGACATCGACAGAGCAACTGTCAGCGACAGAGCAACTGTCATTGACAGAGCAACTGTCATTGACAGAGTAACTGTCAGTGACAGAGTAACTGTCAGCGACAGAGCAACTGTCATTGACAGAGTAACTGTCATCGACAGAGTAACTGACATCGACAGAGCAACTGTCATCGACAGAGCAACTGTCATTGACAGAGTAACTGTCATCGACAGAGCAACTGACATCGACAGAGTAACTGACATCGACAGAGTAACTGACATCAACAGAGTAACTGTCAGCGACAGAGTAACTGACATCGACAGAGCAACTGTCATTGACAGAGTAACTGACATCGACAGAGTAACTGACATCGACAGAGTAACTGTCAGCGACAGAGTAACTGACATCGACAGAGCAACTGTCATTGACAGAGTAACTGTCAGCGACAGAGCAACTGTCATTGACAGAGTAACTGTCATCGACAGAGTAACTGTCATTGACAGAGTAACTGTCATCGACAGAGTAACTGTCATCGACAGAGTAACTGACATCGACAGAGCAACTGTCATCGACAGAGCAACTGTCATTGACAGAGCAACTGTCATTGACAGAGTAACTGTCATCGACAGAGTAACTGACATCGACAGAGCAACTGTCAGCGACAGAGTAACTGTCAGCGACAGAGCAACTGTCAGCGACAGAGTAACTGTCATCGACAGAGTAACTGACATCGACAGAGTAACTGTCATCGACAGAGTAACTGACATCGACAGAGCAACTGTCAGCGACAGAGTAACTGACATCGACAGAGTAACTGTCATCGACAGAGTAACTGACATCGACAGAGCAACTGTCATTGACAGAGTAACTGTCATCGACAGAGTAACTGACATCGACAGAGTAACTGTCAGCGACAGAGTAACTGTCAGCGACAGAGCAACTGTCATTGACAGAGTAACTGTCATCGACAGAGTAACTGACATCGACAGAGTAACTGTCATCGACAGAGTAACTGACATCGACAGAGCAACTGTCATTGACAGAGTAACTGACATCGACAGAGTAACTGTCAGCGACAGGGTAACTGTCATCGACAGAGTAACTGTCAGCGACAGAGTAACTGTCATCGACAGAGCAACTGTCATTGACAGAGTAACTGTCATCGACAGAGTAACTGACATCGACAGAGTAACTGTCAGCGACAGGGTAACTGTCATTGACAGAGTAACTGTCAGCGACAGAGTAACTGTCATCGACAGAGCAACTGTCATTGACAGAGTAACTGTCATCGACAGAGTAACTGACATCGACAGAGCAACTGTCATTGACAGAGTAACTGTCATCGACAGAGTAACTGACATCGACAGAGTAACTGTCATCGACAGAGTAACTGTCATTGACAGAGTAACTGTCAGCGACAGAGTAACTGACATCGACAGAGTAACTGTCAGCGACAGAGTAACTGTCATCGACAGAGTAACTGACATCGACAGAGCAACTGTCAGCGACAGAGTAACTGTCATCGACAGAGCAACTGTCAGCGACAGAGTAACTGTCATCGACAGAGTAACAGTCATCGACAGAGCAACTGTCAGCGACAGAGCAACTGACATCGACAGAGCAACTGACATCGACAGAGCAACTGTCATTGACAGAGTAACTGTCATCGACAGAGTAACTGTCAGCGACAGAGCAACTGTCATTGACAGAGTAACTGACATCGACAGAGTAACTGTCAGCGAAACACTCTCTATCAATGTTATGTTTTTCATATGAACCATCTTCGCAGTAACCGAAAGAAGATGACCCAGGGAGATTTTCAGCAGAAAGAAGAAAGCTACCAGAGCTGACAGCCTGTGCAGTTTTGAAATTAAATTGATGGAATTTTAATGTGGGTTTTTATTGGAACAGTATATTGTTATAGAGTTGGAGACAAATAACAAGCATTTCAGAGAAAGGAGGCTTAGACTTATAAATTGTTGTTGTTTAATGTTCATTTTTAGAGTTAATGAATAAACTGATATTTTTTCTTTAAATAGTTGAATTTGGGAGTTCTCTGTCACTCACTCATTAACAGATTATGAGGCACGGTGAACGTTTCTGGGTGTTTGGTTGAATTAACAGAAGGGTTTACTGCTGTATTGTAACAATTCCCAAACAGCTAGTCAATGAGGGCCAAGCTGTCGCACCAAAAGCCATGTAGCCTGCTTAATGAACACTCAGAGTGTTCTAAGTAGTAATCAAGGCACAAACTGAGTCTCTTCGGGGTTTAAGGTTGGGGGTGGATTGGGGACAGGGTGGGGGAGAGGGGGAGGTTGCAGATTGTCATTCCTGCAACAATCATCAATTCCTTTAGTTAGTTTCTGCCGTGTGCTCAACAAGGGCTACATCCACATTTTGACTGTCCCGATCTCCCTGGATGGTCTTTAGCCATTGAGTGCTTAGCCATTGCTATAACATTGGAAAGTCTCACAATGTTGGTCTTTGTGACAAGGTTACTATGCCCTTGAGTTTTTTTTTCCAGAGGATTTGAAAGATTTATTGGGGCCTTTTTTGTTTACCCCTAACAATAATGCCTCTGGACTAATCCTTTCATGTCTTAAAAAATGGTACAATCAAAGGGGAGTGGCCAGCTAGATGTGTCGCTGGCCTTCATTGAGGTAAGAGTTTTTGATGCAGTTCAGCAGCAGTGTGTGTGAAGAAAGGCTGCTGGGGCTAGTCCAGCCGGGTACTCTCTCTCTCTCTCGCTCTCTCTAACTTCAAGCCGGTAAGTCCTGGTTTGTTTCATTTTTACTCTTTGTGTTAAGGGATGTGTTTTTTGGGACTGTTGCAAGTATTTTTGGAGCAGCATCAGTAAGTTGGGATAATCTGTCAGGTTTTGGATAGAATAACTTATCTGGTATTCTATCTTCTGTACTTTGTATTTCATTCCATAATTTTTAAAGTAAATTCTGTTTGTTTAAACAGATCAGCTAAGTCACTCCTGGAATATCCACTAGACGCTTACCTAAATCAAATAGCAAAGTTACGGCCTGGGCTGCCTGCTTAAAAATGTTTTGAGGGTTCAGGCCTGGTCCATAACACCTGCACATCTCAGGACACTACAGGTAATTTAATGTGCCCAATCCATCTAATCTGCACGTCTTTGGACAGTGGAACCAAAGGACCTGGGGAAAACCCATGCAGACACGGAAGAACTTGCAAACTTCACACTGACAGTCACCCAAGGCTGGAATTGAACCTGGGTGTTCAGTGCTCAACTTCAATGCTGCCCGTAAATCTATCCTCATCACTAAAATTTCTCATTTCTGGGGCCATCCTAGTAAATCACTTCTGCATGGTCTCCAGTGCATTCGTATCTTTCCTATTATGTGGCATCTGCGACAAGACTCTAGCTGAGGTTTAACAAGTGTCTTACACAAGATCAAAATCACCTCATTGCTCTTGTACTCTAAACCCCTATTCATGAAGCCGCAAACACTGCTTTATTTAGTGGCAGCAGCTGTGGAGAGATAAACTGAGTTAGCGTTTTGAGTCCAGTGAATCTTCTTCAGAACTGAAAGCATCTGATATTTATGCAGAGGACAGGGAAGGGTTGGAGAGGTGGGAGGAGGGTTGCTGTAAGTGGTGGCGGAGAAGTGAGTTGAAAAGATGAGGAGGCTAGCCAGAGAGAGCCTGAGCCTTTTATAATTCTTCATCATATATCCTGAAAAGGCATGACTACACCCACTGAAAGCCTGGACTGATATGGGAGCTGGGGCCAGTATGACTTCGCTACACATCCTGCAGCTTATGAGAGACTGTCTCACAGCCTAGAATAGTCCAATAATTCTGCACATTGGTAAATCACACTGCCATGCCAATACATTAGCTCATCTTCACTTTGCAAAATCTTCGTTCTTTTAGACACTAATCATCCAGCAGTAATCGGACTACCAATATCTTGGTACAGTCACAATTCAAGAAATTTAAACACTTCCCACTGTGGAGGAACAGACCACACAAGACACAATCAAGTCAATCAAAGATCTGCACAAAATGATTTTGAAGCAAAATATAAGCCAGCTGCTAGGATGATTATTTCTGATATGGAGAGCACACAGTTCCATCCGTACAAATATCAAGATATTCCCCTTGGTGTTTTGTCTAATGAAGTTGAAGATGTTCTCAAGGTTGTTACACTTTGGCCAGAGCCAGTGTGAATATCTGTACTAGCAATTTCCAAAGATAAGCAACTATGAGAGTTGTAAAAGTTGATTATCCAGCAATGGCCTGACAAGTATTTAAGAAGTACCTCAGAAGATTTGCACATCTTGAGCAGACAAAGATGAATGTGATGTATCACGGCAAGTCTCAAGGGCAAACAAGTCCTGTATGAAAACATCCTGGAGAGGGGTCTCTGGATTCAAAATGTTAACTCTGCTTTCTCCTCACAGAAGATGCCAGACCTGCTGCGTTTTTGTTTTTATTTCAGATCACCAACATGCACAGTTCTTTGTCGTATTTTACCTATACCAAAAACATTGCATCATGATATAATTTGCATGTTACATGGGAAAGAGGAATATTGAAAAAGGCAGCTAGCACATGACCCTGTGTATGAGCCAGATGAGTCAGAATATTCAATAACTTGTGAATGTTTGTATGAACTAAACATATCAACCTCAGAGGGAGAGTCTCCATTCACATGATGTTCATTCACTGCTTGGACTCAACTCACAACAGACCTATTCACTGTGCATCCTCATCCATATTAGATCCTTGTGACAGATTACTTCTCTAAATGTCCAAATGTTTAGCAACTGAGCACACAATGAATGGTGACCATCACTGACACCATTTTCACCTTATTCATTATCCTGCAGCAGATTGTATTTTACAACAGACCAATGTACTGGAAAACCATTTAAAGGCATGTACTAAGTAGGGGCTGACCCATCTCATATTGTCACCCACTGTATATACTCAAACTAGCAGAACAGATGGTCTGTACGATCAAATCAATGATCATTAAGTGTTAACAACAAAGCAAGATTTTTGCATTGCATTGCTGCACCTCTCTTCAAAACCGATGGAGAAGACAATGACATTCCCAGCACAACTTATGCTCAGAAGGCAAGTGTGAACAACTTTGCCAGTCACCAATTGCCTATCCATTCCAAGACAAAGGATGCTCTTCTTCAAAGACAGAGGAGAATGGAAGAGATACAGGTCAAGTAAGCAGGTCAATAATGATAAAAAACTGTAAATTGGGCAGAGAGTGCGAGTTAGAAATCTATGACTGTGAGATAAAGCTCTAAACAGGAACACATCAATACCAGAAAAGTTTTCTGAAATATACGACCAGCTCAGCCTGTAAAAAGTCATTTGTAATCATGGTGCTGCATTGCAAAAGAACTGAAGCAACCCAGACCAATGTACAGCATACCAGTCACGTACCAAGAGAGTGGGGAAAATTATCTGACAATGATGATTGTGTGATGATGTTGAGTGACAACATCCCGTGGAAAGACACACAAGTTGTCAAATAAGTGCAAAAGGGAACAATGTACATTTCTGACAGACCGATTATCTGATTACGAGATCAGGAGGATATGTCAAACTCCTTATGTTTGAAGCTTGAAATGTTACCTTGCTAAACTATAGGTTTGCTGTTTGTAAAATTCTCAAAGTGACAACACATGCCCCATGTGCAACTATATATATCTGTTCGGGAAAACAGAAAGAAACAAAAGGATCACAGTCAGTATGAGGAATATAGGAACAGGAGTAGGCTATTCAGCCTATTGAGCTATCCTGGTATTTAATATAATGATGGTTGATCAAACACTGCCTTTTATCCACACAAGGAGTGAGTGAGGACTGCGGTTGCTGAGAGTCAGGGTGAAAAAGAGTGGCACTGGAAAAGTGCAGCAGGTCAGACAGCATCCGAGTAGCAGGAAGCTCAATGCTTTAGGCATAAGCCCTTCATCAGGAATCTCATTAGGAATGTCATTCCTGATGAAGGGCTTATGCCTGAAACGTCGACTTTCATGCTCCTTGGATGTGCTTTTCCAGTGCCACCCTTTTCAACTTTTATCCACACTATCCACATAACCCTTTATGCCATTGATAACCAAACATCTATCAACCTCAGGGGTTGAGAATCTAGATTTTATGTAGCATCATCCTATTTTTGAATAGTGACTTTTGTGCACTATACCTGAGACACGCCTGATTAATCTTGGTTGCACTCCTGCTATACCAACAATATCTTTCCTGAAGTTAGGAGACCGAAACTTGCACGGTAGTGCATTCTCTTTACACACTATCCCTCACTAAAATGGAGGTGAGGGAATTCATGGAGATGAGCAAAGAGAGAACTGTGCAAAAATCAAGGGTTCTCAGCTTTTGTGGAAGTGTGAAAGATTGCACTGCAAGGAAGTAGCCTACACACATCAGAAACCCCAGTTTTCTTCAATCAGCCTGGCATAAATTTAGCAGAAACTGTGTTTAAACATTGACCAATGAAGAGAGATCTCCATACACTGAGGAAATTCAAATCCTTCTGAACGGCTACAGAGTCAGAGAGTCATGGAGCCATACAGAATGGAAACAGATCCTTTGGTCCAACTCATCCACACTGACCATGTTCCCAAACTAAACTAATCCCACCTGCCTGCATTTGGCCATTATCCCTCCAAGCCTTTCCTATTCATGAACTTATCTAAATGTCTTTTAAACGTTGTAACTGTGCTGCATCCACCACTTCCTCTTGCAGTTCATTTCACATACGAACTGCTCACCGTGTAAAAGTGTTGCCCCTCATGTCCTTTTCAAATCTTTGTCCTCTAATGTGCCCCCTAGTTTACAACTTGCCCCACCCAAGGGAAATGAGCTTTGCTGTTCACCTTATCTGTGCCTCTCATGATTTTATAAACCTCTTTAAGGTCACCCCTTAACCTCCTACACACCAGTGAAAACAAAAGTCCCAGCCTACTTTTCCAACTCAATCCCTACATATTGTAAGACTGTTGCTAATTTGAACAGCAACTCAAACTGTAGAATCTTATCTCAGGTTCTCTAGATTGGTTTTCTGGGAAGATAACCACGACAGAAGGATTCCCAATCCACGTGTGGACCTGCCTGGCTAGTGCCAGGTTAATGATCGTGTCAACAAGGGCTGACTCACATTGCCAACATGGTCTGATTGGTAACACAACCACCACTGCGTTGCTGAGTTGATTATTGCCAGATTAACCTGTTCCAACCACAACAAGATCCAAACCTTGAGAATCAAATACAGATATATGCACAAAAGCCAGAACTTGTAGCATCACTTACAGGCCTGCATTCAAAGCCATCAATATTGCATGTTGCAGTGCTCCTTCTGCTGAAATACTGTTCGAGAACGGAAAGAACAGAGGGAATGGACAAGAGCTTTCATCGTCATAAGAAAATTCCCATCTTAAGAAGTGCCTGATGAAATACATTCTTTTTAAAAAAATAATCAGATGACTTTGTGCGATACAAAGTGCAAATGTGTAATGCAAATATTTGAGTTTGCAGCAAAAGGGGAGTGGGTCTTATTAGTGCTCAAAGAGCCAGCACAGACAAAATGAGCCAAATAGTCATCTTTGATCCATGATATTACGCCAAACCTCTCAGCCGGGAGATACAGGTTCAAGTCCCACCTGTCCTAGATATTGTAATAACAATTCTGAGCAGGCAGATTAGAAAATATCTTAATCGTATGATTCTATGCATCCTCCTAGTGTGACAGCGAACCTTACAGTCAGAGGGATGCTGAACTTTATCCACATTCAGTCCGTGCTGAATTAATCTATTTATTGGTCAAGGAAACTGCAAGACAGAGGTTATAACTTGCAATACCACCCCTGGATGAAACATGACTTTTTGCTCTTGATTAACATCTAGTGAGCCCTTGCTAAAAACTGCATGTGTGGAACTATTATATAGAAACATAAATGGATAGCTGCAATATTCCTCCTCCATTTGTCCAGCAGCTTATTAACATTGAAGGGAAAATTTTAAGCCCAGTTCCATTTATCGACACCAGTTTCCAGTACATCATGAAGTATGAAATTGACTGGAAAATTGCTCTATGAAATGAAATTTTGTTTTTGTTTTATTTCCAGTGGCTTCAGCAGAAATAAGGTTAGCAATAGATTTAAAACTGACTGCTAATTCACTTTCACCCATTTTATATTGTTGTGCAAATGACAGCAATGTTGTCTACTACATGTAAAATCAAAGGGAAAATTCAAGAAATTCCTTAAATAAAAGCAGAAAGTGCTGGAGAAATTCAATATTTCTGGCAGCATCTGTGGAGAAACAGAATTTTAATGTTTCAAACCCGACATGACTTCTTCACAACCATTTCTTTTCTCATTATAATTTGATTTCATTTTTAAGGCTCTTTGAGGAGAATAGAAATAAAGAGGTGAAAACGCAGGTGGCACAGTGGTTAGCACTGCTGCCCCAGAGCGCCAGAGACCCGGGTTCAATTCCCGCCTCAGGCGACTATGTGGAGTTTGCACATTCTCCACATTTCCTCCGGGTGCTCCAGTTTCCTCACACAATCCAAAAATGTGCAGGTTAGGTGAATTGGCCATGCTAAATTGCCTGTAGTGTTAGGTGAAGGGGTAAATGTAGGGGAATGGGTCTGGATGGGTTGTGCTTCAGTGGGTCGGTGTGGACTTGTTGGGCTGAAGGGCCTGTTCCCACACTATAAGTAATCTAATCTAAACATTTGAGGATGTAAGGGAGTTTGCACAGGGCCAAATGAATGGAAGGGTAAAGCATTGTGACAAAAGCGGTTGTCTGTTTCAGAGGAAAAGGATTAGTATGGTTATGGAAGTGAGGAGTGTGGCAGGAAAGGTAATGGACAGATGGAAGGTGAAGAGGCTAGGGCTGAATATGCGATAAGACTTGGGAAGGAATGCATTTTTCATGCAATTTCTAAGCCAAATGAAATGTGTAGCTATTGATGACACCTTTCCTCACCATATTCCACCACATGCATCAGCTCCCAAGGAGCAGCTGGACAGAGTAAATAGAAAATTAAATGGAAAGAAAGACACCTTCGAACGGTGAATATGGGGTGAATGAGGTTATCAGGGAAATTGCGCAACTATTCAGGAGAAGAAAGTCCCACAAATATTTTACATCACACACGCCAAAGTCTCATCATCCCTGCCAAGCAGTTGTGTCTGCTAGATTTGGCTCACATCTCATTCACTGCTGCCAAGAGAACAATGTTTTTCCATATTTCTGCACGATAGTAAATTTTAATATGACCCTGGAGGAGTGGGTTGCAGGATAAGGTCACCATAACATATGAGGCACTTTGCATGCAAATTTTGCCTTGGAAAGAAATTGGGGGTTCCAATGCATTTGTCAATCATTCTCATTACTTGCAATCTTTTGTTTTCCACTTTATCCCACAAAAATGGAAAAAGCTTAGTTGGAGATCTTTGCTGCGGTGCATTGATTTCCAGGGTATCATGGGCACCGATGGCATAGCATTAAGTGTCGGATAAATATGACTACTTCCATCATTTACCTTGATTCTGGTCAATGTTTATCACTCATCAAAACAATGAAAAATGAAATGGCTACCCAGCATGAGGCCCCACTTCACCATCTCAACATGGAAAGAGAGCAGAGAATCTAAACGTTTAGGCTGCAATTTAGGTAAGAGTGCCATTTTTCCAGTCCCTCTATTGAACGTTTCTAACAAATGTCTACACCCAGAAAATGGTTAGAACACACAACTTGTTCCCATGTGGAGCACTTCACATGAAGAAACTAGAAAAGTATTTGAAGAGAAGGGAATTGCAGATCTTTTGATAGAGTTTGATGAAATCAGTCTGGATGACATTTGTGTGGAACATAAATGCTGTGATCTATCAGACCAATGACTGGTTTCTGTAAATATTATGTGATATATTTATTTCCTCACATTTATCAACAGTAAATCAATTTTCCAAATCTGTTTCTGAGCAACAGTCGTAGTGGACTCAAAACATTAACTCTGTATCTCTCTCTCCACAGATGTTGCCATAACTGCTGAGTTTCTCCGGCACTTTGTATTTTTATTTCAGAAGTCCTGCATTTTTAGTACTTTGCTTTTATTTAATTCAATTTTACTGATTTTCTGTCGATCTCTTTGAATGCCTGAATGACCATTATACTGAATATCATCTCTTTCAATGTGTAGACTACTTATAGAGAGTATTACATTTTGTAATTCAGGAATATCTCTTTCTATGATAACAGAAGCATTATATCAACCAACCCACAATATTGACATTTTCTAATCAACGTGTTCAGAAATGTTACTTTATTCCAATAGAGCAAGTGGGACATGAAGTCAGGCCTCTCAGTCCAGAACTAGGGATGCTATCATTGTATCACAAGAACAGTTCAATCCTGTGCATTTGTGTTTAAGCTGGTCCTTCTTATTAGTCCATATGTGTTAATTAATGAAGATAAACATCATCTGGAGTCAAATTGTTATCTGTGAGGGCAGTTTATAGATCGCCAGCTGTTCACACATTCCAGGCCAGTGAAAATCAGCAGAATAGTAAAACGGCACCATTTTGTTATCGATTCATAGAGTTGTTTCGCATGGCATTACAACTTTGGTCCAACTCGTCCATGCCGACCAGAAATCCTAAATTACTCAAGTCCCATTTGCCAGCATTTGACTCATTTCCCTCTAAAACTTTGCTGTTCTCTTGTTTAAAAATTCATATTTTGGGCAATTGGAGCATTTGCTTTGAAATTTAAATTGTCACATGTGGAAGGTATGCATTAAATGCAAGTCTTCATCTTGACCTTGGACAGCAGAGGTCCCTAGAGGTCTCTGTTGGTCATTATTCTTCTCTCTACTCTCACTGCAATTATTAACTCAATTTTTTTAATCCCATTTCCAAATTCCTACCTCATTAGTGGCCACAAATGCCACCACCTAAGAATCTCTTACATATTCAAACCATTCCTATCAATGTGCTGAGTGCAGTTTGGTTTTCATAAGCCCAAACTGACACAAAACCATAACTCTTAATCTTAATAAGTGGCCCCAACTTGGTTAAATGATTGCAAGGAGGTGAAGATGATTTGTCCTGTGTGTTGCGTGTAACAAAATCACGAATGTTCCTTTTTAAGCATGTTTATAATTTGTCACAGATAGGGAAAAAAGGAAACCTTCCCCCGCTGTCTTTAACTGCCACAGATGTCAAGCAGACGGTCTTAGAATGCTCAAGATCTTGCCTCTGATGTTTCTTTCAAATTGGAACGGCGTTTGTTATTTTCCATTCGTCACTGTGTTAGAGGAACTGCTAAAAAAAACTGCACAGTTCGCTCAAATATTATTTCTTTACACTTGGAGGCATTGCACCTGCATCTGTTGCTCTGCACAGGGGCCAGCACTGTAGTCATTTGTCAGCTGTGGTCTGAAAAGTACAACTGAGAATGTTAATCGCTGAACAATTAACAACTGCTGTTTTAGCATAAGGGCTGGTACTTACTTGTACACAGTAATACTTAAGACAGAGAAACAGACTGACCATTCCATCTCTATTCTTTCCGACATCAGAGAGAGTGAGGGGTTTGGGGGGTTGGGGGGTGCAGGTCGTGGAGAGTTTACTGGAAGGGGTCATCTTTTGATTCCCTCAATCCACCTGCTTGACTGCTCCTGTCCATGCTGCTAAGAGTTCCAGGAGTTGTATCTAGTGATGACAATGGAAATGCGATATCTTTTCAAGTCAGAGGGATCAGCGACTTTAAGGAGAATTTGGAGATGATTGAACTCCTATGTACCTGCCACTCTACACAATGGAAGTTAAGGTGGTGCCAAAGAATCCTTACTGAGTTGCTGCAGGACATGGTGTAAGTGTTTTGTCACTTGAGGAAGCGACAAAGTTACTTGATGAGAGAAGGGCTGTAGAAGTCATATACATGGACTTCAGCAAGGCATTTGATAAGGTTCCCCATGGTAAGCTGATGGAAAAAGTGAAGTCACATGAGCTCCAGGGTGTACAGAGGAACCTCAATTACCCAGCATTTGGTTAACCGAATTTCAGATTATCGGGCAAGATTTCAAGGTTCTGATGCTTGGCAAAACTGTGTTACCCGGCATTTGATTATCCAAATTTCAATTATCCGAACAAAATACTCCCCGCCTGTGTCGTTTGGATAATCGAGGTTCATCTGTACTAGCTAGATGGATAGAGAACTGGCTGGGCAGCAGGATACAGACACTAATAGTGGAAGGGAGTCTCTCAAAATGGAGAACTGTGACTAATTTAAGAGCGAACTATACAGTAAATGGAAAAGCCCTGGGGAAAATTGATGCACAGAGAGATCTGGGTATTTAGGACCATTGTACCCTGATGGTGGCAATACAGGTCAATAGAGTGGTCAAGAAGGCACACAGCGTGCTTTCCTTCATTGGACAGGGTATTGAGTACAAGAGTTGGCAGGTCATGTTATAGCTGTAAAGGACTTTGGTTCAGCTACATTTGGAATATTGTGTACAGTTCTGGTCGCCACATTACCAAAAGGATGTGGATGCCTTAGAGAGGGTGCAGAGGAGTTTCAGCAGGATGTTGCTTGGTATGGAGGGTGCTAGCTATGAAGAGAAATTGAGTAGATTAGGATTGTTTTCATTAGAAAAACGGAGGTTGGTGGGGGGGGGGGGACCTGATTGAGGTCTACAAAATCATGAGAGGTATAGACAGGGTGTATAGCTATAAGCTTTTTCCCAGAGTGGGGGACTCAATTACTAAGGGGTCATGAACTAAAGGTGAGAGGGGACAAGTTTAAGGGTGATATGCGTGCAAAATTCTTTATGCAGAATTAGAATCCCTATAGTGTGGAAACAGGCGCTTCGGCCCAACAAGTCCACACCGATCCTCTGAAGTGTAACCCACCCAGACCCATTCCCCTATCACTCTGCATTTCACCTGACTAATGCACCTAACCTACACATCCCTGAACACTATGGGCAATTTAGCACGACCAGTTCACCTGACCTGCACATCTTTGAACTGTGGGATGAAACCGGAGCACCCGGAGGAAACCCACGCATACAAGGGGAGAATGGGCAAACTCCACACAGACAGTTACCCAAGGCTGGAATCAAACCCGAGTACCTGACACTATGAGGCAGCAGCTAACCACTGAGCCACCATGCCGAAGGTGGTGAGTGCCTGGAACACGTTGCCAGCGGAGATGATATAGGCGGGCACGACAAGTGTCATTTAAAATATATCTATACATGAATATGCAGGGAGCAGTGGGATACAGACCCTTAGAAAACAGACGACAGGTTTAGATAGAGGATCTGGATCTGGAAGATTCCTGGTCATGAGGCAGTGCAAAGGAGTGAAGTCAGAGGACTGGCAGAACCTGTCCTCTGATGTTGCTACCCCGGTCAGTGCCATCTCGGTGGAGATAAACAGTAAGCAGTGCCATCAGGACATCAGTGACCTTCTTCGCCAGGTAAGTACCACACTGCCACCTCACACTCACTCTATCTCTGTCACTGTAACTGCGCCCCCACCCATCACATCGAGGCTCACGCTCTAACCCTCTCCCTACGGCCTGCAAAATCTTCCCTCACTCATTCTCACCATCCTCCCCACCTCAACATCTCTACACCACTAACCCTGTACTATGCTGCCAACCCACTCTCTCAGAAAACCTTTCCAACCATCCACCTGCACCAGCAACAGCTGTACCACCCACTTTCACCTCACTCCATCCCTCCCTTTCTCTTACTCCAGGAGAAGTCAATCCACAACAGGGCTGCAGAAAGCTGTTAGACTGCATTTGAAATATGAGCAGTTTTCGGCCCCGTATCCAAGGAAAGATGTGTTGGCCTTGGGAGGGAGTGCAGAGCAGATTCACAAGAATGATCCTGGGCATAAAGGACTCGTCACTTGAGGAGCGGTTGAAGACGCTGGGTCTGTTCTTGATGGAGTTTAGAAGGATGAGGAAGAATCTCACTGAAACGTACAGAATCCTGAGACGTCTGGATAATGTGGATGTAGAGAAGATGTTCCTGCTAGAAGGAGGAACTAGGGCTCAAGGGTATAGCCTCAGTGTGAAGGAATGACCCTCTTGAACTGAGATGAGGAGGATATTTGTTAGCCAGAGGGTGGTGAATCTGTGGAGCTCATTGCCAGAGAGGGCTGTGGAGGCCAAGTCATCGAGTATCTTTATTGCAGAGGGAGATAGGTTCTTGATTAGTAAGTGGTTCAAGGGCTAGAGGAAGAATGCAGGAAAATGGGGGTGAAGACCATATCGGCCATGATCAAATGGCGGAGCAGACTCGATGGACTCAATGGCCTAATTCTGCTCTGATATCTTATGGAGCGAGTCACCCAATATTAGACTTCTCATGTACCAATAGGAGTGAATCCTCACCCTCACAGGAGAAGACAGCAGGAATACCAAAATGTCTAACACCTGCTAGCTGAGGAAATACCCCTCTTCATTCCGGTCACCATTCCCATTAGTCGGTCTGATTCATTACACTCACTCAATCTCTGAGGATGAGCGCACCAAGGCCTCAGAAGAAGCATTGACAAGGCTGTCTCCTGCATGCCCACCAGCCCAGATACTGACACCGTGGAAGGGGAAGGTCACATTTCATAAGTTTAGGTACACAAGCTAGTGAGGACCTCCCTGCAACAGCACCGTAGTTGGCCAAGGAAGTTGCAAATCTCCAGCCTTTTCCATTATCTCTGAACACCATCCAAAAAAAAATCAATGCCATCCTGAATTCTTCAACTGAACCTGCCTCCACCACATTTCCATGCAGTGCCATTTCATACCCTAACTGCATGTTGTGTGAAAAGGTTTTTTTCTCTTACATCACCCTCGCTTCATTTGCATATCACTTTAAAATCTATACCTTCTCAAAATGAG
This sequence comes from Chiloscyllium plagiosum, assembly GCF_037043375.1. Classification (NCBI taxonomy): domain Eukaryota; kingdom Metazoa; phylum Chordata; class Chondrichthyes; order Orectolobiformes; family Hemiscylliidae; genus Chiloscyllium; species Chiloscyllium plagiosum. Next base: position 130,030,889 of record NW_028270141.1, on the reverse strand, counting down.
GTGGTCATTGATGTCTGCCACTTGGAGGTCTTCAGCAAACAGAGAGTCAATGTGTGAGGGTGGCCAGGGATTAGGGACCCCGCTGGTCAGTACCCTGCACAGTGCATGGGTCCATGTGTAATGTTGCTTCCCTGCAAAAGGTGTCATGTCATTGTGTCCTGCAGCCCTGTCCCTCGACAGGTCAGTGTACCTACCCTCTCATCTCCAGGTGTAGTTGCAGCTGCTCCTTCATCTTGACTGCTAATGGAAAAGTAAGTGATTAACTGAGGGTGAAGGTTCTATAGGTATTCTCATTTTCCAAAGATCAAGGAGCCCAGTACAGAGAGTCATAGAGTCACTGAGCACAAAACGTTTCAGTCCAACTCGCCCATGCAAACCAGACATCCCAATTTGACCTAGTTACTTGATGAAGGAGCAGCTCTCTGAAAGCTAGCACTTCCAAATAAACCTGTTGGACAATAACCTGGTGTTGTGTAATTTTTAACTTCGTCCACCCCAGTCCAACACTGGCACCTCTGCATCATGTGCTGAACAAGGCAGAATGGAGAAGTTATGTTGTTAATTAATAATCTCTAAGGTTGCTGAGCATTGGTTTTCAGGGAGAAATGGAACAAGAACTGCACAATCTGATTCACTACACTGAACACTAACTGAATTTAAAATGGATATTGACAACCAATAGCAGTCACTTTGAGCAGCCTTGTTAAAGTTAAAGTGGAGGGGAGGGGGTTTGTCCACACCCATGCAGATGTAGTCAGATTGGGTCACAAAATAAGATTCCCAAGACACATGAATTTACCCAGTTATTGTGTATCAATGGCCTTGTGACACAATGAAATCTAACTTTACGCTCTGCAAAAAACAAAACAGCAAGAAAAAAGCTTTCGAACGTGCAAGCTGCTGGAGGGACAAGAGATATTTTTACTCATTTGCTGTATCAGTATCTCACTTCCTTTCAACTTACTGGAACTCAGGCAGAGAGGGCTTTGTGTTTTGCTGACCGGATGACTGCTGCAATCTCTGGGCATTATTTATCTGGTTAACTTTTGCTGAGACAAATTGTTCCTCATTTGAATTTCACACCATTTTCAAACAGTAATTGCACTTCCTAAGTGCACAATGCATCTCTTGAGTAATCTTTATCCACATACAAAAAGCTACCCTGTCATCATGCTGAACTAAACTGCTCAACTCTCACTCCTTTTCTCACTAGCATTCATTGTGCCTTCAACTTCCTTCATCGTTCTGTTTGACCTATAACCTCATTAAGTTCTGTAAACGTTCAAGATTCTGTGTCTTTCCAACACTGGCCTCCTAACAGTCATTCAGTCATAGAGTCATAGAGATGTACAGCATGGAAACAGACCCTTCAGTCCAACTCGTCCATGCCGATCAGATATCCTAACCTAATCTAATCCCATTTGCCAGCACTTGGCCCATATCCCTCTACATCCTTCCTATTCATATACCCATACAGATGCTTTTTAAACATTGTAATTGTATCAGCCTCCACTACTTTCTCTGGCAGCTCATTCCATACACACACCACCCACCGTGTGAAAAAGTTGCCTCTTAGATCCCTTTTATATCTTTCCCCTCTCATCTTAAAGCTATGCCCTCTAGTTCTGGATTCCCCCACCCCAGGGAAAAGAACTTGTCTGTTTACCTTATCCATGCTCCTCATGATTTTATAAACCTCTATAAGATCACCCCTCAGCCTGGAACACTCCAGGGAAAACAGCCCCAGCCTATTCAACCTCTCCCTTTAGCTTAAAACCTTTCAACCTTCCACAGATGGCGCACAGATGGGAGGAGGAGGCAGAAAGGTAACCCAGGCTAATTACCCCAGGCTAATGTTCTGTGGACATGGGTTAAAATCTAATTTCATAGAATGTAGAACATTACAGCGCAGTACAGGTCATTGGGCCCTTGATGATGCACTGATCTGTGGAACCAATCTGAAGCCTATCTATCCAGCACTATTCCATTTTGTGGGCGGCACGGTGGCACAGTGGTTAGCACTGCTGCTTCACAGCGCCGGAGACCCGGGTTCAATTCCTGCCTCAGGCGACTAACTGTGTGGAGTTTGCACGTTCTCCCTGTGTCTGGGTGGGTTTCCTCCGGGTGCTCCGGTTTCCTCCCACAGTCCAAAGATGTGCAGGTCAGGTGAATTGGCCATGCTAAATTGCCCATAGTGTTAGGTAAGGGGTAAATGTATGGGTGGGTTGCGCTTCGGCGGGTCGGTGTGGACTTGTTGGGCCGAAGGGCCTGTTTCCACACTGTAATGTAATCTAATCTAATGTAATCTAATGTAATCTAATCTAATCTAATCTAATCCATATGTCTATCCAATGACCACTTAAAGTTGACAAGTCTGCTACTGTTGCAGGCAGTGCATTCCACGCCCCTACTACTCTCTGAATAAGGAAACTACCTCTGACATCTGCCCTGTATTATCACCCCTCAATTTAAAGCTACATCCCCTCGTGCCAGCCATCACCATCCAAGGACAAAGGCTCTCCCTGTCCACCCTATCTAACCCTATGATTATCTTATATGTCTCAATTAAGTCACCTCTCAACCTTCTTCTCTCTAATAAAAACAGCCTCAAGTCCCTCAGCCTTTCCCCATTAGACCTTCCCTCCATACCCACCAACGTCCTAGTAAATCTCCTCTGAACTCTTTCCAAAGCTTCCACATCCTTCCTATAACGCGGTGACCAGAACTGTGCACAATACTCCAAATGTGGCCACACCAGAGTTTTGTACAGCTGCAGTATGACTTTGTGGCTCCAAAACTCAATCCCTCTACCAATAAAAGCTAACACACCATATGACTTCTTAACAACTCTATCAAGCTGGGTAGCAACATTCAGCAGATCTCTCTGCTCTTCTACATTAGAATCTTACCATTATCCCAGTACTCTTTATTCCTGTTACTACTTCCAAAATGAATCACCTCATACTTTTCCCCATTAAACTCCATTTGCCACCTCTCAGCCCAGTTTTGCAGCTTATATATGTCCCTCTGCATCCTTCAGGGCAAATGTGAGTACTGCAGATGCTGGAGATTAGAGTCAAGAGTGTGGTGCTGGAAAAACACAGCAGGTCAGGCAGTATCAGAGGAGCAGGGAAAGCGACGTTTTGGGCAAAAGGCCTTCAGGAATAAGGCTGGGTGCCTCAGGGTGAAGAGATAAATTGCAGGGGGGGTGGGGCTGGGGGCAAGGTAGCTGAGAGTGCGATAGGTGGATGGAGGTGGCGGCAAAAGTTATAGATCGGAGGGGAGGGTGGTGCAGATAGGTAGGAAGGAAGATGGACAGATGGTACCAGGTCATGAGGACAGTGCTGAGCTGAGAGGCTGGAACTGGGGTAAGGTGGGGGGAGGTGAAATGAGGAAACTGGTGACATCAACATTGATGCCATGGGGTTGGAGGGTGCTAAGGCAGAAAATGAGACGTTCTTCCTCCAGGCGTTGGGTGGTGAGGGAGTGGTGGTAGAGGAGACCCAGGACCTGAATGTCCTTGGTGGAGTGGGAGGGGGAGTTGAAATGTTCAGCCAACAGGGTGGTGGGGTTGGTTGGTGCGGGTGTCCCCAGTTCCAACTTTCCAGCTCAGTACCACCCTCATGACCTTTGCCACCTGTCCATCTTTTTTTCCACCTGCCCACTCCAACCTCCTCTCTGACTATCACTATTACCTCTGCCTCCATCCACCTATTGCACTTTCAGCTACTTTCCCCCAGCCTGACCCCCCTCCACCTCCCATTTATCTCTCCACCCCAGAGGCTCCCAGCCTTATTCCTGATGAAGGGCTTTTGCCCAAAACTTCGATTTTCCTGCTCCTCAGATGCTGCCCGACATTCTGTGCTTTTCCAGCACCACACTCTTGACTGCAACATCCTTCAGCACTGTCACAACCCCACCAACCTTAGTGTCATCAGCAACGTAAGTGACCCATCCTTCTATTTTCTCATCTGGGTCGTTTATAAAAAATGGCAAACAGCAGTGGCCCCAAAACAGATCCTTGTGGTACACCATGAGTAATTGGACCCCAGGCTGAACATTTCCCATCAAGCACCATCCTGTCTTTTTTCAGCTAGCCAATTTCTGATTCAAACAGCTAAATCACCTTCAATCCCATGCTTCCATATTTTGTGCAGTAGTCTACCGTGGGGAACCTTATCAACTGCCTTACTAAATCCATATACACCACATCAACCGCTTTACTCTCATCCACCTGTTTGGTCACCTTCTCACAGAACTCAATAAGGTCTGTGAGGCACAACCTACCCTTCACAAAACCATGTTGACTATCCCTAATCACATTATTCCTCTCTGGATGATTATAAATCCTATCTCTTATAACCTTTTCCAACACTTTACCAACAACCAAAGTAAGGCTCATTGGTCTATAATTACCAGGGTTGTCTCTACTCCCTTTCTTGCACAAGGGAACAACATTTGCTATCCTCCAATCTTCTGCCACTATTCCTATAGACAACGACAACATAAAGATCAAAGCCAAAGGCTCTGCAATCTCTTCCCTGGCCTCCCAGAAAATCCTAGGATAAATCCCATTGAGCCCAGGGAACTTACCTCTTTTCAGAATTGCTAAAACCTCCTCCTTATGAACTTCAGTCCCGTCTAGTCTAGTAGCCTGTATCTCAGTATTCTCCTTGACAACATTGTCTTTTTCCAATGTGAATACTGACAAAACGTATTCATTAACCGCTTCCCCTATCTCCTCAGACTCCATACACAAGTTCCCACTACTATCCTTGATTGACCCTAATCTTTCTCTAGTCATTCTTCTATTCATGATATACCTATAGAAAGCTTTAGGGTTTTCCTTGATCCAACCTGCCAACGACTTCTCATATCCCCTCCTAGCTCTTCTTAGCTCTGTCTTTAGGTCCTTCCTGAATAATTTGTAACTCTCAAGCACCCTAACTGAGCCTTCACATCTCATCCTAGCATAAGCCTTCTTCTTCCTCCTGACAAGAGATTCAACTTCTTTAGTAAATCACAGCTCCCTCAGTCAACTACTTCCTCCCTGCCCGACAAGTATATATTTATCAAGGATATTTAGATGTAGCTGTTCCTTGAATAAGCTCCACATTTCAATTGTGCCCATCCCCTGCATTTTCCTTCCCCATCCTATGCATCCTAAATCTTGCCTAAATGCATCATAATTACCTTTCCCCCAGCAATAGCTCTTGCCCTGCGTTGTATATCTATCCCTTTCCATCACGAAAGTAAACATAACTGAATTGTGGTCACTACCACCAAATTGCTCACTTAACACCTGGCCTGGTTCTTTACCCAGTACCAAATCCAATGAGGCCTCACCCCTTGTTGGCCTGTCTACATACTGTGTCAGGAAACCATCCTGCACACAATGGACAAAAACTGACCCATCTAAAGTACTTGAACTATAGTATTTCCTGTCAATATTTGGAAAGTTAAAGTCCCCCATAACAACTACCCTGTTATTCTCACTCCTGTCCAGAATCATCTTTGCTATCCTATGCTCTTCATCTTTGGGACTATTCAGAGACCTATGGAAAGCTCCCAACTTTCTCCTCTCCTTTCTTGTTTCTAACCTCAGCTCACGCTACCACAGTAGATGAGTCCTCAAACGACCTTTCTGCTACTGTAATACTGTCCTTGACTAACACCTCCCCCTCTTTTACCATCTTCTCTGTTCTTGCTGAAACATCTAAATCCTGGAACCTGCAACAACCATTCCTGTCCTGCTCTATCCATGTTTCCGAAATGGCCACAACATCAAAGTTCCCAGGTACTAACCCATGCTGCAAGTTCACCCACCTTATTCCGGATGCTCCTAGCATTGAAGTTGACACAGTTCAAACCACCTTCCTGCTTGCTGGTGAACTCTAGTGACCTTGAAACCTCATTTCTGACCTCACTATTCTCAACCTCCTCAACACTTGAGCTACCTTATAGGTTCCCATCCTCCTGCTGAATTAGTTTAAACCCTCCTAAAGAACATTAGCAAATTTCACCCCCAGGATATTGGTACCCTTCTGGTTCAGGAGTAGACCATCCTGTTTGTAGAGGTCCCACCTTCCCCAAAATGAGCCCTAATTATCCAGGCATCTGAAACCCTCCATCCTACACTATCCCTGTAGCCACGTGTTCAACTCTCTCTCCCCATTCCTCACCTCGCTAGCACGTGGTACAGGCAACAAACCAGAGATAACAAAGCTGTTTGTTCTCGCACTAAGCTTCTACCCTAGCTCCCTGAATTTCTGCTTTAAATCCCCATCTCTCTTCCTATCTGTCATTAGTGCCTTTGAGGGGGCTGCTTCCCCTCCCCCTCAAGGATCCCGAAAACAAGATCTAAGACATCATGAACCCTGGCACCTGGGAGACAACACATCAATCGTGAGTCTCTCTCATTCCCACAAAACCTACTATCTGTCCCCGTAAATATGGAGTCCCTAGTGACTAATGCTCTGCTTCCCTTCTGAGCAACAGGGACAGACTCTGTGCCAGACACCTGTACCCTATGGCTTATCCCAAGTAAGTCGATCTCCCCAACAGTATACTTGTTCTTGAGGGGATCGGCCACAGGGGATCCCTGCACTGTCTGCCCGTTCCCTTTCCATCCTCTGATGGTAACCCATTTGCCTTTTCCTTGGACCTGAGGTGTGACTACCTCCCTGTACCCCCTCTCAATAACCCCCTCTACCTCCCGAATGATCCAAAGTTCATCCGACTCCAGCTCCAGTGCCCTAACATAGTTTTTGAGGAGCTGGAGTTGGGTGCACTTCCCACAGGTAAAGTCAGCAGGGGCACTAGTGGTGACCCTGCTGATGTTAATTAGAATAAAAAATTAGTATAAAATGCTGACCTAATAGTGACTTTTAGCAATTGTGACAAACCCATCTTGTTCGTAAATATCTTGTAGTGAATAAATCTGCCATCCTTACTCAGTCTGGCTACATGTCACTCCAGCGATATAATTGATTCTTAACTGCTCTTGGGTAATAAGGGATGGACAATGAATGCTGGCCAAGTTCGTGGAGCACTGGGAACAAAAGCTGTTGCATATCTGGTTAAGGTCGGATGAAAGAATGGGATGAGGTGACAGCAATCTGCCTAACTGGATGACTTTGGAGTTGGAATTGTATAGTCAAACGCATCAAAGGCTACAAGAAACTCTCTTATTTCTCAATTATATGCTACTGCCTTTCGATATCATCATCAAAAACATAGATCCTGCACCTATACTGCCAACCTCATCACCACATCTCTCCATTGATCCACTGTCACCAAATGATCAGACAGCCTGATCTACTTCAGGGTGGCCTAATGGTGACTATGGAATCATTTTTGATTGTTCTGAAAACCATCTGGTTCATGACTGTCCTTTCCTTACCTGATCTGGTTGTGATCTAGACCCACAACCATGTGGTTGATTCTTAACTGAACAATGAGCGATGTGCAATAAATGCTACCTATCCAGTGGTACCCTCATGCCATGCATGAGAGGAAAACAATGCACTGAAAGAGAAGAAATTTCCTTCAATAATGTATTCTGAAAAAGCTGGGAATGGGTTGAGCAAAAAGTGGGATTTTGAGGGACTGAAATTTTCCACAAGAAAAGCAGTCCACATAAACTTCCAAAAGTCAGAAAGAGATTCAGGTCTGAATCAGGGATATGATCCTACACGTATGAGAGCACTGAGAGCTAATGACTGGTTTTGGATGGCTTCTGAAACCCATCTCATTTACCAGTTTCTGACCTTTGGGGGAAAGCCCACTGAGGAGTCAGGACATCTGACAGATAAATGTTAAATGGATTGACAGTTTCGAGTATCATTTTTAGGTGCAGTATTCTAAGTTATTTGTGTTTTTTATTGCAGCAATTGATCATTGTATAGGCAAGGCGATCATTTCATTGATCAGCATCATCGAAGTGCTGGGATATATTGGATTACTTTTCCAATTGAAAGAAATGTTATAATGCATTGCAAACTGAAGAAAACAGTGCTTGGGAATTCCAGTGTTGTAATCTGATCCGATTTCACTGCTTTTCAAATTTAAAGTAAATTCTCTTCAGCTTCCAGATATTTTCTAATCGATCTGTTCAGAGATGTTATCACACACCTTTAAAGCAGGTGGTACTTGAACCTGCTGGCTCAGAGGCAGGGACACTACCACTGTGCCACAACCTCTCTTCAGTCTCAACTTTGGCTTTGTTGACACTTGCTTTATTGACAGTTGTAGCTTAGATGTCTATTGATAAAGTTCCCCAGAAGCTGGTTAGAAAGGTTAAAGTTCATGGAACAAGAGATAATGTACCGGCATGGATTAATGATTGGCTAACACACAGAGAGCAGGGTAGGAATAAATAGATCATTTGTGTATTAATGAACTGTGACTTGTGGGGTACTGCAAGGATCAGTACTTGGAATCCAGATGTTCTTCTTTTTATTTATTCACAGAATGAGGGTGTCGCTGGCTAGGCCAACATTTATTGACCATCCCTAATTGCCTAGGGGGCAGTTGATATAGATCTGGAGTCACATGTATGCCAGACCGATAAGGATGGCAGATTTCCTTTCCTGAAGGGCATTATTGAACCAGATGGGTTTTTATGACAACCGACAGTGGTCATGGTCATCAGATCCTTAATTCCACATTTGTTTCTTATTGGATTCAAAATCCCCCATTTACCGTGGTAAGGTTTGAACCCAGATCCCCAGAACATGAGCTGAGTGTCTGGATTAATAGTTTCACAATAATGCCATTAGGTTGTTGCCTTCCCCAGATATACATTCATTATTTATATAGATTATATCGTTGTCATGAAAATGAACCTTCCAGCTCAGCGAGGAAACCTACATCCAATTAAGAACATATCTATTTCAGCCTTAAATGTACTCAATGATTTAGTCTCCACTGCCTTCTGGGGCAGTGAATTCCCTAGATTCACCACTCCTGGCTCAAGAAGTTTCTCCTTATCTCCATTCTAAAAGGTCTTCCCTTTATGCAAAGGCTGTGCTCTCGGGGCCTAGTCTCTCCTACCTATGGAAACATCTTCCCAACATCCAATCCATCCAAGCCATTCAAAATTCCGAAAGTTTCAATTAGATCCCCCCTCATCCTTCTAAACTCCATCGATTATGGATCCAAAGTCCTCAAACGTTCCTCATATGTCAAACTTTTCATTCCTGGGATCACTCTTGTAAACCTCCTCTCAACTCATTTCAGGGTCAGTACATCCTTCCTGAGATATGGGGCCTGAAACTGGACACAATACTCCAAATGTGCTCTGACCAGAAAGGGTGTTTGGGGAAATTAGGTCTGCATTCTCTCGAGTCATGAAGAATGAGAGGGGATCTCATTGAAAATTACTGAAGGGATAGAGACAGGGTAGAAACAGTTAAGAGATTTTTGTTTTTTGGGGGAGAGTAGAGCCATGGGTACATTTTAAAATAAGGGAGATGAGGAGGGGTGTTATGAATCTTCATAATTATCTACCCAAGAACACTGTGAAAGGTCACTTTTTGAGTATGTTTAAGATCGAGATTGATAGATTTCTGATTACTAGTGGTATACAGATAACGATGATAGATTGAGTAAAAGGATCCAATCAATCATGATAATTATTGAATTTTGGGGGGTAGATTTGATGGCTTGAAAGGCCTACATCTGTTTGTATCTTCCTAGAAAATTGCAACTCATTGCCTTTTGTAGTTTCAATGGTTTCTAAATTTCAGTCCAGCTGTAATGGTTTATTTTGACAGATTATGAATGCTTGGGTATATAACAAAATCACTTATTTCAGCAGAGCAATCACAAAAATAAATCAATGAATTGCGAATGCTGAAGATCTGAACGAAAACAGAAATTACTGGTAAAACTCAGCAGGTCTGGCAGCATCAGGGGAATGAAAGCAGAGATAGTGTTTAGAGTCTGGTGAATCTTCAGCATGGTTCTGATGAAGCGTCATTGGACTCGATATGTTAATTCTGCTTTCCACCTGCAGATGCTGCCTGACATGCTGAGTTTCACCAGCAATTTCTGTGTTGGTTGTGATCATAGTTTGATTGACAGTTTTGAGAAGTAAATAAAAGATTGTTTGCCTCAGATGTGATGACTGATTTTTCTTTTGTTTATTTTTAAAACTCAATTGCCTCATGAGAGGATTTACATTTCTCTCATTGGGTCATGATATTTA